>NC_064413.1:44602500-44942500 GCF_023375975.1 Astyanax mexicanus | reverse complement strand
TTTTGCCTAGCTTTAACTCTTCAATTAAAGTATTAGCTGCTTCTATTTTGAGACTGGATCTGTCCCTCTGCCAGATGAAGAGTAATTAGACAGTGTGGCTGTAATTAACATGAGAGTCTCTGATGACGAAGCCTGTGGAGCTGGTGTCAGACTGGGGCCGCCCTGCTAGCACCACACCTGTGCTAGTCACATTCTGTCACTTAAACAGCAAGGCTGCTGCTGCAACTGCCCTGTAATACACATTTCACATCTTCATGTTTCAAAAAGTATAAAACTTAGATTGAGTGCTTTGGAATATATTTATGTGTATTTGTTTAAGGGACATTATTTGGACGAAAGTATCGAGGCACCTGCTCATTTGTTATTACATTATATCATTTTAAAAATAGAGTTTATTGTACTTACGTTGGAGTAAGTGTTTCTGCGGTCCAGAGAAGGATATCTAATAGTGTTTGAAGCATTGTTTTAATGATTTGATGCATTCATATGTGTTGGATGTTGGATGATTACTACTCTACCTCATGCCCAACTCCCAAACTCATCCAAAAATTACTCAATAGAGCACTATCGTCCCACAGCTTCATAGCTCAAACCTTGGGAGCTTTATGTTTCTTTTAGCCCACACCTGGCATTAGGCATGGTAGTAATGGGTTTATTTAATATGTTTATCTGTTCTATTCTATAGGTAGTATTTTTCTACAGCAACTTAAAAGTAATATGTGTGCAGTAGGTGCAATCTATTAATTTCAGTTCTATACAATGTGTGTTCTCAAACATTTGGACAGATATTGTATTATTGAATTGTGTTTGTTGGACCTGGACCAAGTAAAATGCTTCAAATTAACTTAAAAAATATAGGTATATATTTCCATTAGCCTCCATTGAATATTTAATGGATGGCAAACTGCTCATATCCACAGTCCACTCCTTGGCCCGCAAAAATGCTTGATCAGTCATCAATCAGCTCATTGTTGTCGGATTTATGCTTGGCCACTGATGCGAGCCTGATATGAGCACTAACCACATAATAGTGCTCTATGAGCCAAAGCTGATACTGAGACAACAGACATGCCCAAACAACTCGATTCAGCCTGCTGACTCCATACATCAGCCAATAACCTGAATGATATATTGACAAAAGCTCTGAAGTGGCTTGTTGTTAGCGCCCACTGAACCCAAATACTAAGGAAATTACACTCCGGTCTTGTTCTTTTTTTTTTTTTAATGATGATTTTCCTCTATTACCCTTGTGCCGCATGAACGCATATCTTCTGCCCTATTAGGCAGAATCTTCTCGTTCTTCACTGTCTCAGAAATAGATGATCACCTCTCAGGAGCACGTGCATAATTTAACTGCATGAGAAAGAGGCGCGAGAGTGCTAAAAATAACACGTGCTAATTCCGGCAGGTAAATTCAGTGATGGATGGGAGGTCTTTCAGGAGCCCATAGGTCTCGTGGTGTGCACTAATACAATTTTCATGAAAATGCGAATTAATTATACCTGTAGTTAATGGAATTTTAGAGAAGCCTTTCGCAGCGGCCAGGTGCTGATGGGTGAAGGCGGAGAAGCAGAGGCAGGGTTTGATGGATGACGAGATCTTTGGCCCGTGGTAGCAGCCGGCCCCAGTTTGTGTTTGCTTGGCTGAAGCTGGAGTGACTCCATGCCCTGCCCTTCAGTTCCTCTCCACTGAGTGCACCTGGCTGACCCCTGCCAGATGGTATTTGAATCGGAGACATTCAGGACAATCTGCGATTTTAATGATCAGCTATGTTGAGACATGTTTTCCCGTTTTCTCTCTTTTTCTCTAAAGAAATGCAAATAAGCCAAGGAACTAATCGAAAAACTCAATATAATTCCCTGCGTCGCCAAATTATGCATTCAGCCCCCACAATCACGTGAGGGGGGATGCTGCTGTGTTTTCTCTCGGTAGAAAGAGAAAATTTTCTTCTTTTTTTAAACCCTCCTAGCGAGCTGAGCACCCTCCCACAAGCACTATTACCAGAGAAACAAACAGTTGGGATCAGCTTTTGAAGCTCTAAGGCCCTTTGAAATCTCTCAACTAAAGTAAACCACCGTAGCAGACTGTGCCAGCCAGACCAGAACTTCCATAGCTCTGAGAAACAGCCCAGCTAATGCCGCACCACACTCGCTGTGGAGAAAACCTAATGAGTGTGTGGTGGGGTTATGGAGAAAGTTTATTAAGTGTGCTGCAGGGTTAAGGGAGGATTACGGCAAATTCGTGTTATCCACTGCCACCAGAGTAGTCTCATCAAACGCACGCATAGACACAGTGTGGTGAAACACACACACATAGACACACACACACACACTCCCTGTTAATCTAATTGCACACAAGGCTTAACTGGCAGCCTACAAAGCGAAATGAGGCTAATTCTGTTCCTGCCTTTCTGCTCTTATTTAGCGCAATGACTGAAGCGCGCTGTGGTTGGAAGAACTGGCTGATCCCCTGCCAGATCTACTGCTTACACCTCACTGGTCATACTTAGGATTGGGGAAAGAACCGCTGATCCAATATAAGGGTTGTTTTAACTCTCTAAGAATCAAAGCGCTACGGATTTAAACCTCGTCTTGGCCTACTTTACATTCTCTTTGGGAATTCTCCACTGTTATCCTTTTATATCCAAATTTAAACAGTTATTTTAGTCCACAACCTTGTAGAGTACTGCGCTCAAATACTAATATAATACCGTAGCTTTCCCACTTTCCTGAATACATTTATTTGGATATTAAACATATATATAAAAAGGGCTATAAGGCAGGGTCAGGCACTCTTAACCTCAGGGCATGTCAGACCCATTAGATGATGAGAAGTAACCTCTGGCTATGGCAATCCCGTATAGCAATCCATTCTGCCTTTTTTTCTGAGTGGAAGGCTAAATGAAAAGGCTTTGGTCTTCTGTAATAGGTGTAATACATGTTCTCATGTAAGAGTTATAGAAGCTCCATAAAGTCAAAGACTCTTCTCAGGCTCCTCCCATAACAGTAGAAACACGAGCTGGTTTGTTTTTATCTTTAATCAAGTTGGGCTGCAGCAGCATGGATTAAATGAGTGGTGTGTCGTGGGAAAGGGTGTGCAGCCGGGAGAGGTGTAAATTACACTCTCGCATTTGTCTGATGATTGGCGTTTCTCCAGCCCCTCCTTCTTATATAAATCCTTCAAATGTGAAAAAAAATAGAACAGAGAAGAATGGAGAGCTGAAAATTGGCACAGATTTTTGCTGGGTCAGCGTGGCCTGAAAATGAATAATACTCGAGGGACATGGAGGTTCCAGCGTGCACGCTTTCTCACAATGGTTACAGTCTCCAACAGGGTTGACTCACACCAATGAGCCTATTGTCTTTCTTTAAACACACGACACACACTCATACTTTCACATACTTTCGCAAATTGCTAAATGTTTTACTTGTCAACTGTCAAAAATCTTTGATCTGACGTTTTCCAGGGTTCAGACTCGGATTCATGTCATGTCATATTGAGACCTGTTGGTCGGGATACTGTTTTAGGGGTCAGGGTGTTCTTTGAAAAGAAGGGGTCTGGGAAATTCACAGTACGCACACATTTCCTTTTTTTTAGGTAGTGTTGAAGGCTTTTGGAAAGTTTTTACTGAGTTCCTCATCTTCTAGGGGAATCCCATAATCGAATCCCAAAAACTCTCATGCTGTTTCGTGTAATCATAGCAAAACTCCAAATTTACCTACCTGTACAACATGATTCAAGTTGTATCAGACAAATGCTATAAACAGAGATACTGTATGCAAGAAAATGTAATATATTTACATATTAAATATGTATTAAATAATATTAAGATTGATTTGGCACAATACATGCTAAACCCTTTCTATTTATTACATAAAGTAGAGTTGTAGTGGAACTCCTCTGAACTGTACTCCTCTGAACTTTTGCTCTGGGAACATTACACATACTGGACAACCTATGTATCCAGTGGAAAGCCTGCTTGTCTTCTGGTCCTTTAGGCTGTGCTGTAAACTCACTGAAGGTGGTCTGAGATACTTTTGTTCTGGGTGAAGGGGGTGGGCTTAACAAACAAGTAGGCAAGTCTGGCTTCACATCTGGTCACTACTGTGCAGATTCTGACTCCAAGCATTTTTGGTTTTATTTCTATTGAAGCTCTAGTGGCTAACAGTGTGACTGGCCTGATTCCTCATCCTCTACATCTCCCCATCACTTGTTTGTATTCATGTATTCCATTATCTATGTTTCTCCTCCACCATCCCTCACTCTTCTTCTCTCTCCCTCTCTATGGATTGGATGACTTGGAATCAGCCAGGGCATTGAAACTGATCCAGGCTGTTTTTCTCCTTGAGAATATCTCTCTAATCTGAGATCTGCTCCTGCTCCCTACATCTCTAATCAGTTCTCCTCTTCTCCAGTCAGCTTCCACTGCAGCTCGCCACATGCCTGCCCTTTAGGCCATGTATATTTCAACAGCAGGCTCTACACTGAGCCTCGCTAACAGACAGAAAGAAATATTAAACACTCGCCAAGTCCCATCAGACATGGTAGACTTAGTGTCTTAGTGACTATTCCAGATCTACAGTCCAGTATATAAGTCCCAGGCTGTTTTTTTCTTCTTTTTTTTTCAAGAAAAAAGATAAAGCTAAAGGTCAGTCCCAGAAATCCCCAGACCCAAATCTGTTCAGACAAACAAAGACCCCTATACATATAATACACGTCCAAATGTTTGAGGATGGAATGAATGCAGTTATTCTGTTTTTCACTATATTCCCTGCAAATTGAATATGACTCTCTTGAGATGACAAATATGAACCTATTGGCACCGTGCCTATACCTAATGCCATCCTTTCTCTGTGTAAATTTCAAGTGAGGGAATTTCACTGTGGCTTCTGTGCACTTGAAATGGCTTTAATTTCTGCATTAGTACTGTCAAAATGTATCCGTCATTTCAAATTAAAAGTCCTCTGCAGAGTTTTGTTGTTGAAATTTCATGGCATTTAATAAAACTCTGATCAGCAGTGGATCTGTGTTCTCTGCAATGATGTGTTACATCCAGTATTTTGGGATGAGTTTGGGAGCTAGGGATGAAATAGAGTGATGAAAACTTCTAAAAGCTTTCTCTGGACATTAGATACAGTTACTCCAACAAATACAGAATAAACTCTATGCAATACCCTTGATTTCTGAAGAAATAAAAAATCAGCAATACTTTTGTCTATAAAGTTATTTGATCAAACGTGCCTCTCTATATGTGGGTGTTAGTTATAGGATATTATTAAAATAATAATAAACTCTTGAGACAAAAGGGTTCATACAGTAACACAGTCCTTCTCTGAGACACTGAAAACAGTAGCCTGTATTTTTTCTTCTTTTTTCAATAAAAAAAGAGGTTAGAAAAAAGAAAGCAGACAGACTGGTACGCATATTTCCATCTGTTTTAGTCCTCAGTATGGATGTCTCGGACGTTACAGCAGACCGACTGTATAATACGAAATGAAATTTGCAGCAAGAAAAACAGCCAGCGGTGTTCTGCCTAATCCTGCAGCGTGCAGCAGTCCGGGATTTTCATGTGCGGTTAGCGCGGCTGCTGTCTGGAGACGGCTGTCCTTTAATAACGGCATGTCCCTGACACACAATGCAGGTTCTGAAACTGCTGAAAGCGTTGGCTTCGCAAGTGCTGTGTGTTGAGAGCGGGCCTGCGCGTGGTGTGACCTCAATTTCTACATGATGAAAGTGATGGTCCTCGGGGGGGCATCTTCATTTCTGCTGTTTGGTGGTTATTGGGAACTTGCTCCACCCGCAGAACAGAGTGTATAAAGCTAACTCGTGTCAGAGTTCCCCACTGATGCAGTGTGAACATCCATCAGCTGTGTGTCTCTGTTTTAGCAGGGTGTTTGATCAGACCCCTTTGCTTTCTTTTTCTCATGTCTCTCTCTCTTTTTCTTTGTTTCAGCTCACTTTATTCCATATTAGAGTCACTATATCAACAAAGTCATCAGAGAGCAAAGAAAATAACTTTTTTTTTGTTATAAATTGCACATCATACATTAGCTAAGCAGCCTCTTTCTTCTCTCTATTTCATCCTACTGTCTCTCAACTCTCTCCATTTCTCTTTCTTTTTACCCCCTCCTTCTTTCTCTTTCTCCATTTCTCTACTGTTCACATGGACAATTTTAGAAAGAAACCACCAGTCACAATCATTACCACATAGTGTGCTTTCCACTATGGGTAGTATTGCCTTCTCTTTCTGGTACAAAAGTTAAATACCAATACTCACTCTCAAGGGCTCACCTGAACTCCTGAAAGATAATTCACTTTGCCTTGCCATGAACACATTGGCCAGTGCCTCACTCACAAGATATTTATACAGATATCAGATTAAAATATTATCTTATAAGCTGTCGCTGTTTCCGATTTCATGATCAATTTACATGCTGCACAATTCACGTACGCATAAGTTACTAACAATATGTACTGTATCTGTTACTGTTAATGAACTGCCTGAGTGTAGTACATTGTTAGCAGAGAGGTAATTTGCTTTAAACTGCTGCTCCTAGCTTAGAGCAATAAAGAATAATTTCTGTGTCCTTAACTGTCCCAGCGCTCTAAGAGAGCCCAGCGCAGAAACTGCAAAATCAATCCACTGTGCAGGTCATGGTTGTGTAAGCTCTGATTAGGCCTAAGCATGTGCAGTCTAGTCTCACTCTGCCTACAGGGAGTAAGGCCGGCCGCACAAGTGTGGTTGTGTATTCCACGGATAACTGGATGTACGGTACTATCATAAACAAACACACACAGTTGTACACACTCACTGACTCAGTAAGAACCACAGTGTGTATCTGAAGTGACCCTAGTTTAACATGCATGCTTTAGCCTGATCTATCTAGAATTCGGGACCCGAAAACTGCACAGTCTGCAAGTCTAGAAATTGGCTACAGCTGCGAGCTATAACAGCTTTACACACATACACACACTCCCAGTGCATTCAGCTCCTGCCAGCAACCACCAGCCTCCCTCACCCTCTCTCTCCTTCTCTCCCGCTCTTCTCTGCTAGGCCTCCGTAATGCCACCAGAGCTCATGATTCCTTTATGAAGCATTCATTTTTTAATACCGCGCGCATCTGAAAATCTATCCTCTTTTATACATTATTTTACTGCTTTAGTCATGTAGCCAGCGAAGCAGCATATCTTCCATTTATCCAATAAGCTCCAGTGTCCTATCACAGGAAATTAAATCGTCACCACCACTGCCGTCCTTTATTAAATTGAGATTCATGAAATCAATCATACCTTCTACATTTCCACAGAGGCTATGAAAGAAAGCTGAGATGGTTTACAGTAGAGCTTCACTGTAGAGCTGGAAAGGTTAGTCCAAACCCAGCAGGATCTCAGTGTTCCCATTAGATTTGTTCGGTTTCAGACATCGCCTCTCAAATATCTGTCTGGCTTTGCTTTCACAAGGTACCAAGGTATTCCCCAGCCCATACAGTCCATCATTAAAGAGAACTAAACCATAAAAACAGCAGGTTGGGTAGTTTGTGCATTCACATATACACTGACATGCCTAAATTCATAGGACAGAAGCATGCAAATTAATCATGAAGTGTTACGTCAGGGAACAGCTTGAAGCCACCCACACCTGTATAAATTGTGAGGTGTTATCTTGTGAGTAAGGTTAAACACTGGCCAGCGATCCACAATGTCACATGTCTACCATAAATACATTATAAGTTATGGGATGTGATACCAGTTCTTGGTAGACTGGAGGGCTGGGGAGCTGATAAGGGGCTTTGAAGCCCATGCATTGGGTATGGTGCTAATAGGTTTGCATTTATTCTGCTTCCAGAGTCTAATTCCTTTTAAAGGGACTAGACAAGCTTAGTGTTAGGAGTGTTAGCTGGGTTAGCATTTGCACACCTGTGTTAGCAGTAATAGTTAAATGCATTCATTCATTTGAATAGGTGTCAACAAATGTTTGGACATATACTGTAGTCTATATGAATCCTAAGGTCTCAGTAACAACAACAGCTGGATTAATTCATAGAAAGGTTGGAAAGTAGTTGTGTAAAACATCTGGACCAGATCTGGTTTGGACAGAACATTGTTGGATCAGGTTTGGGTTATAAACTCTATATTGTGGTTCCGGTTGAGTCCGATTTGAGCAGAAACATCTTTCAGTCTGTTTTGGAGTTTTTGCTTGTATACGATGTGTTTGTGAGGTTTGCTGATGGTAAACTCTGTGGTTTTCTCCCTCTTTTCTCAGGTTGATCTCGGTTTCCTGCGCTTCGTCTCGGCCATCGGAACGCAAGGCGCCATCTCCCAGGAGACTAAGAAGAAGTACTTTGTGAAGTCCTACAAAGTGGATGTGAGCTCCAATGGTGAAGACTGGATCACCCTGAAGGAAGGCTCGAAGCAGAAGGTACCAAACCCTCTTCTCAAGCCAGCCCCTTACCCTGTTTATTTGAAGTATTTGGCCATTAAATTATGCGCCACATAAACCGCTGTTTGTGGAACATGTCAGGGAGTGATATATGAGAAGATACTGTTCTGGCAGGAGCTCAGTTTTTGGCACGGTGCTTCATTCTTTATTTAGCCAGTTTAGTTCACTGAGGATTCAAGGCTGCTTTCCAAGCATCCCTGCAGTACAATGGTCAGAACAATGGACACGCGTGAAACTGTCTATGGATCCAACCCAGTGCAAAGGCTTCACAGTGCGTGCTCTCAGTATAGCCTAGCCTGAGGGTTAATCCTGAAGAGACTGCAGTGCGGAATATCATGCCCACTTGAGTTTCTCCGACTCCATTATTCCCCCAGCTTGGAATGCTGCAGCTCTCACAGACCGAATGCATTTACAAGCTCTGTAAAAAACAGATGAAAAACAACTCCAAAGCAACCACAGTAGCCAGAGAGACTCAGGGAATTCTTTTTTTTTTCTTGTGTGGAATGATGTCAACACTTGCGGTAGGGATTTCTCCATGAAAGGATGAAAGAAAAGAACAAAAGAATTAATAAAAAACGAAGTAGCAGAAAAAAAGTGCATGTGACCATGTATGTACTGAAGTTCCAAAGGTAACAGCAACTAGCAACTAGTGTAGTGCCTCATGACTTTTGACCCACTGAGCTGTCTACTATGGGTGGTAATTCTTCTATGAGGAATTCCTGGTATATTTAGTGTATAGAAAAACTTACTTTTGGAATCAAGGCTTTGAAAAAGAGAGTTTATCCTACTGTGTGAATCTGATTGCATTCAGCTACATGAGTGTTGGCAAGGTCAGAATGTGAAATGGTCACTACCCAATCCCACCCCAAATCCCAAACCCCCACCTCATCAAATCCCAAAAGTATTGGATGGAGCACTATAATTCCATACCACACAGTTCCACCTCTGCACAGCTTAATGACTGATGGCTTAATAGCACCCTCACCCATGGCTGGCATTAGGCATGGTGCCAATAGGTTCATATGTATATGACCCAGCTCCACAGGGTCCTATTCTGTTGGCAACCGTTCTTTACTAAAGGGACTAGACAAGCTGTGTGTGTGCATTTTTTGTAAGCCTGAGTCAGCAGTGCATTCAACCTAAAGTAGCTGAATGCACTCATTAGGAGGGGTGTCCACAAACATTTGGACATATTTAGTGTATATATAGATATAAATGTCCTGACATTGCATAAAAACAAACCAGTGTATCTGTGTATATGCGTGTGTATGCATGTGTGTGTGAGAAATGTGTGTGTGTGCTTCTACTGTGTGTAGACCCCAAGGCCCAATTTCTTTCTCGACTGCCCACCAAAATACACAATTCTCCTTTTAAAGCCTGCGCTGGAAGGTTAAGTTCTGGTGCCTCTTTCTCTCTATCTCTCTCTCTCTCTCTGGATGCTCTAAAGTGCTTTTGTGAGGAAGGGGCCCATTTGCAGAGCGCTGAGGTTGCAGCTTGCCTCTGTAGTTGCTGCTCTGAAAAAGCCTTTTAATAGTTAGTGCAGTGGAATGGAGCATTGGCGTGACATTTAAAGAGAGTGGATGGCTCCTTGTGTTCCTCTCTGTCTCACACACACATCTGACAAGCCGTGCCCAGGGAGCGGATAGCAACAAGGAGCGCCGGATGGGCTAATGGTGGTATGCCCTGGCTGGCTCTCTCGCTCGCTCTCTCTCTCTCTGCTGACAGTGCAGGAGTTATTCTCTAGACACTGTGGCTCTAGATGTGACACACACACAGCCACTGTTAAGCTTCCTTTAAATACATCTGCACACTGCAGACTATATAGACTCGTATACCGTGTAAAACTCCTTAGTACACAGAGAAAACAGGCTTGTTGTAACTGTCATACCAACACTCTACACTCCAGACATTTCAGCTTCACTTTTTACAAGGAGTTGACCAATAGAAACACTCCTAAACTGTTAGAACAGCTGAAAATGAGGATAAAATGACAATGTGTGATTGGTAAAAGTACTTCTACTACACCATTTTAGAGACGCAGATGTGAAAAGATAGAGAAACTGAGAGAGAGAGATGGAGAGAGAGAGAGAGAGAGAGAGAGAGACATACAAAATAATACTACAAATTAAAGAGGAAGATAAGAAGAGAGTGAAAAAGCCATATACTCACAGAATAGAGAGATATAAAGAGTGGGAAGCAGAGAGAGAAAGAGATACACACATATAAGAGACAAAGAGATGCACATAGAATAAAGTTCGAGATAAGGAGAGAGAAAAACAGAGAGTGCAATATACATGTAAAACAGAGATATACAAAAAGAAGAGAGAGAGAAAGAAAGAAACATATTGACAGAATAGAAAGATTCTGATAAAGAGTGGGAAATAGATAGATGAGATGGGGAGATAAGTGTACATATAATACAGACAGATAGATGGAGGGTGGGAAACAGAGAGAGAGAGAGAGAGAGATAGAAAGAGAGTGGGGAATAGAGAGAGAGCAATACACACACAATAGAGATAGAGAGAGACTCAGGCAGGTGTCTTTGCCCCAGATTGTCTATCTAAATTCTCCTCCTCTCCACTTTTCCTGGCGACTGCAGGGTTTCCCCTCCTAAAAGAGCACACTTTAGCTGTCAGTGCAGACTAGAACCAGGAGACACAACAATTTGTGACAAAGCCACTAAATGAGCTGCTCTCGGAGCGCCGACCCCACGGACAGCCCCATAATTGGAGAGGGTTTGGAAGCTCACTGTGGCTTTTGATCCGCTGACACTCAGCACAATGCGTCCTCTGTAGTCTGAGCAGCTGCCTGCGCAGATAGCTCTTAATTCATAAACAGAACCAGCATTACATTATCATCTGTGAGGGAACTGTCCCGACGAGTGCAGCCCAGGCTGGCAGCTGTGTTTCTGGGGTAGGAAGCTAGGTGAGCCCCAGGCTTCACAGGCCTGTTCTTCAGTGAATCTTTACAGAATAACTGATGCAGGATGTGTTGCTTGTCTCTCAGGTTTTTATTGGCAACACCAACCCCACAGATGTGGCCAAGACTCAGCTGCCTAAACCCACCCTGACCCGCTTCATCAGGATTCGACCATATACCTGGGAGACGGGCATCGCTCTGCGCTTCGAGATTTATGGCTGCAAGATTTCAGGTGAGTTTCTACAAAATACTGTATATTCACCATGGAGTATGATTAGACATTCATCAATATTTTTTTTTATTTATTGGAATTTATTTATTACAATTAATACTTCTATTACTTAGCTGAAATGAGTACTAACACACCTAATACTACTACTTCTACTACTAATAGTACAATTATTTTTTCCTCTTCTACTTTTCATATGGTTACTTTACTATTATTACAACTGTTGCAACTACTACTATATTGATAATTGATAATAATGATAAGAAGAATAAGTAGTAGAACACCTTCCAATTTCAGCATTAGCTACAAATTTTACATTAAAGCTTTACCTAGTAGTAGTAGTAGTGGTAGTATTAGTAGTAGTAGTAGTAATAATAGAAATATAGAAATATATTCTAATTATGTAATTGAATGATACCTTGCCTATATTGTTTGCCTGACTCATGTCTGACCATTACAGACATTTTTAATTCATAAAGCAAAAAGATTACAGGCAATTTATTTGTACGCAAAAGTCCAAACACATCCCTAATAAGTTTAACTACAGCTTTTACAAGAAGCAGTATAAAAAGTTTACATGCCAGCGTTTTGTAATGTGAAAGCCTCCTCTCTCTACGATGCAGCAACATTTATTCACATATCTGTTCTGTTTCTCTTACTGTTTAAACATGTAATGTTTGTAGTTCTAGCTAAATGTTTAACAAAAGGGAAGACCCGCTGAAATGTAGCTCTTTTGCTGTTTCTGTTTGTTATGGTGTTGAAAACTGTCATCATGTGTGGTTCTACAGAAAAACCACAAGATGTTCACAAGATGCTGCAGTTCAGTGGAGCGATCTGAGTGTTTACATCTCGAAATCTAACAAATATTCTGGGCAGTAATCGACCAGTATGATTCAAATGAAACTCTCTCTGGATGAGTAACACAATGGAGAAAGATGATAAAGCCTGCACATAACAAATGGGGTTATACATAGATTAGTCAGAATTAGATTTAGAAAAAACAATTATTCTTACAATGTTTCAATATTTACAACACTTTTAAATGCAAGATGGGTAGACCACATTTTTTTTTACATTCAATAGTGTATACTGCTTTTGTTGGAGTAACTGTCTCTAATGTCTGTTAAATTCTGTATGGCTTTCTACAAGATTTTGGAGAATTGATGTGAGGATTTTGTTACATTCAGCAACAATAGCATGTTAGTGAGGTCAGTTTTTTTGTTCCAGAGAATTCTTCTCTATTTTATTGGCTATACTTCTCTACAGAGACTAGACTGGCTGTGTTTGAACATCTTTTATTAGTACCGACTTTATACAGGACAGTATATCAAGGGTTAAAGATGAAAGGCCCTATTGGGTCTGCTGGATGAGGGTGTAGATCTTGTGCCTGTTTATGCCTGCTGTAAAAATACCATGTGCACCCCTGAGTTAGCTTTACCGTTAGCCTAAAAGGCTTTTGTTGGTTCTGCAATTTGTCAAACGTGATGTTTACATGTAATGAGCTCAATCAGATGTGTTTGCTCTGGGTGTTCAGCACAGAAGCTTGCAGTGCGTGGAGAACGTGCTTCTCTACAAGGACATAAATCTCCTGCACTTGGTTTACGTTTCACTCACACTCCTGGCATGTGTTTATTCGCCACACTGAAAGGTGGACGTGAGCGTGAGCTATTTTTCTCCATGACTGAGGGATGGATGAAAGGGTAGGTGGGGGTTGAGGGGGCTCTGGTAGTGTTACATTATAGACAAGCGGTGATGTGAGAAAGAGGATTATGTATTTATGTTACTGTGTGTTTTTGGATGTTCTTCATTATTAATAGATGAGGTGCACAGCGGGCACGGCTGCCCTTCCTCTGAAGGAGTGTGACCTTCCCACAGTTACTGTCCCCTCTGAACCCAGTAACCTCACACACATACTCTACACACACACACACACACATACATGCATATTGTAGATGCTCATACACACAAACACACACATGTTACTCCCTCATTAGAAATGCACGGCTCTCCACCCACCAGTCGCACGGTCCCAGCTGGCCCTGGCCTCATTTGCATACTCATCTACATGTTTTGGCATGACTCCACCCTCTACAGGGCTTTGATTATGGAGGCTTTCATATCATCACCGCCTTCCCGCTGAGACGTAACTTGTGAGTGTGAGTGTGTGTGTGTGTGCATGCTGTCAATCTACAATACACACTAAATTTTCATAAGTGCCCCTATTTTTATCTCCTGTATTCATGCAGGCATATTTAGCTCTGGTAGCATGTGTATGTGTTTAGGCCTATAGGCCTGTGTGTATTTAAGTGTAGTGTGTATGTATGTGTGTGTGTTTGTGTGTGTGTGTGTCCGCGTGCACAAATTGCAGCAGTGCTGGAGCACAGCTGTGGCAGTCATGTTCTGGGCGGGTGAGCGCACCACATTCTGAACACATCACAAGAGCCAGGGCCTCCTCTTGACATCATCAGCGTGCTGCGGGTTCCCTCTGATGATGCGGCCACGCTGGGCGGCTGGCAGGAGCGGCGTTTTGATGGCATGGCTAGCTCGCCTAGCATGGTTTGCAAAGCACTTATTCTGAAGCCTCAAAAGAACATGCTAAAAAGCCAGTGTGGACTTTTTGTGGATTCCGCAGCCGTTTACGACACAGAGCATGAAGAGTTCAAATGATCTGTTTTGTGGAAAAGTGAATTTTTCTATTGTTTTTAAACAGGTTGTGAAGTTTTTGTCACTCGTTTGAAGGTTTTCTCAGCAAAAGTTCTTATTTTTCAAGTGCAGAAACAAGGAGGCTGCATGAGCTTGCATTTTCCATAATTGGATTATGTTTAGATTTTACCCTGTAAACACACCCAGGACGTAGTACAATTGAAACATGATTGCATGACGCAAAGTACATTTAGAAGTGGTTAATGACTAGAGATGGATCTCAACCACATTTAACCCAAGTGTAAACAGAATATGTATTCCATATCTAGAATATATCTAAATTTTCCTTTTCCAGATTCAGTTAGACAAGCAAAAATGCAGCTTTTAAAAAAGTTCATGCAAGGAATTATCACTGTTCTGGATTCTCTGTTCATGTGATTCTCTCTCTTAAGGTTTAAATAGTCTGCATTTCCCAATAGAGCCATTATGTGAATGTGTGAAACATCTGTTGTTCCATTGTATTTCTGGAAACCCCACCATTTCTTTGAAACTGTTCAGAATCTCCCATACAGTCTCCCATACCACAGTTTTATCCTGACTTTTTGTCCACCTCTGTCTCAGTTTTAAATTTTCTATATGCTGACATCACAAAACCTGCATCTACCTGCACACATCTACATCAATTTAGACTCGCCCACACACAATGAATTTACAACATAATACATTTTCCAAATGAAGCACACTGCTCTCCAGCCAATCAGAAGCAATGTTAATTAATATATTTTAGTCTTTTAAAGGCACAGACACAAACAACTGGATCAATTCTAAGTGAAATAAAAGTGAAAGTGAAATATACAGGTTTTTTAATAATGCAGATAATGATAAAGTAATGCAAGATAAGAGAGATTTTCTCTGTGTATTCTATTTAAGTTTCAGTATGGTATAGTCTTTCCAAAGCATGAGAGTTGATCCTCCTCTCTGTCTTGGCTTAGCACTTCCTCTGAAAGCCTCTCGTGTAAGCTGTCACTATATGTAAGGCACCCATGTAAGCTGTGAGCACCTGTCACAGTATATAACACAGGAGCTATGTTCTCAACCGGCAGGCTCAGGCTGAAGCTGTGGCAGCCCCAGGAGAACATACAGCAGAGTTGGCACGGACTGGAGTCACCAAATGTCTTTGAGTATTCATAAATGCACTTCTTAACAGACATAAGGAGAAAGTTAAGATATTTTACTGAGCCTGAGCACAGTCAGCCTCTAAATCTCTCACTTTAATGAGGATTTAGACACTGTGTTTGATGCTGTGCCTGGTGGGGTCCACCCAGAAACTACCCAGCTAACAAAGCTTTATTTATCTTCAACACATTTGTTGTTTTTACCACTAAAATTCCACTTGGGTTGTATGTGTAACTAATTTGTTAGATGTAAACACGGTTATTCAGACTGTTTTGGTGTGAAATGCAGCATAGAGAAACACAGACTCAGAATTGTTCACAGTTGTGCTGATTGGAAGCAGACCTCCAAAGTGTTTAATGTTCTGTAATGCTAAATTACATAAAGTTGTACTACTGGAAGACATTGACATTGATTGATACATTGCTATAGGTTTATTTATAGAATGAAATAAGTGAACACTTTTATAGTAAATAATGTGATAAAATGATGGAGTATTTTTGAGTTAACTCAAAGCTCCCTGTCTCAGTTTGGTCAACAATATATATTAAGTTAAGTCTCAAATACGTTAGTAAATAAGCTGTAACTGAAAATGATTAAAAGTTGTGTAAACCTCTACCTTATCTTCCAATATCACATTATGTTCCCAGACTTGGAGGCTTTTGACAATAGAGCACTGAGCCCATACTAGGATATGAACTTATGATCTCCTCATACATGATAAGCAGCAGTTAGATTGTAGGGCCACTCTAGAGTCATGAAATTTCATTTTACATAGTTTTACTTAAAAATGACAAACTATTAAATCAATTTCAGTTGTAGTCCATTTATTATTGTTTTTGAGGCACAAATCAATATGTATGTATATATGTATATGAGATAGAAAAATAGAACCTTTGACTAAACTAAGTTACATTAACAAGAAAATCACTCTGTAGTTATTTAATCATTTTAAATGCTGGCCTTTTACTTTTATTGTTGGTTAAAGCTTTGAGAATGAATCCAGCTCCATGTCTGATAGGCAGACCACAACCACACAGCCCTTAATAAACTTCCTCTGGCTGTTTGTAAATAAGGCCATCTGTGCGTGCGGCCATCCAGCCGCCGCCCGCCCAACACACCCACCATGATCGCTGCCACCGGACCGGCGACTCACGCAACAACACACACACACGTGTGCATGTGTGTGCGTGTGCATGTGCATGTGTGTGTGTGCCCACAACCCTCCGGGCGTGTCCTGCCATCAGCTGCCACCTCAGAAGCAGCTTCCTAAAAAACTTCCCTGAAGCGCATCTGAGTTCCATAAACAGGTTTCCGAGACCAAACAAGCTGATTGCTTCAAAGCCCGCTCTGATCCATTTGGAGCTGTGAGTTCCAGCTGGATTACTCCTTTGACAGGGTTTTATCAGTAATAACACACTTACGGTCCAGCGCTGGCAGGCGAAAAAAGGGACCGGCCGCTCTGCTTCATATGCACATACTGCATGATGGTTTGTTGTCTGAGGACCCAAAGCTGGGACTTGGGGCCCCTGGGAATCATGGGCCAGCGAACTTTCCATTCCAAACCTGAGCAGGAACTTCCCGCCATGGCCACAAAGGCCAGGCCTGTGAATGAAGACTCTGTTCTAGTGGTATTTCACACCGCATTAGGCTCATCTGCGACACGTTCAAAAGCGAATCTCCGATGCTTTCCTGCTCGGCAGGAGACGGTTAGAGATTACGAGATTGCTGGCAGGTCATGAATTCCAAAAGCCATTTGGAAGAGTAGACTACGTGGCTGCCGGTGCGCAGGAAGTCACTAGAGCAGAGCTAGCCTACAGGAGATTTTCCGTAATCTGGAGACTCTTTTTTTGAGGAAAGAAGCAAAGCGTGAAGGAAAAACGGCTCATTACAGAGGCTGAAACAAAGCGAGCGGGTTCAGAAACATGCAGATAGATTACAGACCACGTGAAGGAACGTGGGGGAGAGAACGAGAACAGGCCAAATGAGAGTGGGGGGATATCAAAGACAAAGGGAAAGGAGGATGGAGGAGGAGGGAGAGAGGGGCTCGGAGGATGAAAGGTAAGAAGCTGCTCAGATATGAAAGGTAGAGGCACCCGAGGAGAGGAGAGTTTTAATTAGATGCCTGGAGACAAACACCGCAGGCGAGTGAGTTAATATGCAAGGGGTCAGGAGAGATGAGGAGAGAAAGAGAACAGAGGAAAGAGAGAGAGAGAGAGAGAGAGAGAGAGAGAGAGAGGGAGTTTGTGCGAACGAACAAACGGACGAGTGCAAGAGGGAAAGGGGGAAGAGGGCCACGGCTGCTTATCTGTACGTGCTGTTTCCTCGCTCTCTGCAGCACTGTCTCTTTACCCTCACTCTCATTGTTCATTCACTCTCTCTCTCTCTTTTCCTGCCCTTCTGTGCTCCACATAGACTTCCTGCCAAGAATGCTTCCAGAGCGCACTGAGACAGCTTCAGGCAGCTGATACTACATTCTCTCCCTCTATCTCACTCCATCTATCTATCCATCCATCCTTCTTATTCTCTCTCTCGCTACCTCTCTCTACTAGCTACAATACTTTCTGATCTCCTGAGGTGTGGTCGTGACCACATTTTCTCAAGTTCTCCGCTCTTGTGGCTCAACTTTATCACAAGATTTAGCTTTTGGCTTATTCAGTGAACACATGTTAAACAAGTGGAAATTAGTAAAATAAACCAAAGACAAGAACAAATTTGCAATATCAGCTTTTTGAGGGTATGGATTATACTGGTTTGGCTAATGTTAATACGAGTATGGCTAGGATTAAACTGTGGCAAATAAAGCTAATATGATTGAGATTGTAAAGATTTTGATGAATGCTGCTATCACTATGGCTAGGGTGTGAATATTGCACATTTTCTAATATGTGTATGGCAAGAATCAGATGCCACTCCTTGTATCTCTCATGCACAAAAATTACTAGGACAACCCCTACCAAGGTGCAGTGCTGTTTTAACTGAGGACAAATTCCAAACAAGTTCAGAAGAAGATTGCCACACACCAGTCAATAAATTGAGAAATGTAATTGTAACTACATTGTTGTAACTAGGTAAAATTTACATAATCCCGCCAATATCTTTCTAAAAAAGATGATGTAGACCAACACACATCGAACGACACAGGAAAGCCATATTCGATGAGTAGCTCCAGGGATAATGCTAATATTATACTGTACAGGCAGTGGCAAATGCTACTATTAGCATAATTGCAACTGTACAGGTTATTGAAAATGTTGATATTAGCATGATTGCGACTGTACAGGCTATAGTAAATGCTAATATTAGCATGATTGCGACTGTACAGGCTACAGAAAATGCTAATATTAGCATGATTGAGACTGTACAGTCTATGGCAAAGTCATCAGAAAGGAGGTCTAACAAAAATAGAGTAAATGAATTTCCACCCCAACTCTTGTCATGACCAGTCTAACCCCACCGCTCTCTTTTTCTTCTGCACACAGAGTACCCATGTTCAGGCATGCTGGGCATGGTCTCCGGCCTCATCACTGATGACCAGATCACTGCCTCGTCCCACACCGACCGCAGCTGGGTGCCGGAGAACGCCCGTCTGCTGACCAGCCGCTCGGGCTGGACGCTTCTGCCCCAGCCGCAGCCGTACGCAGACGAGTGGCTCCAGGTGGACCTGGGTCAGGAGAAACTGGTGCGTGGCCTCATCATCCAGGGTGGCAAACATCGCGAGAACAAAGTCTTCATGAAGAAGTTCCGCCTGGGCTACAGCAACAACGGCTCTGACTGGAAGATGGTGATGGAGGCCAATGGCAACAAACCCAAGGTGAGGAAGAAGAGAAGGAGGGAAAATTGACTTTGGGGGCCTTGACCAGATTATTTGGAACATTCTGTCATTTGCACAGTGCAACTATTTTTTTCATATTGAATCCCAGCTCAGAAAACTGGGTCAGCTATGGACCCTTGTAAAAAAAAGGGTGAATTAATGCTAGTGAACAGGAATGCATAGCAATAATAGCACTTATTCCTGAAACCAAATTTTAAGTAAATTTAAAAAACAAAAGTTCATTACAGAACTGAAATGGGGTACTTTGAACATGGAATTTTTATGTTCAGTTTATCATTTAAAATTTCCACCAATCCGTACCTGTTAAACAGGTGACAAACAGTTTAAGTATCCAAATGGTTTATTTTAGATATAGAACCATTACCTTTAAATTTATAATCTTTGAACTCCCCTTATTTCCAATAATGTGGGACAAATTAACAGATAAACATGTGGAGGAAGGATATTAAATTAATTACTTGCGCATTTTTATGCCTTCAGCACTCAGTAGCTGCACCTCATCCCCTGTCAGAGAGACTTTCCACCACAGATGGAACTGAGGCAGTTTAAAGAGGAGCAGAGGCTTGACATGGGCCTGTCCTGCCTAAACCTCCTGTCTATTCTCTCTCATCCCTCTTGCTTTCTCTGTCTCTCTCTCTCTCATGCTGTGTCTGACGTTAGGAATGAAGCCCATTAATTCCCTTTCATGCTCTCAGTCTCCTCTTCTGGACCTTTGTTATAGCTGGAGCATGTGTCTCTGCTTTGTCTCTCTGTCCATCTTTCTCTCTCTCTCTCTTTCTCCCTTCGTCTCCCTCGCTCGTTTCCTCATCCCCCTGTGGCATCTCGGGTTGGGTAGGAAATCTTTCTGAAGCTGAATCGAAAGCCGATTGGGAGTTCTCGGCGAAGGAGGCGTCCTGCTGCTCTGGAGCGTGGCGGTAGCCAGCGGGCTTTTTGCTCACATGTTCGCTTCAAATGTCAATCAGTGGATTGAGGCCTTTTGTTCTGTTTTATTCCCAGTACGCTCTCATTGCCTTCTCCTTTAACAGGGAGGAAGACAGGGATAAATGTGGCTGAATATAGAGAGTTACACTCTATATCTTATTGATAACGACTTCCTCTCTCTCTCTTTTTCTCTTCTTCTGTCTTCTCCTTCTGTTCGCTCTCCTTGGCACAGCTTTTCGAGGGGAATATGAACTACGATACGCCAGTGTTGAGGACAGTGGAGCCTATTTTGACGCGGTTTGTGAGGGTTTACCCTGACAGAGCAACTCCAGCAGGCATGGGGTTGAGACTGGAGCTCCTGGGCTGTGAAATTGAAGGTAAGTCTAATATGTACGCTTTCACTGCTACATACACTGACATTACTAGTATTCCTTAGCTTCCATGGGACATGGAAGCTAAAGAACACTGCACTGACCTGTGGGATATAGGCACAATTTTAGCCAAATGCTGCCATTAACGATCAATTTTGGCCTTCTGGGTCCCACTCTCAGGCCTCACTTTAATTTGTACAACCTTGCCATGAGCACAATGGCTAGCATCTAACTTCACTCACAAGATAACATTTCAGAACTTATACAGATGTGGGTGTTCCCAAGCTGTCACCTGTGAGGTAACACTTTATGATCAGTTTACATGCTGCTATGCTGCAGTAAAAAAAAAAAAACATTTATGTTCCATTAAAAAAGCATTTTTTTAAGAGATGTGAGTGTGAGGAACATTTATATTTATATAAACATTTAATGGTTCTTCAGACATGTCTCTCCTTTAAATATGCTTTTTCTATCATTATTTTTACATTTTTAATTGATTGTAATATCTTCAAACATTTATGTTATTATCTGTGCTGTAAAATCGCCATCTTCAGGGCAGTGCAAACATTTTTACATTTCTACACGAATCCACATCTGTCTCTGTCGCTCTCTCTCTCATTTTCTGCATTTCTCTCAGTCTTTGATAATGACCCGCCACCATACGCACATGTTCAAGCAAACAAGCAAACAAATCAGCATCTAACTGAAAAGCATCCGATTCCAAAAATTCCTCAGCTGGAAATATACTTCTGTGTGGTCCTATAAGCCTCATCATTAAGGGATAAATACAAGTTGACAAGTATGGATCCACCCATGAGGGAAGAAAGCGTGTGGCCTGCAGGCTCGGCTTTCACCAGGATCAGCGCAGTTGTCCCGCAGATGTGCTATCAAAGACAACCTCCCGCCTAAAAACAGCATCAGTCTGTGCCCACTCTAATGACAGGGACCCTCTCAACACTGCAGTGGATTTAGAGCCCACCTGCCTTTCTGGATTAGCCCTGACTCACTATCTGTCTCTGTCTCTGTCCCCGTCTGACTGGCAGCCTCTGTCTGCGATAGGGCTGTAAAGAAAGCACCACAATGCATTGATCGCTTTTTTTCTCGATGGTTCGCTTTTAACTGTATTGATTTTATGATGGTAGAATCAATTCTAATTGATGAGAATGATATTCAGTAAAGTGTGCACTCTACTGACCAGAGTACAGTTCTGGGGCTCGTTAAAAAAGAGTACTGAACGTTCAGTACTTTTTAAATTCTGCAATTTTCAACTAGTTTTTTTAATTCAATAATGTACGTTTGAAAAAACATGTTAAAGATTATGTAACTGATTGAAGTTGAGAGTTAATTCAATTTACTTAAGTCAAAAGTTCTCCTAACTTAGTTTGGTCAACAATAGAAAGTAATTAAAAAGAATTAGTGTTCCGCCCCCTTAGTTTGTTTACTGTTTATTACCATCTGCATGTTAGAACGTCTGCTATAAGCATTGAATAATTCCAGCTGAGGCTAATTTAGTTGACAAACCTGAAGTACATAATTAAACAAAATGAGTTAATAGTTTTTTTGACTAAACTAAGTTGAGTTACCAAAAACCCTCTGTAATCTGTTACTTTATCGTTTTAAATTTGCTTTTACTTTTGTTTTGTAAAAATAAAAAATATTGAAAACTCTTATTGTTAACCAATATGATTAATTTGCAAATTGCACAATTTAAAAAAGTAGTGAACATTAGTGCTTTAAGTATATTTATCACATACGTTACCAAAGGAGCAAAGGAATACTTCGACAACTGATCACACACAAGAAAAACAAGTAAAAAGTTAACTCAAAATACTTTTCTGTTACTTAATCATTTTAAATGTAATTGTATTTACTGTAGACATATGTTGCATATAAGTATTAATTGTTATACACAAAAAACTAATTAAAACAAAGACTGATAAAATAGTTAAAACTTATTAAACTTTTTTTCTGTGTTCAGTCCAGTAAACATTTTAATCCATTTACCAAGAGCCAGATTAGCACTAAGCCTAGACTTAATACCACAGTAACTGTTGATTTTGAAATTAAATTTCTTGTGTTGCATCCATTACTTCCTAAAAAAACGTATTAAATTGGATAATTTTAGGATCTGTGATTTATATTTGTCTGCGGTCGAAATTGCATTTATCTATTTATCTATTTTCCTCTTTTTCTTTTTTCTCTGCCGTATTCTCTCCGTCCATGTTCTCCCCTTCTCTCTGAGCTCATTTGGTTTGTTATGAGAGTGCTCTCTGTTGAGGCAGCGTTAAGTGGATTTACACATTGGCTTTCCTGGAGACAGTGAATCCGGCTTATGTAAGCTACGGCATCCCACTGTGGGCTTTAGCTGGATGATAGTGCTTGTTTTCTCTGGCAGTGCCAACACACACAAACACACATATGGACAATTCAGAACAGTTTCTATGCTTTCAGTCAGTCGGTCTCTCTCAAACACCAACACAGAAACAAAAGCGTGGGTTTCCCGAGCTTTGGATGGGAATACAAAGTACCTTATAGGCGCCCAAGCATTTATCAAAACTGTTACAGGAAAGCCTTGTACCTTGTATCACACTTTACGACCATTCAGCACAGAGAACAAACACAGAGAACAAACACACTGTGCCAGTGAGAATGCATGCTCAAAACTTTTGGGGCTTAGGTACTTGCTAAAGGGTACCTCAGCCATAGATAACGGTTTGTGGGATCAAACCAGTAACATCCAAGGTACTTCAGTCATGTGTAACTGTCCAAGGTAACAACCCAGAAACCTTAATATTAACTTAGTCATAGATGGTGGTCCTAGGGTTTGAACTAACAACCTCAGTTGTGCTTCAGCCATGAATAATGGTCATAAGAGTCAATCCAGTAACCTCAAAGGCACCTTAGTCAAGCATAAAGGTCCTGGGGCTTGAACCAACAACCTCATAAGCTACCTCAAGCCAATTATATTGTTCCTGGGGATCTAACCAGCAATCTCAGATGTACCTTAGTCAAGTATAAAGGTCCTGGGGCTTGAACCAACAAACTCAAATATATCTGAGCAATAAATAACGGTCCTGGGGGTCAATCCAGCAACCTCAAAGATACCTTAGTCAAGGATAAATGTCCTGGGCATTTAACTAACAACCTCAAAAGCTACCTCAATCGAAGGATATTATTCCTGGGGATCAAACCAGCAATCTTAAAGGTACCTTAGCAATGGATAAAGGTCCTGGGGCTTGAACCAACAACTTCAATTATACCTGAGCAATAGATAACGAACGGTCCTGGGGGTCAATCCAGCAACCTCAAAGATACCTTAGTCAAGGATAAATGTCCTGGGCATTGAACTAACAACCTCAAAAGCTACCTCAATCGAAGGATATTATTCCTGGGGATCAAACCAGCAAACTTAAAGGTACCTTAGCAATGGATAAAGGTCCTGGGGCTTGAACCAACAACTTCAATTGTACCTAAGCAACAGATAATGGTCTTGAGGGTCAATACAGCAAAATTCAAGGTACCTTAGTCAAGGATAAATGTCCTGGGGTTTGAACCCACAACCTCAAAAGCTACCTCAAGCTAATGATATTATTCCTGGGTATCAAACCAGCAACATCAAAGGTTCCTCAGGCATGAAGGTACCTCAGCCATGGATAACGGTCCTGGGGATCAAACTAACAACCTCAAGGGTACCTTAACCATGGATTAATTTCCTTTAATTAATTTAATTTAACAACCTTAAATGTACCTTAGTCATTGTCGTTGGACTTCAATCTGTTGTATTAAATTAGCATAATAAAAGAAAGCAAGCCAAAAAATAACAGCACTTTCGTATGACAGCATGATGTTATGCTCATGAACACACACACATACCACATTACATCACAAACACAGGTGCTGTCAGTAGCTGTGAGAAAAGCAGTGGGATGCTAAGCCGTAGCAGGAGGTTTCTAATCCACCTGGCTTAAAAGAAACATGGCTAATGGTGCTCCCTGTCTGACCCTTCAACCCCTTCAGTAACTTAGCTTCAACTACCCCTCCCCCTTCCATAAGAGGCCACTTCCTTTCCTTTCTATCCATCCATCTATCCCTCCTTTCCTCCCTCAGTCCCTCTCTGAGCTCCTCTTCTGCCTCCCTCTCTAACCTGAGGAAAGCCCGGCAGGCTTAAGGGCCGCTCATTACAAGCTGTGAGTAAACAGACTGAATCGGGCAGTGAGCCCACAGGCAGCGGGGCACATGCAGGCCTAATGAGAGGCTCTCTGCCTCACAGAGCATAACCAGACCCAGGGTGGAGCTCCCCAGCCTGCCAGGGCCCTCAGGAGCACAGCCAAACCAGCACCCACACACACATGCACTGGCCCATGCGGCACACACACACTACCCAGGCCGGGAGACGGCTTATTAAGGGGCTCTGGGTTATATTGGTTGGGGATTGTTGGTGTGTGGTTAGTAGAAGATGGATTTGAGTTTTTGGGCGACCACAATAGAAATTGAATTGTGTTTTAGGCTGTGTGGTAATCAGATTGTCGGCTTGCTAAGACTGTATGTTGCAACAATGTCCTATTATATATCAATCAGCCATAACATTAGTACCACTTGCATAATATTGAGGAGGCATCCACTCGAGGCATGGACTCCACAAGACCTTTGAAGGGGTTCTGCGGTATTTGTTTTTTTGGCACAAAACAACCTTTAGTAGTGTAGCAACACCCTTTCACACTGAGGTTATGAGTGTTTCATCTTAAATTGCTTTTTTAATGAGATTAAACAGAACAGCCAATCACGGTTGAAATACAGCTTAATGTTTGAGGGCTTTATACCCTCAAATCCAACTTTCATTTGGTAGCATGGTGCCAATAGGTCCTTATTTACCTGCTTCAGAGAGTCCTATTCTATTGGCAATGCTTCTCAACTTCTTTACATGGACTAGAAAAGATTTTGTTTTTCGGTGCGTTTGCACGTCTGTGTCAGCACTGGGTGGAAATTAAAGTTTTTAATTGCATTCATTACAAGTGGAGTCCACAAGCTGAGTAAAAGTAGCAGTTATACCTGAAGTACCCATCTCTAATGTACTCTCTCTTATCTCCTTCTTATCTCTCTGCAGCACCCACTATACCACCTACCACACCCGCTCCTCCCACCACCCCATCAGACGAGTGTGACGATGAACAGGCCAACTGTCACAGTGGAACAGGTGATGACTACGACCAGACAGGTGCTAACACCAGCCTGCAGACTGCGCTGTTTCTTACCACACCCTTTCCACACTCCATAACTCCATACCTGCCACACTTTCACGTACTGTCACTTACTAGAAATTACCTAACTATTAGCTTAGCCCCTTACTAGCACATCTATGCTAACTGCGCCCAATGCATGTTGTTCTTTTTTTTCACACCTCACAGCCACGCCCACTTTGGCCCACTCACACAAGACTCACCTGAGTCCCTGAGCTCATCTCCAGCACATGGCTTTCGTCTTATGCACTAGTTCTGCTGTCTTTGCTTCTGTTTCTACTCAAATCTCTAATGCTAACAAATTTACCTTTCTGCTAACTCGATGAACACACACTCCTGCTAAATGTCAGCGCAGTGTGTTTACTTACGCACAGTATATACTGTCTCTATACACTTTGCTGCAGTCACACTGTTGCACTGTGCTAACATTTCTCTCAAGTCTAGAAAGGAAATGTGAAAGGTTGAGTTGCAGAAGTGCTACAATGCTGTAAATGGCTATGACAAATATTATTCTTAAACGTGCTGCCACAGTCATTTTTACAACTATTTTAGCCAATTATTTTCAACGCATGTTTGTGGTTATCATAGTGTTTAGGATCTTCAAAGTGTTTCTTTACTAGAATATAAGGACCTTCAGAATTGAGCTGGGAATTGGTGGAACTAAGCTTTACTAGTAATACAGCACTTCTGAATAGCTTTGTAATGATTTAAAGCTGCATTTTGATCAATAACTGATCATCCAACATCATCTAACAGCCCTGATTCACTTCACTTATCTTGTTGTGGCTGACTGAATACAAGCAAATCCTCATAGCAATGTCCCAGCATCTATACTTTAAAGCTATCCAAGAATAATAGAGGCTGTTATTGACTAATGTTAGATGTAGACTTTTTTTCTATTAGAAACACTGGATAAGCAGGTGTCAACAAACATTATGGTGCACTTTACAGTTTACTCATAAGATTCCAGTCTAATTTTATTTTGTCCTTCTTGCTAAAGGTGGAACTACCGTGCCTGAGACCACTACAGGAATGGGCACTGTACCAGGTACGAGCAAACTATGTGATACATTATTTTCTGTTCTTTGGAGCTTATTTATATTCCCGTTTACATACTAAAAGCAATACATCCAACAATGTGGCTATGGCTGTCCACGTATTTTTGTGCATCCTCTATGTTGCTGTGGATGTTTAGCAATGGCAGTTTTAGATTTAACATTTTTGACAAAACAAACATGGTGAGAGTCATGAGGTCATGATGATGTACGTAATACAAAGAAGACAGAAAGAGGTTACAGTGTAAATGGTGGTTAAATTGTGAGAGTTTGCAATGAGCTACACTGCCCCCGACAATTTGCACTGGTACTGCTCTAATCCATCTGTATCCATAAGCTTTCTAGAAGAGAATGTGAACACAGAATACATGCATACAGGCTTTTTCTATATCTGTATCCATATCCTTATTTAACTTTGAGCATAAATGAGCCTTAAGACTAGTTCAATATCTATTCCACATCAATTAAGGCTGACCAGTGTTCTCTTTTTTGCTGTGGATCTTGAGATAATCCAATGGTGGCCTAAAGAAGAAAGCTTTAGACTAAACTGTTTATGTGCAACTCTGTGTGTGTTGGGTGGCTGTTAATGAGTGTCGTTCTAATTTTGCTTGTTCAGCATAATTGTTGATTATCCAGGCGAGACTGCATGCTAATGGCTAAAGCCTGACTGGAGGAGCAACGCCCCTTATCTGACTCTCGCTAATTAGACTGTGTATGTGTGTGTGTGAGTGTGTGTATGAGTTAGAAAGAAAGAGAAAATAGACTTTAGTGCTTGTGTGTGTGTGGTCTTGATGTGCTAATACTGACGGGATCTGTGTGTTCCATTATGAATGTGGTTGATTTGCTATGTGAAATATTCAGAATGTTTTTTCGGACTGTGGTGAAGCTCCTCGGTGCCCAGTGCCTTCCACTGCTGTAGCCCAAATCCTCTGAAAAATGGAAAAAGAGAAAACTTTTAATTGGAAACTGGCATTTTTTGAGGAACAGTGGCAGAAAGCCTGAGCCGTGGTTTTTAATGGGAAATTCTTTCCTATTCGCTGGGCAAATACCCTGCAAAAGCCAACCTGAATCCGTACATTATTGCATTTTATACCACAAGGAGAGACACACCGACACTGTACACAGAAATGCCAAAGCCAGACCTTGTCTCTTTTATCAGGGCTTGCAATGTTTTTCTCTGAATTTCACAATCACTTATTCTCCCATTCCTCCTCTCTCGCTCACTGTCACGTAGAAAAGAAGCCGTGCTGCATTAAAACCTTCTCAATTTCACACCTTCTGCCTGTTTCATCAATATTACACAATTCTAAATATCACTCACAGCATCTTCTCTCTACATAGGCGGTAATAGCATCTTCCAATTTTTTTTCAATATTGTGAGAGATCAGTTGATTTGTTTTGGGTTTGTATTGTATTGTATTGTAGTTATCTACTGCCCTCTTGTGGAAACAGCCAATAATAACTACCCTGTTCTGCAGCTCTGAGCCACTAAACCTCAGTAGGAAGCAGTAGAAATCTACTAAATCTCAAATTAGAGAATTGAATCAAATTAGAGATGCTCTACATAATAAAACAGATTAGCATCTCAGAATAGTTCTCACTGAATGTTTGCTTGTGTGTGTTTGCAGCATTCCTCTGGTTTGCATGTGATTTCGGCTGGGCCAACGACCCCTCTTTCTGCGGCTGGACGTCTGAAGAGACGGGCTACAGGTGGCAGATCCAGTCCAGTGGAACTCCAACACTCAACACTGGCCCCAACATGGACCACACAGGTAATATTTAAAGAAAACTGTGTTCTGTATAATAGCATACGCTCCTAATAAAGTAGAGATGCTATAGAGTGTTCTCATAGAGCCCAGGTCTTAAATCTGAAGTTTAAATCCGGTTTCTAGTCTTGGATTTTGTTCTCACTTAAGGGAACAGGTAATGTAATTGATTGGGTACATGTAATTGAGTGATCACAACTACAAAGGATTACACTCTCTTGGTCTGGAAACTAGATAAAGGGTCCACATTTGAAGACCTCAAAAATGAGATTTGGTGGGCACCAAGTGGTCCAGCAGTCTAAGGTGCTGCTGCAATTATCGAGAGATTGATGGTTCGAATCCCAGCTATGCAGCTTGACATCACCTGCCGGAGTGCTGAGACAGCACAATTGGTCTTGCTCTTTTTGTGTGGGTAGATGGCACTCCTTCCCCTCATCACTCTTAGGGTGATATCAAGATGTCAGAACCAAGTCACTGCATTTTTCTCCAAGCATGCTGGCTACCTCAAAAAAGAGACGGTGATTGGCTTCACCTATGTCAGTGGAGGCATGTGCTAGTCTTGAAACTCCTTGCATTGTGGCATCACCAGTGATGGGGGATATACAGCTGAATAGCAGATTAATGGGTGGGACAATTGACCTAGATTAAAGAACCAAGCTTGTAATAGATGTATCTCTGTGATACATTTAAACATGGTTAATCACATTCACATTTATTATCCTTATTAAAAATATATTTACAGAAGTGTTTTCCTTGGTGTTGTCTAAACATCACCATTCACATTCCTGCAGCTCATCTAAAACAATGTTTTTTTCTCTTCAGGTGGCTCTGGAAATTTTATCTACACTCTGGCAACCGGAGCACAGGAGACAGAGGTGGCCCGGCTCGTGAGTCCGGCAGTGTCTGGTCAGGACTCAGACCTCTGCATGTCCTTCTGGTACCACATGTTTGGCTCACACATCGGCACACTGCATATCAAACAGAGAAGGGAGAGTGGCCAGACCACGGCCGACGTGCTGCTCTGGACGGTCAGCGGTCATCAGGGCAACCGCTGGAGAGAGGGCCGAGTGCTTATACCACACTTAAGCAAACCCTATCAGGTGAGAGTGTGAGACAGGGCTTCCTGTTTAAACCGAATATAATCTGCATATTTAAATGGTATGATAATGAACAAGCAGACATGCAGAACTGTAAGGCTACTTACAATGCACTGTATACATATCATATCAAGTCTTGGATTATCAGTGTAACATTAAGTAAATGCAACCAAATAAACTATACTATACTAATACAGGACATCCAGAATTCAGACTTGACATATTGTGACAGATGTTTTCACACAAGTCTAACCCTTAAAATGCTGTGATGTTCTTCTGTTTTCCAGGTGGTGATAGAGGGTGTGGTGGAGAGGAAAAGCTGGGGTGACATCGCTGTGGATGACATCAAGATCCTAGACAGTCTCAACATGGCTGACTGCAAGGGTGAGTGAGCCAAGTATCTACCACAGACCTTAGAGAGCAGATAATCCAGTTACTTACATGTTTCAACAACTTCAGTCAGATAAAAAAAAGAAAAGGACTGATTATTTTCAGCTTCATTTGCTCTTCATTAATTTTAAGCATTAGTATGTAACACCTCTTAAACTGATCGTAACTGTGTTCTGTACTTGTGTTTGTGTTTATAGACCCAGATGTCCCAACAGAACCAATGCTGCCTGAGGATAACTTCAATGAGATCAGTAAGTGTCCTTTTCGGCCACTTGGTGTAAACGTGGTATAGAACTGCAGAACTCCTGCAGTGTCTCTTTTCACATTTTGGAAGTACAGTTGATTCTTAGTTCAGAACAAGCAGCTCTTGTTTTCTAAACTCCTGCTTTTCAAATAAGATTTGGACCTCCCTATGCCAATAAATCTCAAAAATGTCTTGAAACCCCTGAAATCCATTCAGTTAAATGAATTTGAATGAAATATGGAATGATTAGAGACCTAAACCAAAACCAAATAGCTGGGATTTCTCTTAAGTAACACAGTTCCTCTGAAGCTAATGTTCTTCTCTTCTCTTCTTCTTCTTCACTCTTTAGTTGTGGACATCACCGACTTCCCAGAGATCGAAGACAACAACAATATCGGCGGAGCGGGCAACATGCTGAAGACCCTGGACCCCATCCTGATCACCATCATCGCTATGAGCGCCCTGGGGGTCTTCCTGGGGGCCATCTGCGGCGTGGTGCTTTACTGCGCCTGCTCGCACGGCGGTATGGCCGACAGAAACTTATCCGCTCTGGAGAACTATAACTTTGAGCTGGTGGACGGCGTAAAGCTAAAGAAGGACAAGCTTAACTCACAGAACTCGTACTCAGAGGCATGAGGCGCCAACCAATGAGAGAAAACCTCTCCTCGAGGGAGGGCGGGCTAACTAAAGGACTACCGCCGCCCTCCCGTTGGAGGAGGACAAGGCTCTGAGGTTCTGAGAACCAGTGGGAGTAGAATTGGGACTGAGCCATGCTTTTCTCAGGAGCTGCAGTGACAGAACCTACCAGTAGGGGACACTGTGTACAAAACAAAACTAAACAAAAAAAAACATTGAAAATGATGAGGATTAAGAAAACAAAACAAAAGAAATATGTACAGATGATTTAGATGATTATTTTAATTTTTTATTTTATTATTTTGTATTATTTTTAGTTGCTCATTTCTACAATCGGATGCTGGTGTTGAGACCAATATATGAAAATGTTATACGTATTTATCTTTTTTTTCTTCTTTTCTTTTGTTCTTTAACTGGGAGGAAAATCAGTGTGTTTAAGCGTCGTTGTTTTTGTGTTTCAAGGAGATGTGTGTAAAAAGAAAATCCCAAATGAACCATAACTGATAATGATGGGTGGGTACTTGACCCGGAGCGGGACGAGTGCAGATCTTAGGGTGTGGAGCTGTGATCTGGCCCTGTAGGATTTCAGCTATGGTTCAGTCAGTGCCTTTGGTACATCTTTTTTGGCCTCTTTTGTTGATTTTTTGAAGTTTTTTACATCCCTTTAGTTCTGAAACAAAAACAGACAAACAAAAGAAACGGAAAAAAAAAAAAAAAAAACAACGGAATATGTTGGTCACATCTGCAAAACATGCCCCGGTTTATTCATCGCGCTTTAATGTTCAGAGCTCACATATTGTACATAAGTTTTAATATATTTTATTGCCCTTTTCAAAGAAAACGAGTAAAAGGACAAAAAAGAAGCTGCAGTATCCCTTTTTTTCTTTGGTCGTGTGTTGTAAATACAATCCGTCTGACTGTTTTGTGAAAGTGAAACGTGTGCTATTTCCGTCCTTCGCTTATTTTGCCTCCCCTCCCCAGAGATGCAGCTCATGTGTACAAGCTAAGCTAAGCTGGTGGTTTGACAAATCCTGTGGGCACACACACACACAAACACTCACACACACACATATACAAATACACACACATTTACATAGACCAACATAACCACACATAGACTCATGACACATGACACAGACTCAATGACACTCTCAGACTAGACTTCTGATGAACCTCTGCTCCTACTCTGCTAAATATCTAAATATGGAACATTGTCCGAGGAATATTGACTGATGTGGCTCCACAAATGCTTCATATCCTTCACTGTACGTCTACTTTTACATCAGCCTGGATCCTGGACACATACTTTATCCCATAGACATTTCAGAAGGTCTGTTAAATCTCTCCGACTCTGCTCCATGTCTCCATGACTATTTCTTCATGACTTTCTATATCTCTCTCTTTCTAAACAACGTTCTGGATGTCTCTCAGCAGCCGTACCAAAAAACAAAAAAAAAACAAAAATGAAGCTTATCATCATCGCCTCACGTTCTTCTTGAAAAAGCTGCCACCTGCTCAGTGCCACGCCCCGTTTATCTTCACCCGCCCCTCTACAAAGTGCTACTTACACGTCTGCTCACCTCAAACGCACTTTGTCTTCAACGTCAACTTTTCAATGTCAACTTTTGGGGCTACATGTCTTGAAAAAAAGACGCATGTCACGAATGTGGGGGTGCCTCAGGGTGCCTCAATGGTGCTATTTCTTCATATGTTCATATGTTATCATATGTATGAGCATCTCTTATCATTGATGGGCTCATCATGCTGCCATCATGCTCATCACTGGCCTCAGAACTGCTGAGAACTGCTATCTCATGCTGTCTGTGTGTCTCATTGAGGATGCCGTACTCACTTTGGTACAGACAAGTTGGTACAGGACTCGGCTGACTGGACTTGTCATGTTGATGTCAAATCCTGACATCATCCTTTGCATTTTGTCTGTACCAAAGGACCGTGGCCCTCAAGCTCTATAAAGGGGCCGATAACGTAATAACACACTGTCCACTGCACTGTCTACTGTCTAAGAACAGCATTGAAACCAGCCAGCCCATCCTTAACAATTCAAACTGATAATGCACTGGACTGTAGGAAGACAGAACTACACGAAAAGACTGAAATATCTGCTGAAATATCTAATGCTGGGTCGTCGTTCACCGTCATTTGGATTCATCACTTGCTTTCCCTCAAAACCATCAGAAGAACATCATAAATCATACATATCACGTGTAGTATAATCAACAGGGCTCCACCCATCCTCCCTCACGCCGACTCCTGTTTTAAAGGTTTCTCTAGGTATGTTTATGTGCTGTGTTGTGTTCTGTGGCAAAGAAACAAAACCCAACCCCCTCAACCCATCAACTCTTCATCCACTCCTCATTTCCCTCCAGTAGCTCCCTCCAGTAACTCACCAACACATCTCTCAAAGCTACATGTGTGTGTCTTTAGCTGAAGCTAAACAGGGACGAGCTTCAGCAAAGGTCGGATGAAGAAAAGCATACTGTAGCGTCAAGGGAAAAAAGAGAAAAAAAAAGAGAAAAGAAACGATGTTGCACTGATAGATATATTTAAAGAGGTTTATGTGTTTATAGCATTCATTTGTAAAAAACAAAATCAGAATAAAAAAAAGACAGTGTTCTTTTTTTTAATAGTTTCAGGATATGTAATACGATTCTGAAATATACGGTTATCGAGATGTTTTCATTATTGAAAAAGGTATACGAAATTTCCTATAGTAAAAAAAAAAGATTCCCATTTACCTGAACGATTATCTCTTCGTTTTTGTACTGTCGTTGGAATTTTGTGCTGATTTTTTTTACGAGAAGAAGAGGAAAAGAATCTTTTATTTTCAATACTGCTTCTGTAATTGCTGTTGTAGGAAGAAAAAACCTGAATAAAACAGCAAGGCCTTAAAAACTGAAATCACTGTTTTGTATTTCCAACATCTGCTTCATGAAAAGCGAAAAACCGCCGATGTCTACTGTCTCTGATCAGCTCAGATCAACGGACGATCCAAAGATTCCGATCCAATAAATGTTTTTTCCTATGAAGTGCTGAATGTGTTTGATTTTTATTATTATCAATATTATTATTATTTTTCCATATGTTCTCTGAAGGAGATCTGCATCAGTCTTTGAGGAACCTTTAAGAAACCATAAAATGCTCCAATAAACATTTTCTTTCCTAAAAGGTTCCTGAAAGCACAGTTTAAAATTAAATAACCAGGGACCTTATACTTTAACAGTGTATATTTGGTGCTTTTCAAATGGTTCCTAGAGAGTAGAACCACTTCAATTAAAACATGTTTGTTATAGTGAAGGTTCCTTAGACCTAAGATTTTTTACACTCACACATCTCTATTACAAATAAGGCTTCTTATGGACCCAAAAGTGTTTTTTTAGGCAATCACTTCAAACATTTGAAGCACCTTCCTTAGGAATTTATAACATTCTAAATGTTCAGGTCATTGGAGGGGGGAAAGCTATAAGCTACAGGAATGGGCTCCATAGTTGGTCCAGTTATTGTAGTTTTGCATTGCAAATGTGACATAGGAATGAATGGGCCACACCCTTAACACAAAAACTCTAATAATACTCAACCAACCACACTGACGACCACAAATACATACTGACCATTTGAGATTAATTATGGTGTAATTTTAATTATATAACATAATTATACAACAAAGTAATTATGGTGGAAACCAATACTTACATAAAGGTTTTATTGTGAAAATAATAGAAACCTTTAAAACTATACACAAACCATAATAAAAGCCTTTCTCAGAAACGTCCAGTATGATCTATGATTATTAATATCTTATGAACAACATCCATAGTATCATTCACAATTTATAAAAAAATAAATAAAAAAACATCACAGTGGCTACTAAGTGGTCAACAGTGAGATCCTGTTTCATTTGGATGTGAATATGAAGTGACACTCAGGCCTGACAGAAACATGAGAAGATGCCAGAAATACACAAATGAAATTAAACCAGCAGTTGCTGGAACAATTGATGAAAACAATGATTCAGAAGATTCAGGACAGTCCAAATTGTAATAAATCTGCTTGAAAGAATACACAGCTGGAAAGGAAGGTAGTTTGAAAAGCTCCAAGAATTTAAAGTTAATTGTATTTTTATTTAGTTGCTTCCTGTGACCTCCAAGGTCTTCAAACTACCATTAAATGCCACCATACATAGCTAACTAACTATATATGCTGCACACATACTGTACGTTTATTCAAGTAGCTATTTGTATTTCTAATGTTCATATTGTGGCGTGGAAGAGGAAGGAAGACCCTTGAGACTCATGCTGAATGCTCAACAGCTTCTTTATTGAACAGGCTTGCCACTCACTTACAGCCTTTAACAAGACTAGGAGAGCTAAAACCAACAACCCACAGAGCTAAATAGCCCAAAGGCCACCAACCCAGCTGTGTGTCTCCCAGATGGCAGATCCAGAGTGGTGCCCACCCTCTCTGCATAACCCCTCCCAAGGGAGATGCCCCACCCCTGCGAATCCTCGCACACAGGAGAACAGAAACATGCCTGCAGGCAGCCACACACACAACCCAGAGCCGCCACAATATAAAAAAACTCATTTTCATTTTCAGTTTCATTTCCCACAAGAAAGACATAAATAATCATAAACAGAAACATCTCATATTTCTAATTTCTTAACTGGGCTGTGAGAAGACTGGAGCACTGAAAATGGGATTATAGACACCAAACACTGCAGTATAATCTGGGAAGATCATCCTGAAATCAGGAGACTTCCTGTGAGCCAGGTATAAATCTGGTATAAGTTTGTACTGTATCTGTGATGTGATGGAACCGTATTCTTCTTTTTTTTTTTAAATGCCCATGACTGAATCTACCAGCAATGACCCCAGTGACAATAGTAATGGACTGTGTAATTCCCTCACCAAACACCAGAGTCTGCTAATGCTCACTTTGCTCTCCTGATCTTCCTGATTGCATTTTTCATTTTTAAGTATTTGCTCAGTAAATTAAAAGCCATGATTAAAGCATTAAAGCCCCATATTTAATCAAATACCATTTAGCAAGGGTCATTTACAATTTTAAAGATTTTAATAGGCACATAATAAAGGCATATAAACAAATAGAGGCTAATCTGAGGCCAGTGGTAATGTAATGGTAAGTGACTGATGAATAATTAAGCTGTTAGAGTTTGCATTAGGACAATTGTTGAGTGATATTTGTATTGGCTGATAACAGGATATAGTCTAATCAGTGATGATGTCAAATACAGAACATCAGACTGGTTATATGAACTGGGATGCTGAAAGTTGTTGTTCAGATATAGTACATTTGGATGAGTGAAGGCCCTGAAAATATGAAATGTGGCTGCAGATCTATTATTTGTTGCTTTTTTTAAAGAGCCACCAAACTCTAAACCATATTTTTTCCATTGATAGCTGAAATATGTTACTTTTAAATAATGAAACATGCCAGTCCTGCTTAACAATTTTATAAGCATTTCCTTTAAACCTTAAAAAAAAACACTTTTATTGTGGAAATTTCCACCTCTACAGTGCTCTCTCAGGTTCAGTTGTGCCCCATGCTGTTGTCCAACCATCTGCATCTCACCGCTATCAGAGCCACACTGCTGCTGCTGCAGCTTAGCCAATCAGCTCTCCCTCCTGCTCAGCCTCTAAACCCATACATCACCCAGTGCACCCAGTGCAGCTTGTTTTTCTAACAGGATTTAATTATATTTTGTGATAGTTTACTCCTAACAATTATTCTTGTTCTGTTTAACCCATAGACTGTATATAGCTGGACAGAGCATCGTCTCTCAAAAGTGAAGCCACCACAGGTCGGGCGCCCCCTGCTGTTCGGTTTCAGAAAGCTGTGTAACCCCACCCATCCCCATAGGTTTCAATGGCAAAACAGACAACTTTCAATCAAATTTTTGTCTAATATACTGTAATGCTACTTCCTTAATTTAAATGCAACAGCTAGTGTAACCTCTGCTTATATTGTTACATTTTTATATCCCCACAGAATTCGTTTTTAAAAACGTTATTCAGCTCTATTCAAAAAAGGTGTGTTATTGTAAAAGGGCTGCTTATGGGGGGACCAATAACAGACCGTCAGCTCCGCTCTGCAGCCTGTGACTGCGAGGCAGCCCTCAGGGGCGGGGTTATTCAAATGAGTAGGCTGTCTCTCCACAGTCTTTCTCCCTCCTTTGGTCTCTACTGCGCAGACTAGGGTTTCAGGATCGCCAACATGGCGGAAGATTTTGGCTTCATTTTCATTGAATGAATGGGAACGGCAACACGACGTCCATCTTTTTTTACAGTCTCTGGTTTAACCAGTCCTAAAATGAGTCTTTTGCACAAGAATGGTGTCCAGACATTTTCACATGACACAGTTTTTATTCATTAAGTACAATGCATTCACACTAGGTATTCAAATGCATCCCTAGTTAGTCAGATGGAAATCTAATCGCTGTGTGGAAAAGAACAGGCATATCTGCTCATCGTGTGCAGTTATTACTGGTGTGTTTGTTGTACTGGTAGGAGCTTAGTTTGTGTTCTTGTGCTCCAAAATGGCAAATTTACGTGAGAAGAAAAAAAAATCATATTTTGTATTGTAAATCAATATAAAAAGTTTTAATTCCAAGTAATTTTGATGCATTTCTATTATCCCACCTTTTAATAATGTAATTATTTTTTGCAGGTTAATTATTAAATTGAATTAAACACACCAACACATCTATATTTAAAGATATTTAAAGAGTTGTGCCACATTATTACATTTATGTTTCATTGTTTTTGCCAGTTACTATTAAAAATAATTTTGAAGACCCTGATATCAGTTTTTAATGTTCATACAATTTATTTTTGGAAATTACAACATGGCCAAGAGAATTAGACAAAGATTTGTATTAGAGATATTAAAGCACAAAAACGGGAGCATAGTATCCATCAGGCATGAGCCGCAGATGAGTGGTCTTAGTCAGATGTGTGAATATATAAATAATTCATGAAGAGAACATTTTACTTTGTTAAAGCAGCATTTAGTACTTAGTTTAGTCCATGAAGCTGAATTTGATGCATCTTTAATTTGTCATCGAGAGCGATTTTCATTTATAATCACTGCTACCCTCCACAAAATGTGAGGATCCTGAGGATATAATTGATTTTAAGTAGCTCATATTTTAAGGGTGGTTTATGCCCTTACTGAGCACTTTATTAGAAAGACCTGAACTCCTCACATTTTTGCAGTTATATAATCAGCCAATCAGACTGCAGTGGTACTGTGCAGAAAGCAATGTAGATGTGGAATAGCAGAGGCAAGTAATGTTCAATTTAACCATGTAAAAGGGGAACTGAGAAGCTGAGGATGCAGTGGGTAGAGAGTCTTCTTACCTGATCAGATGAAGAGTGGAGAAACTTGACCTGCTCTGATGATGATTCTGGATTTCTGCAGAGACACACAGATGTGGGGTAACAATTAGATACAAAAACATGAATCTGTGGAGCCAACCTCCTTTTATCAGCGGTAAAATCCCTTACATGACTACAGCTGATCCAATTTCTAATGAATACAGCATGATAATGCCCCATAATTCTAAAGTCATATTAAACTGGTTCAGCAATATTTTAGTCATTTCAAGTAGTTAAAATTGTGCATACAAGGTCTATGCATATAATATACATTATTGATTCAGTGGTGTTTACTGTAAAGTTACAAAATAAATGTTTTCCTTACCTGGCCACGGCCAAGTGCTCTTAAACTATTCTTTCTGCATATATATATTACATTATATACATATATTACATTATGCACAGTTTAGTTAAACATTTGTCCATCTTTGCTTCTGAGAGACTCCACCTCTCTAAACCGCTGTGTTCACATTAATAGGGCTTGTTTGAGACCAGCCACTGGCTTGACCCAGACCCAGTACACTCATTAATGAAAAACTAGGGGTGGGACAAAATATAGATGTTGCATATTCATAATATAATTTTTGTTTGCTATACATTATTCATATGTGGTGTCAAATATCAGTATATATAGTGTATATCAATATATATATAGTTTTCTCCCTACTGGAAAAAACAGCTCATACCAGCTAAAGCTGGTCAAGCTGGTTGACCAGCTTTACCAGCTTAAGCTGTGTTTTGGAACCTGGTAACTGGTTTCTAGCTGGTAACTGGTTCATAGCTGGTCAGAACATCTAAAACCAGCTTGTAGCTGGTTTGTACCTGGTAACTGGTTTCTAGCTGGTAGCTGGTGTATAGCTGGTCAGAACATCTTCAACCAGCTTGTAGCTGGTCTGTACCTGGTAACTGGTAGCTGGTTTTAGACATTCTGACCAGCTATGAACCAGTTACCAGCTAGAAACCAGTTACCGGGTTCCAAAACACAGCTTAAGCTGGTAAAGCTGGTCAACCAGCTAGACCAGCTTTAGCTGGTATGAGCTGTTTTTTCCAGTAGGGCTAAGACTCGTCACCCAATTTGGTTTTAATCAAATTAATAGGCTAAACCAGTGAGAATCTGTGAGAATTAGAATGATATCATCTTTATTGTGATAATATTGTATCCTGAGATGCCCTGTGATTCCCACCCCAATGTCCACCTTGTATTTAAGGGCATATGTTTGTTTTAATGGTGTTTGGAATGTGCAACTGCTATTGTAAACAACATTATCCTAGGACATAAAACATGGGGCATATTTTGTCTAATTTTGCCATAAAACGCCAGCAAATAATAATCAAACCTTTTAATAGAAACACAGTGTGACATCATTTCCATCATTCTCAGCTCCGATCTGACTTCTGAGGTAAACGAAGGCAGATCTAAATAAAACTTGGGATCTTTGATCATAAATTAACAGCACTATTTATAGGTGTGAACAAGACCCAGTGATGTCATGGGTTTTAAAGTGCCTGAGGAGATGTTCTGGGTTCTGGAGACGGTTCAGCGTGTGAGACACACTGGTAAATCATAAGCTGCTGTTTGTTTTCAGTGTCATATTTATGACTTGTGTAATGGTGCAGTAGTGAAATTATAGTTATGCTTTTGGGTTCGTTCTTCAGTGGGATTATAATTGAAGGCAGAAGATAAATCATTCATTTTTCTTTCTTCCTCATTTCCCTTCTAGTCTGGAGCTCCTATTTTCTTTCCTCACACAGATATTCACCCATCCTCCCTCTCTCCATTCCACTCATGCTCTCTAAAACTCAGACATTGCAGAAGCAGATGTTGGAGTTGAATAAGCACCAAAACCAGTTCAATTCTCACATATTCGCTTGCTGTGTGTGTCAGAGTTTTTTTTTTTTTTGGCAAACTATACATTTAACATTATATATGGAGCAAAAATAAAATTTAAAATGTCAACTCTGCAGGAAATATATAAGTATAGACACATGCAGCATGCCCTCTAATGTCTTTTCAAGAACAACTTTCTGCATAACTATCATTCTCCAAGTGCTGCCACTGTAAAACCACTAGATGGCAGCAGATTAATTACTATTAAACTGTGTGTGTGTGTGTGAGAGAGAGAGAGAGAGGAAACAATTAATCTTTGTTAATTATGCAGAGTAGTAACAGTAACTATTCAATAAGTGAATTATTGAAAAATATTTGTGACTGAACTATGTCATTTAAAATGGATGAAACCCACCTTTAATTGGTTAAAAAAGCAATACAATATAAGGTGGTTCTGTATTCTTACAATATGTAGTTAATTAAAGCACTATCCACAAAAAATATTCTTTAGGGAAAAGTGTTTTTGAGTGTTGGGGTTGTGAGTTAGAGTTACTACCTACGTACTTTCTACCAACTACCACTACTTCTTACTTCTAGTCCTATTTCTTTGAATTCTATTTCACCTACTACTTCTACTTTTACTACTTCTTTTTTCTATTTCTACTACTTTTTATTTAGAGTCACAATGATATAGGCCAAATTTTGCTGGTTGACAGCAATGCTACATTTATGCATATTCCTACTGCTGCGACTACTTTAATGAAAACTATTACTACTAGATAGATACATAAATAGATACATAGATACTTTATTAGTATTTAGTATTAGTACTACTTATATTATTATTACCAATACTACTTCTTGTACTATGACTACATATATGACTACAACTACAATTCCCTCCAGTAGTGTTGAAACAGTGAGTCCAATTCCTTTGGTTCTGCTGTAGACAGAAGCTACTTGAGTTTGGAAGATGAGAAGACGCCATCTTTTGTCTGAACCCACCCATTTTCTCATGAGGAAAAGTACTGGAACATGTGACTGTCAGGTGTGTTTTGTTGCCCAGGTGTGTCCTGACACATTGATTATTAAATTATTGTACAATAAATAGCAGTGAGTTTTTATGCTCAGTTTGGGTTTTGCCTGTGCATACTGTGCATTTATAGTACTGTTATACTATATTATGTTCTAATACTTTTACTCACAAGAAAAATGGGTGGGTTAAAACAAAATATGTCATCTTCTCATATTTATTTTTAGCATTACAGCAGAAATAAAGGAATCTGCCTCATTGTTCCAATAATTGAAGGGGACTGTATGTCTACTTTCTATACCTACTACAACTTCTGTTCTTTTCTTCTAACTACTATTTTAACTACAACTACCACTAGTGCTTCTACTTTTCTAATATTACTACTGTTTTTACTGACACTACTACTATTGCTTCTACTAACAGTACTACTTTCTCCTCTATTTCTGCAACTACTCACAGTCACAACTAAAACTCATTATGTCTAATTACAGTCAAAGGCTAATATTAAAGGATATAAAGCATATATTTTCAGCTACATTTGCCTTAGATCAAATACTGAAAACTGGCTATGCTCATTTGGAACTGACACTATTAATGGCAACATAAAATCTTCCAAAATATCTTTTAAAATAGAAAGAAACAGAGAAGGAGAGAAACGTATGCGAGTTCAAGAGTGTGAACTCTCCAGAGAACTGACAGGAAAATCAGACATTTTTCAGAGGAACAGGGTTTGATGATGTGTCTCTAGATATAAAACATAAACAGTAAGTGTTCCACAGAAATGTGAGAGTGAGTTAAAAAGAAAGGCGTAAACACCCACACAGTGGGGTGGGAGTTCAGACTGAGCGGGGTGTAAAAGGCCATGACTTCTCCAGAGCAGGTCAGCAGCCTCAATCACTTCTTTATTCTCTCTCTCTCACATACACACACACACACACACACACACACTTATACTCTAGCACACAAACACACTCATTGTCTAAAGGGCGTTTGGGGGAGTAGCGAGTGATTGGTCAACTGCTGACAAGAGTTCCAGCCAGTGGTCTTAGAACCACATTACACACACACACACTCACTGAATAAAATAAAGCATATACCTGAGCACATGCTGATATATGTCAATGTGTGTTTTATTGGATCAGTTTGGAAACTTTTTTCATGTCTTTATCATATATAAGCAGCAGAAATCTTAGTGAAGCATATATGACAGTAAAGAGTAACATTATTCACTTAGATATATAGTAACTTCGCGAACTATTTACTATTATAGTTTATTCTCATTAAGTAACAAGTAAATAAATAATAAATAAATATAATAATTTATAAATAATACCTTATTAGTTGCTTATTAGTACTTTTTGCAACTACCACAACTGCTACTTCTACTTCCATTATAACAGCTACTATTACTACTATTACTACTACTACTACTACTACTTTAGGTTGTTGATTACATTTTAAAATTTTAACACTAACTAATGCCAATTAGGCAAATGTTTAATAAAGGTTGTTTTAAGATTTTCCATCATCGACCGCTATCATACAAAAGACAAATTGCCACCACAAAATGAATGTTCATTCCATGTTCTTCGCAATCAAGGTCTAAGCTTACTGACAAGACGATAGACCTGTCATGATAATTAAATGATTGACTTTTCATACCATAAATGGATATGACCCCAATTATTTATGGCAATGGTGATATCGTCTGTTGTGTTTGTTTGTATGTTTGTTCACATATATAACAGTGAACAGTATTTTGGACAGTCATGCAATGACCGATGCTTCAATAACTGCAACTCCATACACACAGTATGAACTGTTAACACCTGCCACCTTCATACATTGTGTAGTTTCTGTATTGTTTGTATCTGTATATCCTTGTATATATCTTATAATAGTTTTAATTTTCTTCCTGCACTTTTACTTGCTTACTTTTTTTCTATCTATCTTGTTGTTGTTGTTGTTATTATTACTATTGTTATTATTATTTTTTTTTACAATCATGATAATAAAGCCAACTTAACCCTCCTGTAATGTTCTGGGTCAAATTGACCCGTTTTAAAGTTTAAAGATCTAGGAAAATAGCAAAAAGTAGTTTTTTTCAGTATGAAACTTCTTCTGCTTGCCTTAATGAGTGTAATCAACATATAATATAAAAATGGTTAATGTCACATATTTCAACCACCCCTGCAAAAACTAAAACAAAAACAAAATTGCAATGTTACGTTTTAATTTTATGTAAAACTGTTGTGTTTTAAATGTTGGTTTTAAAAGTAATAAAGTAGTAAAACCTTAAAAAACGTTTATGAAAAACGAGTGAATTATCCTAATTGAATCATTACCTGTTAAAGGTAAGGAACTCCATTGCACTAAATATTGATAGAATAATTAGTGATGGAGTTAATCATGAAATATTCACACTGCTTGTTAGGATTTTTAAACATCTTTTGGATAATTAAACATGCACCGAAAAATGGCCCGCGAATACAATTGCTGTTACTGACAAATAAACATAACAGGAGGGTTAAATTCAACTGAATATCCTCTGCAGCACTACAGACAGGTACCATCGTTATTTATAGGTTTAGAAGAGACTAACAGCACACTGTTTAATTTATAAACACACTGTCATTATTATTAACATACAATTTAGGAAATACATCAAATATGGAAAAAAAACGTGTGAGAAGAGATGTGTAAACGTTTACCTGGTACTGGTACTGTCTGTATGGTCCAGTAGAGGACGCTTTCTCTCTCTATCTCTCTATCTCTCTCTCTCTCTTTCTCTCTCTCTCTCTCTCTCGCTCTCTCACACTTCTCCTCAGGCTCTCTCTCTTGAGTCTGCTGGTTCTCCTGAGTGCGGCTCTGGTTCTGCTGGTAGCTGCTGGTTAAGTTGGAGTGAGTATTAGTGGGTAAACTGGGCTGAGGTGTTGTTGGAGTAACCGGCTGCTGATACCGGGAGAATGGAGTGAGCGGGTCCGGTCCGTGGTGGGTCGTAAGCGGAACAGAGAGGGGGGATCGCGGGGGCTGAGAGGGCTGAGAGCCGCTGGCGAGGCTCATAGAGCGGAGAGGAGAGGGGGTCCAGCCTGCTGAGCGCTGCGAGAGAAAAACACCACAAAATCAGAAGAGTTTTAAGGTAAAAAACCTTAATTTATTCTTGTTTTAGCGAGAAAAAGACAGTTTTCCCAGCGGAGCTGAAGTTAAGCACTTTTTCTGCGGTTTGTTCGAAATCTTCCGTTCCACCTTAAATTCCCCATTCCCCCAAATTCTCCAGCGGTTGCGCTCGGGCTGCTAATCTATAGAGCAGCGCTATTTAAGGTGGAACGGAAAGTTCCACTGAAGAGAGACTTCAGGCTGTTTTTCTTCAGTGAGCTGCTGTTTTTGTCTCTTCACTCAGAGCAGCAGTAACTCTGAGTCCTGTTTAAAGCCACAGAAGTTAAGAAAAGAGCTTTTTCACGATTTAAACTGGTATTACACACCTTGTGGATGTGTCAATAGACTCTTCAGTAGAAGGCTGGGGCTGTTAAAGCTCTGTTTTTAGCTGAGGGGTTGAATAACGGGCCATGCTGGAGGTAGGTAACGTTAGGTATGTTGGTAGGATATAAAAAGCAGGGAAAATCGTCGACGTTCAAGTTGCTTCTGTGCTTCAAAGCCTGCCTCAGTAAAAATAGCAGCTCTTCATTTTACCTGGATGCGTTTCCATGCAGTCAATTAAAGTTTTAAAGTAAATAAGTAGTTAATTAATTGCTATTAATTTATAACACCTTTAATTTTTTATCCTTATAATGGTACTTTTCTTTTTTTTCTTTATTTTGAATCACTTATCAATATGACAGCAGTTTTTTTTTTACATATTACAGCAATGTGGATTACTACTACATTACTATATTACTATATGATTCATATTTTACATTTGTATCAAAGCCAAGAAAGAAAAAAAAGAGAACAACCAAATTGAACAGAACATGCAGTGTAGTTATAAATTACACAAATGATGGGATTTCTGGGGAATCTACCTTTTCCGCTTCTTCCAAATACTTTTAAATGTATCATTCTGAAGGTACTTTCTATTTTATCTTCATAATAAAGTCTAATCTTAAAGTTTTACAGTTGCTCTCCTATTTCACTTTAGGTTTTTAGCATGTTTTTAGGATTTTAAAAAGGGATGGAATGATATGTACATTTTTACAAGTTTGGATGCAATTAAAATTTAGTTTTTTTATTATTTAAAAATGTTCTGCGCTGTAGATAATAATAAATTGATCCAAACTACCCAAAAAAAATGGAATTATTTAGTGAACAAAAAAAGAGTTAATTACCATATTTACCATAGCTGTGTTGTGAAGAAAGTTGGTATAACAAAAAAATATATAAGCTCGTGTAAGATCTACTGGTCATTGTTGCTGCCAAAAAAAACTCAAAAATACAATTTTACAAGAGAAAAAAAAGGTTTCTTTTGGTCAATATGTCATAACAGTTTGACACAATGTCAGGAACAACAGATGTCAAAAAGTAAAAAAAGAGAAAGGGGACAGGGACCATTTATTTGGATTACTAATAGGGATGAACATGTTTTAAAAAAATCAATACCAATACAGATACATCATCTTCAATGCTGACTTTTGAACAATATTTTTAATACCCTCTTGTACATATTAAAAACATATATTTTTCCGCAATCTGTGTGTTTGTGTACTTTCCCCTTAAAAAACATACATTATTATCATATGTATAGTCACATGATAAGCCTGTAATGTCAATAACATAAAAGTCAATTCAAGACAGTTATACTGGGTTAAATGCAACATTTTTGTACAGTAGTTCACAAAAAGATTATTGTTTTTAAGATTATATTATATTATATGCATTACTGGATGTAAAGGCTAAAACTAGTGTCGCAGGCCATTGGAGAAATGTTCACTGGGTGAAAGGGTCTATGCGTCTAAGATAAATGTTTATATGAATTATGCAAAATTGTGAAACATATCATCTTTGTTCTTGATTTATTGATTTAAAAAAAGTAAAATCCTTTGACTCCTGTGTTGACTCAAATGTGTTGACGTATTGATCCAGGTTGTTAGTCGATGACTTAAAGCTTTTACCCAGTCAGGACACGTCTGCGTGATAATGGACTAATCTGTGACACAGACGCAAATCTCCACACTGGTCAAAAATCAGAACTATCCAGTTACGCTGCCTCAGGCAGAAAATATGTCAGGTCTTACATCTGTTAACAAATAAGACACTAATGAATAATGATGTAAGACTTGTGGTTATGCTTTCTGCTGTGTGAAAAAAACACCTCATAGAACATTATACCTGTCAAATATGATTTTATTTTACTCCAATATTGAATACACATTGGGCGTTAGTAATATCATGACAAATTGGGTTGTTGACTTTTGGGAAAAAAATGCGAAAATCACTCATTTTTTAAGTACAACCAGATAACAGGAACAGATCACAGAAAAAAAGATACTGCTGAGACAGTTTTTTCCATTATTGTGTAGTCCTACTCCAAGCACAAGAAAGGATTTCACCAGGGGAAAAATTGGACAGTTTTAGGGTGGACAAGTTAATCACCAAACTATAAACCAGCTCAGCATGCATTCAACTTCCTGATGGGTGACTGAAGGGAGAACCCCCCTAAAATAAATAACAACTGCTTAGCATTACGTCAGTACTGTAGGTAGAGTACACAAAAATATGAGACAACATATAACCTCCAACAGAGAACAAAGGGCGCATTTTAATCAGACAGATCCGGGTTATTATTTATTTTACTCTGATCCTTCTTTTAGTTAATATTAGCTTGTATAAAAAATGAACCACTGACATTGAGTCCTCTGGCTGGCATTGGTCTGAGGACTAAAAGCTTGATTGATTGGATCAGGGAAGACAGCATGGTTCAGGCACCGTTTTACTCTAGTGAAGGTTGTCTGGCCGTCCTGGTCGTGTCCTTCACAGCATTGCTGTAATCTAGTAGTGACAGTAAACACAGAGCGGTGAGTGGGGGTGGAGGGTGGAGAGGAGAGGCGGTGCAGTCATCCAGGACATCTTTTAATCAGGGAAGTGGGTGTAACACCTTAGAGTAGTGCTCGACGATATGACCTCAAATTAATATCACGATTAATTGAATATTTCACCTTAATAAAAAAAAAAAGGATTTTTATTTTTATAACAATTTTTTTTGTATAAGCAGATTGGGTTGATCAGTTGGATCGATATTTGAGCTCTCCTTTATGTTGCCTCATTTGTCTCAGATTGGACAGAGCGGAGTCACATGACTACATATGAGGTAGTATCAGTGAGTGCGTTTACATTTACATCATAATCTGATTACTGCAGAACATAGGAGTTTGTCAGTGATCTGATCCACGCATCTACGTAAAATTGTGTAATCAGATAATGGGAAAACTTGTGAGTTTATATTAGTCAGGCAATAATCAAATTTTTGCTGTGCTATTAGCTAATAGCATTGGGTAGTGTGTGGGGACAGTATATGGACACACATGGTAAGAAAAGTATTAACAGAATTAAAAAAAAAAAACAATTTTAGCAAGATTTATTCTTTTTTTTTTTTGATTGCCCAGTCCTACCTTAGAGATAAGAGATAAATGTGCCAATCTGTTTGTCTGTATGTTTGATATGTTCAGTGAAAATTAGGAAGATTAGGTTTAAATTTGTGATTTAAAATTTAAAAATTATATTTAAAAATGTCTTACTGCATACAGGTTCTCAGATTTATACATTGTGTGTGTGGTAGATTGAGTTTGCCACCTGACTGAATGCAGCCTAAAACGAGGCCAGGTGCAGCACAGACTGTTGTCATTTTAGTAATGACATTTTCTTACACACACATGCTGTTTCTTGAGTGTGTGTATGTTTGTGTGTGCACACAAACCTGCTGGTGTTTGTCTGCTGCCAGTCACTCAGCTGTGTCACAGGGTACTGGGGCTGAGAGCAGGATTTTTGTGCAGTGCAGTATCAGCAGAATTTCATCACAGTTAAGCAAATTAGGATTTTTACATAAATTTACCCTGAATAAAATCTGTAATGTAACACTTTCTAAAAGTGTTATTGTGCAAAACACAAATTTTCTAAGATGTGAAAGGTATTAATACACAGAAATGTAAAAAAAATGACAGTATTTTTCTGTTTGTGTACCAAAAGTACAGGATGGAGCACCAAAGGATGGAGCTTTATACTACTTTAGCCTAAGCCTTGCGTTAGGAATGGTGCCAGTAGGTGTAATACTACTCTGTATGGAATGGGTACATATATATATATATATATATATATATATATATATATATATATATATATATATATATATATGGTGTAATAATATAGGGTGTAATAGGGTGTAATAAGTTTTGCGATAGTCAAAGTGTATTGTATGTAGGTGTCTGTGTGTTAGTACTCTTTTAAGTGGCAGCATCTAAGCTAAGAGGTAGCCCAAGGGGTTGTGTTTTCTGAGTGTACAGTAAGCACTTCTGTAGGTCACTCTGGATAAGAGCATCTGCTAAATGTCATCAAATTAATTGAACCTGATGAAAGCAGTTGCCAACCACTATGCATGGGTGGTCTTTCATCTTCTGCCCAGCAATTTTAATTTTCCTAAATGGTCATTTTTGGTCTAACGTCAACATTTTGAAATAGTACTTTGGATTTGGCACCAAATAGAACCTTATTAAAAAGACCTAAACATGCATTTCTCTTTTTGTTACAAGCTGTAAAGTGTATAGTAGAATGCAGTGCTTCTGAAAGTAGATCCACATTATCAGTACCACATCCAAATGCTAGATTTTGTTTGCCATTTTGACAGGAACTCTGATCCATTGTTACTCTGTATGACAAATGTTTGTGGACACCATTTCTAATAAATGTATTCATGGCTACAGGGTTATAAGACCTTACAACAAGATTGAAACCAAATACTCACAGTAAAGCTCCACAGTCTAGCTAAAAGCCTTTACTGGACAGTGAAGACAGTTACTCCAACAAAACAGGATTAATTCTCTTTTTAATAACCATCATTTTGGATAAACAAATAATTACCAGGTGTCCCAATACCTTTGTCCACATAGAGTAAATCAAATATGTATATTGTAAATATTGTATAATATTGTAATTAGAGTTAAATCATGTTATAGATGTAAGGAAGTGTTTGCATTAGTAGCACTCTTACTCATGATGCACTTGCTCAGGTATGGAAATGAACCATGCTCACCCATTATTAAAAAATGATTAATGAATAAATTATGAGAAGTGGCTGCACATAAATAAAATATGTTACATCAAAGCGTCTGCATTCAGTAGTTTGAGAAAGTATGCTAAATTGTAATCATGGAAGTGTATGGTGCTATTAATTTTTAAGTACACAAGGAAAATCAAAATGTTCAATACCAACTAAGCTAAGCTGCTTTCAGTAGCAGCAGAAAATTCAAAAGAGTAATATGTTTGTTACAATACAGTAATAATATAGTGCCTGTATTCTATCGTTCAAAAAGAGTATGAATTACAAACGATTCAGTAATAATTAGCTGTTCAGTAGTTTTAAGGATTTTCCATTAAATCACACGTATTAAAACGTATTTAAATCTTTATCAAAATTAGAGTTCTGGCCTTGTGACAACCCTTACACCAGCTATTTTTATCCAGTGCTTTGTTTCTGACCTGGGAGCGTTTTTACTCTTCAGAGCATTTTTGTGGGTTTGGTTTTCTTTTTCTGCTCTCTTGCCTGAATTGTGGAGAGCATTCCTGCAGTACTCTGCTGTAGACCACACTGTACACAGGGTCTGAAAACGCTGCTCTCAGAGCTCAGTGTCGCTGCGTGTAGTTTTGTGTACAAAATAAACTCTGGTGGCTGTGATAATTTCTGTTTATCTCTGAGCTGCATTTCAAAGCGGGGTTATCTGGAACTGCGTGTTCAGAGAAAATAAACATGCCATCACTACACACGCCTGTAATCTAAGCAATTTTAGAAAAGTTAGATTCCCGGTCCAGGGCATTTATCTTGGTTGCACATTGCTTTGCTATCTGATTTTATATTCTTTATATTCTGATTCGCATTCCTCCACTTTTTTTCCCCAGATTTCACCAGTTAACTTATTCTGCAGTTTAAGTGATATTGACGCAGTTTCAACTCTAGATTGTTTAGTCTGATTGCGTGAGTTGGGCTTGTATGCAGCATTTTTTCCAATAGGAATGAAAGGGATGCAAACTTTTTAAATAAAATAAGGACACACATAAACATCCAACCATTAACAGGGGTACCACAGAAACCACCTGACAGCACTTTACACTAATAACAGTTTTTGCAATGTCATGCTTTACTTTACATGCGTAATGCCCTGCTTAGTGCAGTTAAGCCACTGATCTAGGCTTAGAGTCTCTGTAAAACGACAAATCCACCGGAGATCCTATGTAAACATACAGTTACTTACACTCAGCTCTGCCTGTGAGCGGTTGTGAGGCAAGGTGGACGAGGCCATGAATACTTAAGCAACCACCTGGCAAAACCATAGTAACCATCTACTAACACCATATTAACTATCTATCAACCACTCAGCAACACCATAATAATTACTGGGATGCCACATTATATCCAGTAATTAACATTAACGATTGAGGCTGATACTGATTCCAACAACAAGTCTTTGTTTTCTCTAATGTTATTTACAAAGGTAAAACTAGCTAAAACTAATTTTGAGACCCCTACCCAGGACCTCCTGTGGGTGTATCTCTATGTGTTATATCCAAAGTATATTCAGTATTATCTTTGCTCTCTGTATTTGTATCAGTACTTGAGTACTTGATTACTAAAGTATTCTGCTCTATCGGTTTCCTGCTTTTAGCTGTGTGGATTTTAGGAACAGTGAACTTCGAAAACCTTTTTTTTCAATCCAGCACCAACAGCTGATTTCCAAACTGTAGTCTCCAGCAAGGAAAGCTGCATCTTCAGTAGCACTGTCTGATTAGAGCTCCTCGTTTAGGATCCTTTATGCAAAACAGAAGGCTTTAACTTGGCCAGTTTATTATCATGTCATGGGAAAGAAGTCACTGTGTGAAATCTGTGGGAGAACACTGGCATGCAAAACTTAATTTGTGTGTAATTAAACGCTACCCTGCAAACTAAAGAGACAGTCCAACTTTTCTGTGTTTACACCATCTACATAAACATATACAGTACTAAATTAAAAACACACTGCACATTCTGCTGCAAATGTTACTGGATCATTTATTGTTAATTCTGGCTCAGTGAGTGAGGAGGATATGGGAAAAAGAAGAAGCCTATGGGAAAGATCAGCTATCTCGGTCGTTCACAATGTGGGCTGTGTTCCTACAGGCCTGAAAGACGCCACATAATAAATTAGCTTGAAACGGGTTTGCAATGCCCTGGCATGTGGTCAGTACAGTGCTGTCCAGTTGCTCTGGTATTTGGAATGAACCGCTCATACATGCATTATGTGATCTCTTGGCGCTGGTAGACAATACAGTGTCTGTTGTTCTACATTGTGTGCATCATTATAGCATGCTGTCAACAGTATTGTAACGTACAGTAATTAGCATTCCTAAAGCAGTAGTGTAAATTATGCTGCTCTGTTGTAATGAAGTCCTAAAGTTCAACTGTGTCTTTTCTAGCCCAGCAGGAGACATCTGAGAGCGATTATAACAGCAGGCAGCGTTCTGCATTACGTCTAAACCCATCTGGCTGAAGGGTGTCTTTAAATGTCTCGTTCTGAGCCACATTTCCTCAAAACTGACCCGGCTCTCAAATAAACATTACAAATACTAACTGCACAATTACAGTGTGCTTTATTTAGTGTTTCTTAAGGACACATGCTGATAGTACACTATTTTGTTCATTTAAAAAACATACCAGATTTCCCCAAATGTTTTTCTGCTGACTTTGCTTAAAAAATATTGATGCTTAGACATTTTTAAGACTTTTTGTATTTTTTCGGCTTGGAAAGCATTCAATAAAAGTCATTCAAATGCAGTTAAGTTGGATTATTTCACAGTGTAGGCACTTACATTGCCGCAAGCTGTTATGCACAAGTTCTGCACAATTTCAGTCATTAACAGTTCTTACAGAGACTCCTGTGAAGGTGTCTATAAGCTGTGAGATTGGACTCAAAGGATCACATCAGTGAGCCTTGGGCACTCAGGACCCTGTAGCTGAGTCACTGATTGTTTGTTCTTTAAAGAAGAACTCTGTTGTGAAATGAACTTGTGTGTATTAAAACGTGATAAAAAGTACTTAACGTTGTTGGATAGCCAATTCCATTCTCCCGCAGCTTTCTGAGATCCAGTATTTTGTGCATTTTACCCAAACAGACTTTTACAATGGATGGGCATAGTGTGCCCCTGCAGATAAATGGCTTTTTCCATCGTTATCCAGGCTCAAAGTAGCTCCACACTTCATTGGTAGAATCCAAAACTGCAAAAAAAGTTTATTAAAAGCCACTGTTTCAATCCTATAATCTAGATAAATCTAGATAAATGCTCCGATAAAGCACCGTCATCTTAAATTTAAGTCACATTAAGTCAACCGTTGGATCTCAGAAAACTGCGGGAGAGCGAAGGTGGGCTATTCAACAAAGGTAATTACTTTTTATTACATTTTAACACTCCCAAATCCATTTCACACTGAATTTCTCCTTTAAGCATTTTTGTTAGGTGAACACGGTGCATATGGAGGACATAGTTGTGAAGTACAATACCTGCCTTGACATCAGTCATCAGATTTTAGTTTTTTTCCTATAAATCAGATCCTTCTGCTTAAGCCCATTTTTCCTGTTAACTTGCTGCTAGCTACATATTCCCCATCCTGTAACTGTTGCTGTTGGTTCTGGAGTACCACTGTCCTGCTTGTTTTAGTGTTTTTCGGCTATAACACACCTAGCTAATGCTCACTTTCTCTTCTTATTTGCCTTAAACAAGCTCTACAAGTTATAGCCTGCTAGCTTACTGATTGTTCTGCTGTCCTTTGATATCGGTTCAGTGCACAATAGCAGAGGGATCAGAGGGTCCGGTAATCTTCAGGAGAATAATGTACACAGAATAAAATGTATAGGAGTACTAACATATTTATTTACCACAGAATGTGACAGAAAAACTCATTCTAGAATTCATTCTGGCTATTGAGAAATTCAGCTTAGATATGGAACACCAAATATGGACATAAACAACATGCTGATGACTACAAAACAAGGACACGACCTCAGTGGTCTATAATCAAATTGAATGTTTTAATACTATGCTACTGTACATTCTTAAAATATGTCAAATTAAACCGAAGTTTTCTTTAAAATGTATAGTTGGTTCTCTATAGAAGATGTGTAATTTAGGCTATTGTTACTCCTGCACCTTTTAGTCCAGTTAAATCAGATTTTGGTATGTTTACACACTTGGTGCTATTTGTTTGGGCAGATGTGGATAAAGTAATTGCACTCGGATGTGAAAAAAAAAAACATTGGTTGTAGCAAAAACAAGTACACTGAGACCCTTGAGAGGAGGAGGTCTTGGTTCAGTCCCCAACTGTATAGTGGTTTGTTTGTGGTGAGACCATGGTCTGAGTCTGACCATGACCCCACCCAACATCAGCTGTGCTTTGATATATTCTGGAGACTTTGGGATTTTTTGTCACATGTAAAAAACAAATCAAACCAAGGACAAATACTGCCTTTAGTTTATTTACTTTTATTAATGGATTCATTAATGGATTCAGACCAGAGCTAACTAACTGTAAGTGTGAAAATGCCCTTCGATTTTTTAGTACAGTACAGTTATTAAAGTGTAGATTTGTCAATATTTTGAGCCCTTTCTCTCTATCTGTTTCCTGATAGGCTGTACCCAGATGCTTTATTTTGATTATTTTATTTTAAACTCCAAGTTCATTACCAAACTCAATGCATTTTATTTAAATTGCATTATTTTACAGATGTTTTCTTGACTGTGGTTTGGAGCCACTCTCCACACACCTCTCTCAGGACTTTTCAGGATCTTCTTGGGATCAAAGTTGGGATCAAAGACTGTCTGCTTTAATTTGAGAGAATTCTTGCCCATATCAGATTACATTTTAGGACAATTAGAGGACGCTTGACCATTTGAACTTCAGCAGAACAACCGGGTTCTTTGATGAGAGCAGTCTGAAGATGTGAGGGGTCTTGACTTTAATGCAGAGCTTGTATTCAGCTGTCTGGACCAACCAGGTTTAGAGGATCCCACCTCGCTTCAGCCGGGTTGTGGTTTAAAACCACCTCTTTTAATGGCTCATTACAGACTGTAGTGTTTACAGCATGCGCTTACAGACTGATTTGTCTGTCGTCTTCCAGCTACAGCTGATATCCTGCTTGCGTTGTATGGCATGTTGAATTTCCTCTCTCAGAGTGATGGATCTCCTCTTCTGCTGTTTAGCGTTATGAATCAGTGCGGGAACTCATTGAAAGGCGTAGATGGGCATGGTGAAGGGCCTCGTGTTCCCAGGTTGTAAATCATGAAGATGTCAGATATAGCAGATTCTGTGAGAGGTGGTGCTGATTTGTTCCAGTACAGACAGCCACTGCCTAAGAAAGTGCTACAAGTCTTCTCATTTTATTTGTACAAACAGCTCAGCGGTGTTACCAGTCACTAGGGTTATAATTAGGGCGTGCATTAAAAGTCCTGGTTTGGTTCACGCTACAGTTTGGACCTCATGGTTGAGAATGTGTTTGACACAATGAAAAACAGCAAGCAGAAATAGAAATAAATCGAAAGAAGAATAAAAAAAGAAAATAGTAAATGAATGTGAGTCACTGTCTTTATGTTCTGTACCATACTTATGAAATTACAGCATTTACCAAAGTAGTGTGTAATGTGTTTTTTGTTTGTCACTGTGTGCTACCCAACTGTGACACCCATACCAAGATGTTTTTTTATAAATACACATAAAATAATGATATATTAAATTGTATTTTGAACAATTTGTCAATTCTTAAAAACACTATATTGATTAGTTTGAATAGTTTATTTAACAGTTTTATGTAAAAATATAATATATGAAAAAATAAAGTACATTGTTTTCAAATAAAGTCGACATACCAGCTCATTTGCATTCATGGGCTCTTCTTACACAAACAAAAACAGCAAAATCAAGATCATCAGAAAGTTGAGATATGTACAGCTCTGGAAAAAATTAAGAGACCACTTAAGTATCTTTATCCGTTTCTCTGATTTTGCTATTTATATGTTTGAGTAAAATTAACATTGTTGTTTTATTCTATAAACTACGGACAACATTTCTTCCAAATTCCAAATGCAAATATTGTCATTTAAAGCATTTATTTGCAGAAAAACAAATTGCTGAAATAATAAAAAAGATGCAGAGCTTTGAGATACAATATATTACCTTGCTTAGGGTAGTGCAGTGTTTCACAATATACTGAATTGCACCTCCTGGATCATGATACAGAGTGTATGGTCTGATTCTTACCAATACCTAGGTCTAATGGTTTGATGGAGGTACTGTGATGATTGTAGTTTGAAGCCAGGCTTTAAACTGTGCACTGCTGTCCTCTGTGATGAGGCCGGTTTCCTGCAAAGCCAGTGAAAGAAAGCTAACTCAGCAATCACACGGCTGGAGAGGCTCATTCAGGATCAGTCAGCTCGAGCTGAACTACACACGGGTTCAACTTACACTGATTTAGGAATCAGTTTCTTCATGATTAACCATTAAAAATGGTGAATTTTAATGATTATTTTGTTGTTGTGTTTCTTTATATCTGTACAATACAGGAGTGCACAGGAATAATGGGTGGAATAACTTAAATACTGATTCACTTTATGAACACTAGTTAAACCCCTTAAAAAGAGTTTATCCCATTTTTATTGGAGTAAGTGTATTTACTGTCCAGAAAAAGGCTTTGTTCTAGATTGTGGAATGTTGCTATAAGGATTGGATTGTGATCAATGACAAGAGCCCAACTCATCCCAGAAGTATTGGATGGAGAACAAACATTTCAGAAATGTTTCTGAAATGCTGAGGGGCTTTATACCACTCTATCCCACCCTTGGCATAAGGCATAGTATGAGCCAGATAGGTACAACGATTCCTCAATTTGTAGTACTTCTCTGTGTGTGTGCATTTGCATAACGTCACTGTCCAATAAAAAACAAGTATTTCCATTTTTATTGCTTTGTAGTTTACTACATCATATGAACACACAAACTGTCCCTTACACTGTACCAAATTTCTTGATAAATGAAACAATAGAAACACTTAAAAATTACCTAAAATAAACTTTCATTAAAAGTTTAGAAGGTTTTTTCTCTCTCCTGTAAAGTTGATGTTTTGGAGATAATGTTTTTCATTATCAGCGACGGTATCGGTCTCAGCAATGGGTATTTTAATGCATTTGTTTACTGGGGTGTCTAAAAAGAGGTGTAATTCAGTAAAATTATCTGTAAGTGCATATCTTTTTTTGGATTTTAACTAGTAGTAGGTGTTGTCAAAATCTGATGTTTATGATTATTTTATTAAATGGCATTTTGTTGTGTTAAATATATTCATTTTTTTGGGCCTTCAGCACAGCCTTTTCTTACTGTGCTGTTCTGTATATCCTCAGTTTGAGTTTGTCCTCATTGCCCTATTCTGTGAGTCAGTCCAAGTACTGGATTGGATGCAGGCCTGCAGTGCTGAGTAAGGGGAACCTCAGAGCTCCTTTATCACCATAAAAAAAGTGTGGTGCTGTATTTTTGGGGAGAGAATCTGATCTTTATTTGAGTCTTTTTTAGGTCATAGACCACATTTCTAATACAATAATATTTCATTGTGAGTAGCACTCATTGGCCACCCAATACTTCTGTTTTTCTATGGCAGATCTAAATGCTGATTTTATTTGATGGGTGTCGGGTTTATGTTCATGGGAAAGAAAAGGCTTCTCTAAGAGAGCATCATCTTTTAAGCTTCTTCTTTGATTTGGGTACATATGTTTCATTACATCTTAAGTATAGCACAGCACACGGTCTGATTGGCTTCTGTGAAGAGGTGGCTCTATTGGGGATTGACCGGAGGGAGGCTACTGACAGCCAGCTGTGTCTGAATAGTATAATAGAGAGGCATCCTTTTATAAATATTGCAAGATATGACAGCCAAATGTATCCGTAAGTTAGTCACTTATTGAGGTCTTGGGATGCCGATCACTGTTTGGTCTGATCATCAAAATTGTGGCTCCGGAGTGGTTTGTTTCTGGTGACAACATGATCTGCCCCAACTATCAAACACCAGCTCCTTACGAATGAGCTTAATGGCTGTTCAGGTGCAGTTTAATCTGATTTATTACCAAGATAATTACTGCAGCTATTACCTAATGTCATTTTTGCCACTGTTCCATGCTAAATCATATAACTAGTCCAGAACAAAGGACTTTCTTCCTGTATTTACTTTCTTGTTCTGCTCCAGACAGCTCTGGCCAGTTGAATTTTGTTGCATATGTCTTTTTTTCATTGTGTGAATCCAAAGCAAACCAGCAACTCAACAAACTCGGTGAGCAAACAGGAAAGAAAGTTACTCACAAAAAGCGGTCCAAGTGTGGTTCTAAAGAAAAAAGTTTAATAACATGAGGAACACATAATAATTGTCATATCCATGTTGACAAGCATAAATTTGCATAAAAAAAAAACATTTTTTTAGGCTAATTGTGTGCTTGTTCACATGAGATATATATATATTTTTAAATATAAAACATATTTTTACAGTATGGACAGTATTTTTCAAGCTGTGAATTCAAACAAATGAAAACTGCAACATGGAAAATGACTCCCAGTTCATAGACAAACTAAAAGAAGCACTGTTTAAAATATATACTTCTGTTTATTCTGAATATTGTATTTGCATTCACTATCCCAGTATAGACTTTCAGGGTACTCATCAGTGTACCGCACACGCATAAATTACTGGAGTATAACTGGGGTCCTCCCAGCTATTCAGAGCCCCGCTCTATATAACAGCTGCCTTTTGTCCGTCATAAGCGAATGAGAAGCAGCCTTGGGAAGGAGCAGCAGGCGGAGAGCGAGAGAGGACGTGTGAGCCAGTTTAACAGCGAGGGGGGTGGTGTAGTTTCAGACTCTGTGGGCAGATTGTTCGGCTTGGACCTGGACCTCATTACACGCTTCTGCTGGTTAAAGTGGGTATTATGTCATGGTTGTGTTTGGCCCTCTCTTCAGGGGAGAGGATGAACAGGGTATTTGTGTGGCCGTCCCGATTCCCTTTTCCCAGTCCCAGAGAGAGAGGAAGAGAGAGAGGGAAAGAGAGAGGGAGGCAGAGAGAGAGAGAGAGGTTAGGTCTGGGAGTTAAGGCTGGTGTTGAAAGTAGAGTTTTCCATGCTCAAGAATGAAGGGGTTTGAAGTTTCTCTGGACTCTAGAGGCAGGATTTGAAGGACCGCCCTTTCCTGTTTTTCTCCTTTTCCTTTTCTCCAAAAGAGCTTTTTCTTACTGTACTGTTCTGTCTATCCTCAGTTTGAGGAGATGTCCTCATTGCCCTGTTCTGTGAGAGTCTCTCCAAGTTAATTCCAGGCAAATTGGACGCAGGCCTGCAGTGCTGAGTAAGGAAAACCTCAGTCAGTACTCCTTCACTGCTAATAAAATGTTTGTTTTTTTTTTTCCCAGAAAAGAATTTGATCCCTATTTTGGGATTGATTTTGAGTTTCTAGACCACCCCTTTCAGCCAGTGATATGTAATTGTTTGTAACACTTATTATCCACTCAAAGAGTTTTTTATTACATTTTTTATCTTTCATTGGGTGACACTCAACTTTGTTCTTTTGTTGAAGTGTTGGTGCTCGCCCATCTGTAAAGTAATTGTCTTTAGATATTTTTCCATGTAAAAGACTTCTAGTTCTATGAGATTTCTGGAGTGTCTTACATATCCTGCACTTTTGAGAGAAGTAAAAATTGAAAATAGGTTCTCAATCATGTTTAGATTGGGGTACTCTTAACTTATCAATCATACACACATCATACTTGGGCACAGATGGAATTTGGCCTCTGCCTTTAACCCCTCGGTACAGTAAACACTTAGAAGACACACAAAGTGATAATGTGAGAACATGTGCCAGCAGCCATTCTGCAGCACCCAGAGAGCAGTGAGGGTTGAAGGTCTTGCTCAAGGGCCGGACAAACAGATATCGAACCCAAAACCTTATGTTAGATGGCCCGATGCTATATATATATATATATATATATATATATATATATATATAGCCTGTATATGATGTAACACACATCAAACTACTTCATTTTGCAGCCAAACCAAGTACTGAAAAACTGTTGAGAACATGAACTAGATTAGGATCTAAATTCATCATGCTTTATATCAATATTGGGATAACCAACAGCATTACAGCACATTTTCTTGTACATATTGGACACCCCTAGTACATTATATAGACATCACTTCATTGTTTTTTATTGGTCTCAGTATTGCCCAATGTAATTTCATAGTGAAGAAAGCCCATTAACATTTGTTGACTTTGTTTAATGTTTTATTTTTTGAATGATACTTAAACTTTTTGGTGTTCATATATATTTCAGTTCCAGTCTCTGAATATTCATGGCCTACTTTTAAGCTCTGAAACAGAAATAAGCCATGCAGTAATGATTTTGCTAGCAATACACAATTTCTATTATGTGAAAGAAGAGATAATTAAATTACGGCAACTCATGTGGAGAAAAAAATTAAGAAGACATAGTAAGTGTTATAAGACATTTAATAGATATTAGTGGTTTATTAAATGCTCAAAAATTTCAAGTTTAAAGTTTAGTTGTCACATACAAAGTCATTCATGGTACAACTAGCACTGAAATGCATTGGAGGCAGCACACTAACAAAATAACAAGTAAAAAAAAACAGTAAATAGAACATATAAAACACAATAAAAATAAGTTAGATGTTATATATATATATATATATATATATATATATATATATATATATATATATATATATATATATATATATACAGAGATAGTCAGATGTACATATAATTTAGAGATGAGATTAGTTAAATGAAAACTCACTTAACCACCAGCAACTGAAATTTTGAGTGTGTTTGTTTGACTATGCTGCTGTATTGAGTTAAGCAGAAACCTGGGAAGAGAAAGCAGTGGAATTTCCTTTTAATCACAGCAAATTCCATTCAGGTAAAAAGACTCTCTGCCTGAAATTTAGTAAGTACTAATACTATTGCCAAAAATGTTTTATCTTGGTTGAGCTGTTTTTGTCTTTCTCTGAAGGACTCCATATGTGTGCTGTACCATGCTGTTACGCTGATAGGTAGCTGGCCAGGCTGCTCTCAGAGGAGAATTTCCACTGCATTCCTCTCTCCAGCTGCTAAACTGCACTAAAAACACAAACACACTTCCCTTTTTTCTGACTGCAAGCTTTACTGGTGTTTTACAGGCATGGTTCATATTAAAGCTTGTGACTCAGGGGGGGGGCTGAACTGGTGTTTTTTTTTTTGAGCTGGATGTTTTCTTACCACATTCGTCTTGAGGTCTACTGTAACTGGTCTGTTAGGACAATAAGGGTCAGTTCAAAGCTTAAAGGTTTTAGGCACATTTCACTACTGTCTACACTACACTACTAGATTTCATCACTACTGTCAGGTTCAAAAGGTAGATTGCTTTTCATTTATGGTGAAATATATCTATAGCTATCTCTCTTTCTTTCCCCCTCTCCCTCTCTCTCTGTGGCATGCACACAAACACACAAACATACATAAACAAGCAAACACACGCAACTGACATCACTGATCCTTTTTCCAAGTTGTGGAAGGTGGAATATGGTATGGAGCTACACTATTGTTTGTTTCCTCCTTTAATGCTCTCTGTTAATGGTTAATATACATATTATAATAAAGTAAAAGAAAACTCTAGTCTGCCCAACACACAATACTATACAATACTTTTATCTCTCTCCTGAAAACATTTATTTTAAGTGGTTAGCATTGCCAGTTAGCAGTTAGCTTTGCCAGTTAGTATCTAGCATCTCCGTTTAGCCTTTAGCATGGCCAGTTAGCGGTAGCATCGCCTGTTAGCAGCTAGCATTGCCATTTAGCCTTTAGCATCGCCAGTTAGTGGTTAGCCTCTCAGGTTAGCAATTATCATTGCCAGTTAACAGTTAGCATCGCCAGTTGGTATTTAACTTATTCGCCATTTTTATTTTTATAATAAAAGCTCCAAAGCAGAAAAGTATAAATCAAATGTTGCACACTAAAAATGATGTACACTTACATTTTATTTGGACTTTATTTGTAGTTTATTATTTTAGAACAACATATTTCAGATGTTAATGTAAAAATGTCCTACACTGTAGTTACTCTTTAAGACGTATTTGAGTAGACGAGAATCTCCTGGAAATAACCTCTGCCAAGTGTATGCATCTGAATGATGTTCATTACAGGGAGCTTTTATGTATATTTGCCAGTTATTCACTCATTTGCTTCTCAGATAAAATTAAAATAAATTATGCAGTTTAAAATACTGATGATAAATGTAATTGATTGAATATTTTTGTATTCACGTGACAGTACTATTAAAAACTTAAAAATATGAAATGTGACAAAAAAAAAACAATAAAAACAGAAAACAGAAGAAAATATGCAAAAAAAAAATAATAAAATTGGCATCCTAGGGCTCTAAATTCATGAAGCTTATTATATTGTCCTCTTGACCACTTTGTGAAATGAGTAAATAGGTGATGTAATTTAGCAGTAGTTTAAGTATCGTGCTGATAGGGCTGCTGATATATGTATACCGTCTATGTGTGTGTTCTGAGGAGAGGATGAGAATAGCAGCAGAACGTAACTGTGGAAGTAAAGACAGAGGATACTGCCTTACAGGCATGATCTAATCTAGTCCCTCTGCCCGACAGGCTGTCTGCCTCTCACAAATAACTGTACTTATTACCGTAATAAACTTTATTAAATTATTAAATATTGTCTCAACTACTTATTAATTGACACTGGACACTGACATTTTTAAACATTTTAAAGCTTAAGAATGTTGTCAATAATAAAATGTTGTAAAGGTTAATAATGTGTTAACTTGTGTCAATTAGTGATTAATTCAGACAATTCTACCATTCTACCATTATTTTAAGGTGTTACCATAATATGTGTAGGATTGGATGGTGAAAAATTGTAATTGTAGACCCTCTAAGATGTGAGACAATTTTACACTGCATCAATAAATCAGTTAAAACAGTGCTGAGATATTGAAACTTGGGCTTTTTATGAATTAATTTTATTTGTATTGTATTTCTGGGGTTTAGTTTTCTCAGTGTTTGAAGTGGGCCAGTACAAATGTTGGCAGCCATGTTTCCAGTGACCCAGAGTGAGTGAAACTGCAGTAATCAAAACATGCTAAAAATCATGTTTTCATGCATTACTGTAACAAACTATGTTTTTAAAATTGTTTTTAATCAGTGATTTATTCATTTATATTCATTGATATAACTTATTTATAAACATTTTTGAGTTTTTTTTAGAGTTTTGTTGTAGCACAGTGGGTAAGCACACCTCCCTCCCTATGCCAAACTGGGTTTGATGCTCTGGGTGGACAAATTAAAAACAAAGCTACACCACCCTGCTGAAAAAATAGTCTGGCCAGATCACACATGTTAAGCTCATTGACCAGAATAGCATTGATTTGCTGATGTTACCAGCATAACCAGCCTGACAATGACTAATTCGGATTGACTAGCATGGCTAACCTGACAAGACTATTCCAACTGTATGAGAAGCTTGACCAAAATGACTAACCAGTTTGACCAATTGGTAAAATGGGTCATGCTGATAGATTAACTTGTCCATCAGACCATGCAGAAAACATACCCTGTTTGGTCAAGAGCTAAGATTATTAGCCAGTGTAACCAACTTGATAACCAGTTGTTCTTTCAAGTGGATGATCAACTTTTTAACCATCCTATTCATTAGAGACCAGCATAGGCCATCTAAAAAAAAGTTGGATTTTTCAGTTTAAATGTTTGAATTTGTTATTTTTACTTTTTAAATATGTATAATTACAGAATTAAATAAAAAATACATTATTTTGCAATTTACAGTTTGTTTCAAAACAGTTAAAGTTTTTAATTTTTTTTTTATGAATGAATGATTACTTGGACATTTTTCAGCGGTTGTGTTTCCACTGCGCTCGAAGGATCAGCCACACTGGGCTTTGGCTGTGTATAAACAGTAACTCTCTTGTGGCTGATTGCGGAGCGTAATAGGGTGGAATTCCTCTGGAGCTGCCTCACCTCTACCCATTGAGGCTTAATGTGAAGCACATGCATTGTGTTGAGTAAAGGGGGCGGGTTTTACCAGTGTGACCCTACCGGCCATCTAACACTGGGGGTGTCTGCGTCTCCAGTCCACCCAAACTGCCATGTCTGTCCTTCTGCATGTTCATGCCTATCAGACAAACCATGTCATTTTGAGGTAACACAAGGCTACCAGCGTTTAGCTGCTGTTCTTTTGTTATTATAATGTTGGTTTCTCCTCCCATTCAGTGGTGTGCATTTATAGCAGGCGTTCCTCATTGGCTTGGCTTTAGGTCAGTTGATCAAACTGGGAAATTCCTTTTGTGCTTCTATCTTTAAAACTGTGTTCTTAAGAAGTTCTTTAATAAAGCCAGTGGTTTTAAACATGAGGAAAGGACTGAAAAAAGTTTGTGCTATATATAAACTCTTTAGTAGCTATTATAAAGGTATTTTTAAAAACACAAAATGTTCTTTAATCAGACATTCAGATAGTTATTTGTGAGTTGTTATGGCTCTAAATAAAATCACTGCTTTGCTAAAGGAGGATTTTAGGAGAGACCTCTTAAAATACTGAGTTTCTTTAATTGCACCAGATTGAAAACCTCTGGAATATAGTCAAGAGGAAGATGGATGATCACAAGCCATCAAACCAAGCTGAACTGCTTCAATCTTTGCACCAGAAGTGGCAAAAAGTTATCCAAAAGCAGTGTGTAAGACTGGTGGAGGTGAACTTGCCAAGGTGCAAGAAAACTGTGATTAAAAACAGTTATTCCATCAAATACTGATTTTTGAACTCATAAAACCTTATGAATATGAACTTGTTTTCTTTGCATTATTTGAGGTCTGAAAGATCTGCAGTGTTTTTATTATTTCAGCCATTTCTCATTTTCTGCAAATAAATCTAAATCTCTAAATTACAATTAAATGACTATTGACTATTAGACAACTCATTTTTGTCATTTTTGACAGCTAAATGACTATTGAAAGATAAAAGTATTTCCTTCTTTTGTAAAGTTGGCATTTCAAAGGTTTTTGCTTTACCATTTTCAAATAAAACAGCGGATCTTAGGCCTGTCACAGTAAGAACAACAATTATACCCTTTTAAAGACAACACAATATTAAGTAATCATATATATTTTTTCTTCACAGTTATTGACTCATTGTTTATTTGCATGACCGTCTAAAATACGGTTCACTGTTATATATGTGAACAAACATACAAATAAACACGATAGACAATTTTATGATTATTAAATATATGAAATAGGTAATGTTTAATTTATTGTAGGATAAGTGGATAATGTAGTTAACTGACAGGCCTAGCTGATCTCTTTAACAGGATCTTGTGCAAAAATGAGTTTCCATACAATCCAAAGACATATGTAATCTTTGTAGACTTACGCACATCTTTTGTTTTATTATTACAAACTGAAACATACACTAAACAGGCTGTTCCTATAATACTTCATCTACAGTGCTGGTGCACTTTTAAAGCTCTGATATGAGCAGCAGGAGACTAATACTCCCGATGATTCACTGGTCTGAGTCTCTGTCCCATGTGCAGCAGAAATCAATACTGTCTTACCTGGAAGAGAAGCATTTGTGTATTGAACTGTCAGCCGGCTGTAGTATCTGAGTCCTCTGAGATAGGGCTGGCAGTGGTATTTTTGTGTTGGGGGAGGGAAATAACAGAGGATATAACAGTAAACAGATGTCCCTGACCCAAATGCATCTGAATTATTTATGGCAGTGTACAGATCTGTACAGATGTCCTGTTAGGTGTTACTGATTTAGTTTGAAGTGGTGCAGTGATTCTGAGCTATATGTTGTACAGGAGTAATAAAACTGCATATAAATGTTCTTTATGTAGCAGCATGTACAAGGCAAATTAAAAACAATAAACATAGGAGCAGTTTTGCACTCAATTCTCTGTTTTTTTTGTTGATTTAACATTGATTCCCTTTAATCTAAATCAATTAATGAAAGTTTTTTTTGGGAGAAGATAATGCTTATCATGCGCTCGTCCATGCTATAGCACCTTTGGAGCAGAGAAGGTTGAGGCACTTGCTCAAGGGTGGAACAGTGGCAGCTGTTTGTGTGTATTGAACCCACAAACCTGTGATCAATAACCCAATAAGTGTCAGCTAACTCAAAAACAGGTGATTAATAACTTAGTAAGTGTCTGCTTAGATAATTTGGGCATATTTCTTTTTATATGTTTTTACATTGTAAATGTAATATTGAAGACATTAAAGCTATGCAGGAACACACATGGAATTATTCTGTGAACAGTCAAATGTTAAACAAACCAGAATATGTTCTATACTTTAGATTCTTTTAAGTATCACATTTAGCTTTGAAGACAGATTTGAGGACACACTTGGTATTTTCTTAGCGTCTTGAAGGAGTTCCTGGAGGTACTGAACAATAGTTGCTGCTTTTCCTTCATGTAGTGAAGCTCCCAAATTACCTCAATTCATCATAGTTTGGTTTAGGTCATAGGATTGTGAAGGACAAACGACATAATTCCATATGTGTCCTGTATTTTTTTTCATGTCTTTAATATATATGTACAATGAAGAAAGTAATTTAAATAAAGGAAAAAAAAAACATTAAAGAAGGTGTGTCCAAACTTTTGACTGGTACTGTAACGATAGTATGGTAAATTTACAGGAGAAAGTTGATCTATTTATTAGTGTGATGTCAATTATGTCAAAACATAAAAAATTAGAAAACACCCGTCAAATGTATTTTTTATTTTACATTTAAACATATAGTCTAATGTAATTGTAATAACTTTACAAGAAACTGCAACATTTCTGTTATATTTCAAGTTAATGTGAGCATTTTAAGATTTGTTGATCCAAAATAAGCAAACACACACTATCACACACATACATTAGATACTAATACTCTATTAATACTTCCTATAAATCTCTGCTAAAAAATGACACCAGCCACACCAGTGTCACCACTGTGCTAAAGGAAAGTGAACTATTTCAGGCAGAGGAAGAAGCTACTCAGAAACAGCCTGGCTAGCAGTGATCGCTGGACACTCTTAGACAGGAATGGCACGTTAGAAAAAGCAGAAGTGAATTTAGCCCATGGGTTCCTCTGGCCTTCATGAACTCAGAATAGAAGAGCTTTACTGCTGCAGGAAGTTTATATCCGCCACAGAGTTCATTCACTGATGACCTGGAAACTCAACATCTTCTAAAGTTATCTGTGAATGTAGAATGTGAATGTGAATGCAGAGATGTACACTTATGAAAGAATGAATGAGTGAATGCTGTATCAGGGCTCTAGAGAACCAACAATTTGATCACACACACACACACATGCCAATTTCTAAGTGGTGTGACTTAAAAAAGGAAGGCTGCACCAGAGTAACCTACAATGACAATGTAGGGCCACTCTTAAAAAAAATAAATACAATTTAAGATTAAATTCATAATATTGCAACTTTACTCTATAAACATTACTACTTAAATCTCAAACTTTATTCATCTCAATATAGGGTAATAGGGAAGATAGTAGATAGGGAAATTGCTAAAACTAACGTTAGGTACATTAAAAGTGGCTTTAGTTGCTGCAAACAAATGTATTGCTCAAAAATGGAAATTCCGTAAGGCTCCTACTTCCTTCATGTGGATAAAAAAACTCTATTCATATGTTCCATTTAAAAAGATTCTCTTTAATTTAAGAAAATGTAAGATATTCAAAGCAGTTTGATGTCTTCTAACTATCTCCAACTATTACTAGATTAGAATTGATGTACAAAGTAATTAATGACCTTGATATGCTTGTACAAATGTATGCATACATAGCTTTTGTTTATTATAAAATACATTTAAATTAGTTAACTATCACTTCTTTACATTTATGGATGTATTTACCATTTTATTCTTGCCTGACCTGTGTTTGGAGGGCTTTTCTTGTAATTAACATTGTTAAACAACTATTGTATTAAGTAACGTTAGATGTGTGTAACAACCCTTGACTGATTATTAAAATAAACATAAAAAAATAGTTAAATAGTTACTCTTTAAGATATATTTCAGTAGCCTAGAATCTTCTTCTATAAATTCTCTGTAATTTAGGTGAATAAAGGTGCAGATATATAATTGGTCTATGGTTGTCAGAGATATAAAGTATTTACAGCATCTCTTTCTGACTGATGTTCATTACAGATTAGTGTTCATTACAGTATTTATTTATTGTTTTATTTGGATCCTCATTAGCTGCTATTGCAATAGCAGCTATTCTTCCTGAAGTGCAACTAATATCTCATACATACATATAAATCACATGTCATAGTTAAATGCACATAACAGAAAAAAAGTTCTACACTAATCAATCAATTTACAACACAATAAGCAATCAAAACTAAAAGAAAGACAAGTACAACATATTTTTGTATTTTAGATGTGCACAAATTCATACACAGTACATACACAAAATAATGATAGTAGGATTAAGAATCTTTAAAAAAACAATAACTGGTATGACTGATAATTACTATTTTAAATCCATAGAAATCCCTTATAGTTCCTATTCTGCATGTGGACAGGTATTCATCTATCGTCCATGTCCTTTAGATTATGTTTTTTTATTAGTTTTATATTAATATTATATTATATTAAGCATGTTTTGCTATTAGTGTTGAGTAGTGGATCATATAAGTAGTTTCACTCTTTAATGGCTCTATAAATTACTGTTTTACACATGTAATTGGTTTTAGCTCTTGGTGGTTTAAAGTAATTTTTTGTTGAGTATCTGGTAGTATTAGTTTCTCTCTGTGTTATTTTTTGTAATTGATAATAAAGGTCCACTGGATATTGTAGATCAATAGTGTTCTTTATGAGTCCCACAAGGTTTGTTTTAAACTTATCTTCAACCTTCAGCCACTTTAGCTCCTTGTGCATTTTATTTGTGTTTGTTCTGTATGGAGACCATAAAGCCATTCTTGCTGCCTTATTCTGCATTATCTGTAATTTTTTTAAATGTTTTTTTTGCTGCATTTGACCACACTGCGGCACATTACCCATATGGAAGTTATTTAAAAAGCGAACCTGCAATACTGTATGCAGTGTTCTCTATAAATTTACGACTGCTCTAAAAATATATATTTCTTTGTCTTTTCATTTCTTTCAGATGGACCTTAAACTACTTTTCATTTCAACGTTGTTAGGAGTTATTTGCTACAGCAGTGCCCAGCCAGGTAACGTGATCTGACTCTTTCACTGTGTATTCCTGCTTTAAACTGAGGTCATTTAACTATGGAGGAGATGTTATTGAATCTGATCTGTCCCATTTAATTTAGTGTAGTTCCATCAAAATAAGTTAACTATAGTTTAATATGATCATTTAGTAACTGCATCTCTCCCGTCTGCCTCTTTCAGTATAAAGTAATGTCATTATCCAGCCATAACTCCACCCAGAATGAATCAGAGCATAATACATAGTGGAAAACATGGCCTAGTCCATCTCTGGCTCCAATTACTGATGACCACAGAGTTTCAAATGCAGTGACGCGAGAGAGGCAGCGCTCACTGCCAACTTTTTTTTTGTTGTTGTCCCGCATGATGGGAGTTTCTGCTGCTTTTGTTGTCCACAGAGGGGAACGAGTGCATCAAAGCTAATGCAGAATCCTGCGGGGACTGCATCCAAGTGGGGGCGAAGTGTGGGTGGTGCACGGATATAGTGAGTAAAGCCCACGTTATTTTACAACTTTAATAATTATGTCCTTTTAAAAAGCTTTTCCACAATTTCTACAGGGACACCCCTGAATGTCTGCGCCAACCCACCTCACATCTCAGTGGTGCAATTAATAAGGGGTTGTACAATCTAGTTATATAACAGAGCAGAGCAGAATTACTTACGTAATATGGCCTTTAATTTGTACTACTGACTGTAAAAAAACATGAACAGCACAATTCATTTTAAGAGTAAAGCTACCACAGGTCTAGTTCCTCCCCTAACTGATTGCGTTATGATATATAGCTCGACCTATACCTATATGTTTTAATGACAAAAAAACTCATAGTCCCTTTTTATTTTCTCTCAGAAATCAGCATTATTCTGCCTTTAGAAGGTGGGGTTGCATTAGGAATGAAGTGATTGGTAGACAGAGTTCTAGTCGAGCTGCCAGCCAACTAGCTAGGTATTCATACCATAATTGATAATGTAGTGTTGTGCTGTTGGTTACTTTAACAGACACTGGCGTGTCTGATGTTAGCATGATATGGCCACTGTCATCTAAGTAGCTGTTAGCCAATTTGATCACAGGTTAAACTGGTTCATAGTAGTTTTGGTATAGTATCTGAGCTACAAATAGAGCAAACAGAGCTAAGCTCTGGTATTGTAATTTGATGGAAATAAAATATAATATAAATATAAATATAATATATAATATATAATAGACAGCTCTGGAAAGAATTAAGAGACCATTTAAGTTTCTGAATACGTTTCTCTATTGTTTTCTATTTATAGGTATATGTTTGAGTAAAATGAACATTATTGTTTTATTCTATAGACTACGGACAACATTTCTCCCAAATTCCAAATAAAAATATTGTCATTTAGAGCATTTATTTGCAGTAAATGAGAAATGGCTAAAATAACAAAAAAGATAGAGAGCTTTCATACCTCAAATAATGCGAAGAAAACAAGTTCATATTCATACAGTTTTAAGAGTTCAGAAATTAATATTGGGTGGAATAACCCTGGTTTTTAATCACAGTTTTCATGCATCTTGGCATGTTCTCCTCCACCAGTCTTGCACACTGCTTTTGGATAACTTTATTCCACTCCTGATGCAAAAATTCAAGCAGTTCAGCTTGGTTTGATGGCTTGTGATCATCCATTTTCCTTTTTATTATATTCCAGAGGTTTTTAATTTGGTAAAATAAAAAAGAAGTATCTTATTTTTTTCCAGAGCTGTATATTAATATGTAGAAGTAAATAGTATAATATATAATAATAACATATAATAGATTACACTTACTAGACAAAGTGGTATCCAGTGAAAAAACACTTTGCTTCAGGTCTTCAAGGCTTTCTTGTAAACTTAATAAACTCAATGTCTTAAACACTTGCTCTGGGGGAAGGAAAGGAAAGGGGCGGGTCTACAAAATTAGTAAGTCCGCCTCTGTTCTGTACTGCATGGATGTCAATTCTTTCATATCACTTACCCTACACACTCATTAAACATCTCAAAAGATTCATCTTCTACACCCAGTTACCCTCACATTAATCTAAAAGCTGTCTGTAGAGTAAGTGTCGTGAGGCAGGTCTGAGTGCTGAAAGTGTTAATGTCGTATTATTAAATTACTGTATTACACAGCAGGAATTTGGCCCACTTTGACTAGACTGTTCCGTTCTGGAGGTGTTTGGTGTTGTGGTTGAAGTATATGTCCCAGCAGCCCTCTCCAGTTCTGTGTGGTTTAGGGTGGGATTTAGAAACCCAAGTACAGCTACTCCTCTTCCCTGAATCTGCAGCACTCCATAAAAATGTGCTCAGAGCTGTTGAGCAAACTAACTGCTTTACCAGACATAGTGAGTCAGATTGTGATGTAAGATAGGCAGCTAGTGTTTCAAAATGTCTGAGGATGTCATCAATTTTTTTTCACTTTTTGGCAGTTGTTGAATACATTGCTAAATTTTTCTGATGGATGAGTGAATAGAAATCCTCCAAATACTTAGCAACCAGGATGTTGGCAAATGCAGCTCAATCCAACTGCTGTATTATATTAAAAATGCAGGATGTTGGCACATTTTACTATGCCGTTTTACATATTATACTTGGCAACCAAGGTATTGGCACATGTGGCTTGGGCCAACTGCTGTATTATACTCAGTAACTGGATTGTTGGCATTCCCGGCACATGTGGCTGAGCATTTGGGCCAGAATCAGGCATAGATTCAAATCAGAGTCGGGCCAATGCAAATCAGACTTGTTGTGGGATATTCGACTCAAAATTATCCAGTATGATTTTTACTGTCTGGGTATGGACTGGGATGTGAATAGTACGTTTAACTATAATTACATACTGCATAGTCTATAATATGTTCCTTTAAAATATCAAGGTTCACAAAGGGCTTTCCGTTCTTCTGCTCACTTAGTCACTTCTACTAAAACCTGAAGGCCAAATCATCCTTTTTTACTATCCCACCTTTGCAGAATTTCCTAAAGCAGGGAGAACCTACATCAGCCCGCTGTGATGAGCTGGAATCTCTGAAAAAGAGAGGATGTGTGGCAGCCAAGATCGAGAACCCTCGAGGCAGCCAGAGGACCCTCAGAAACAAGCCTGTCACCAACCGCAAGAAAGGAGGAGAGAAGCTCAAACCTGAGGACATCACCCAGATCCAGCCACAGAAACTGTCCGTCAGCCTTAGATCTGGTGTGTTTTATTGTGTGTTTGAAGTCTGAGTCAGTTTTTATATTGTAGATTTGCAATTCTGCTGTTAAAGCTAGGGATGTTCTGAATATTCTGCAACCAAAGTTATTCAGCTGTAGCTGTCGAAAAAGATATTTTGGTGCTCGGTTGAACAGGTGAAGAGAGATAATTGATACCGAGCAGTGACACAGCCATCTTTTGCTTTGTTAGATTGCCTGCTGGGATTGTAAAAATGTTTTCTGATTTCCATTTATTAGAAAGGCAAGACAAAAATACATTTATACTAATTAATTTAGTCTTACAAAAAAAAACTAAAATGGCCAACTTAATAAATAAAACATGAAAAAAAAACAAGTTTGTTATTCAGTAATTGAATTAACAGAAATTTGTTCAGTTTTGGTTTCAGACAAATACTTGCCTTTTAGATTTAGATGGTACAGTATAGTAAATGCTCTTCAGGTTGAAGAAATAGATTAAAAATGCAGTGTAAACCTGCTGTAAATAAAAGCCCATGTCTTTCCATTGCTGCAGGAGAGCCTCAGAAAATAGACCTAAAGTTCAAAAGAGCCGAGGACTACCCTATAGACCTGTATTACCTTATGGACCTGTCCTACTCCATGAAGGATGATCTGGAAAATGTCAAAAATTTAGGCACCAGCCTGATGCTGGAAATGTCCAAGATTACCTCTGACTTCAGGATTGGTAGGTGTTTTTTACGTTACAGTACTGAGAAAAATGGTATTTAACACACTGCCTTTGTTTGGGATTCTCTTCTCTACAATAGAAAGATGCACCAAATATTTGACCATTTAAACATTCAGAGTTCACTCATATGTTGTTCTGTATGTCAGGGTTTGGCTCTTTTGTGGAGAAGACAGTTATGCCCTATATCAGCACCACTCCCGCTAAGCTTCTGAACCCCTGCACTGGAGACCAGAACTGCACCAGCCCTTTCAGCTACAAGAACGTCCTGAAGCTCACCAGCAACGGCCAGCAGTTCAACACTCTTGTGGGACAGCAGCAGATCTCTGGCAACCTGGATTCTCCAGAGGGGGGTTTCGATGCCATCATGCAAGTGGCCGTTTGTGGGGTGAGAATGGCCAGCTTTCTGTACCACAAACACAAGTGCTTTTATGTTATACATGATGGACATGGATTTATGTGACATTAAAAGTCATGGAGACATTACAGTTGGGTAATTTGCCTTCCAGTTTCCAATATACCCTTTTTTAGGTCTGTTTTGGACATTGAACCTCTTACTAAAGAACTCAACATTAAAGGTTGTGAGGTGTTTGTTTCCCATGCTTTGCTCACATGCTTTCTAATATTTTTGTGGGGAAGGAGAGATTTAAAAACGAAAAATTCAATTAAATGAATTGACTGTTTTGATTTTAATCCATTATGTAATTATGTACATGTTTATTTTATGAACAAATCCATATCCTGTTTTTTGTTTTAAATATGTAGAAAAATGATTCAGCGTTTTCTCACAGGGGAAAATGTTTTTGGTTGAATAGCAAGATTGTGGAGTTGTTTTGGTAGCAGTCATAAAGTTTATGTATTTTGGCTGCACGTTCTTCTTACTTCCTCTCTCTCTCTCTCTCTATTTTTTTCCCTCAGGAACACATTGGCTGGAGAAATGTCACACGTTTGCTGGTGTTTTCTACGGATGCTGGTTTCCACTTTGCTGGAGATGGAAAACTGGGTGGGATTGTGCTTCCCAATGATGGCAAATGCCACCTGGAGAACAACATGTACACTATGAGCCACTATTATGTATGTACTGGGTAAACTGTTTAGTCCCACATGCTTAATCTTTACAGGCTTAACAGGATACCTGATTATTTTTTTGGTTTGTTTCTTCATGTGTTTTTTAAAGGACTACCCTTCCATTGCCCATCTGGTGCAGAAACTGAGTGACAATAACATCCAGACCATCTTTGCTGTAACAGAGGAATTTCAGCCTGTTTATAAAGTAGGTTCTTTCAACTTCCTGAGCAAAGAACTGCGTATCTGTGTGTAAATGTGTCCTGCGTCATCATTTATTTGATGTTCTTTGAGTTTATAGCCATTGCTTTCTGACCAAAAAGTTTTAGACATTTTCATTTGTTTAGATGGGAAATTGTTCTTAAGTCTAATGAAATATAATTTTGGTGAGGAGTCTGTATTTTCACTTTAGCTAGATCATTCGCAGAGCTTTGATAATGACCACCATTATACTGTGCATATCCTTTATTTCACTATTGGGTTTTAAGGGAATTCTCATTGGTGCAGTGTGACGCGGCCTCTCTTTTTTTGGAAAGCCGTAACACTGAAAATAGTTTCAGGCTCCAGACTTGGCCTTCGCCACACTCCAAAATCACCATTTTAAATTCTTGGCTGAAATGTAAATGGGTCTGTTATAAAACAAACCAGCTTTTAGTCTGTTCTAGACTGCAGACTTTTATTCTTGTCTCTTTTCCGTGGCGTACACCCAAACACATTTTTCTGTGTTTTTTTCATCTTCCACAGGAATTGAAAAACCTCATTCCAAAATCTGCTGTGGGAACACTGTCAGCTAACTCCAGCAATGTGATCAACCTCATTATTGATGCCTACAATGTGAGTATTTTGACTTTAATTACTCCTTAATTATTCAATTTAATATTTTTAAGCATTTATTTAACTCTCTCTTTCTTTTCTTTCTTTCTCTCTCTATATTTGTTTATTTCAGTCTCTGTCCTCTGAGGTGATTTTGGAGAACAGTAAGCTGCCTGAAGGAGTGACCATCACCTACCAGTCCCACTGCAAAAATGGAGTGGTCAGTGTTGGAGAGGATGGACGAAAATGCTCCAATATCTCCATAGGAGATGAGGTAGCTTCATCTAAATACATTTTTTTAATTGGACACAGAACCATTAAAGCATGCAAATGGTTCTTAGAGTTCCTATAGTTCTACAGTAAAATTAGTGATCACATAAATACTGTATTTATCCCTTTTAAAGTGAATGACCTATTAAACAGAGGTTGAGGTCATTCATACGGTTGTTAAAATGAAGATCACAAGAGGTCAGTAAATGGGTATTAAGTGATTGTAGTAGAAAGACACCTCTGTCTGTCAAAAATCAGTGTCCGAAAAGTCACTGAACTACCCCTGAAATATTATCAAAAGGAAAAATTGTACATGTGTAAATCTGACCATGCAGCAACAGGACTACTGATAGAGGCCACGCTCATTATGTTTTATTAACACTGTATCTTCTTTTAGGTGTACTTCAGTATAAACATCACTGCTCAGGGCTGCCCCAAGCAGGGCAAGTCTGAGTCATTAAAGATCAGACCGCTGGGCTTCACTGAAGAGGTGGAGATCAAGCTGAGCTTCATCTGTGACTGTGAGTGTCAGAAGGATGGCATCCCCAACAGTGATCTCTGCAATAACGGCAACGGCACCTTCGAGTGTGGGGCCTGCAGGTAACTGTCAGCTGATACCCTGTTAAAACAAGCTACATGGGACGAACTGCTTGCTTATATTGCCCTGGCTTACCGGAACACTCAGGGTTTCTGAGTGTAGCTCTGTTGGTTGGCATTAGCCGCTAACTGCTAGCGGTTAGCCTCTGATGCTAAAGCTCTAGCTTTAGTGGAAATCTGTAAATCTAAGATAAGTAAAAGGAAGCTCTTTACTTACTCAAATAAACGTCGTTCAGGAGCGAAACCTGTGTATGTTAACATACAGCGCTCGTGGGACTTGTCTGACTCGTCTGAAATGTTTTTTTTAAGAATTACAGCTTTGTCTACATAGCTTAGCTTTACAGGTCTTGCCACCCAGTTATATGAAAATAGACGTTTATTGACCGAACGTCTTATAATCTGGTGCAGCTTATAGTGTGAAATATAAAGTACAGTAACCCAGTAAATCACACTTCAGCCCCTCTTCTTCTCCTCAGGTGCAATAAGGGTCGTATTGGCCGAGAGTGTGAGTGCAGGAAGGACGAGGTGTCCAGTGAAGACCTGGACAAGAACTGCCGCAAGGACAATGGCACAGATCTCTGCAGCAACAACGGCGAGTGTGTGTGTGGAAAGTGTGAGTGTAAGAAGAGGGAGAATCCTGAGGAGTACTACAGCGGAGAGTACTGCGAGTGTGACAACTTCAACTGTGACCGCTCAAACAACAAGCTCTGTGGAGGTATTGCTTTCTTAGGGCTTTAAAATAAATTGTATTTTTATTGTTATTGCGCTTTAGGTTTTTTTTTTTATTATAATCACGTTGATGGAGCTGCAGTATATTTTTTAACTCAAACTGCAACTATTTTTCTTGGACAGTTTATTTAATAAGTTAGTTAATTGACATATATCAGACTTAACAATTAATGATGATTTTTAAGAGATACAAAGAGTTTTAAAAGTTAATGTTCTTTTTAAACCTTACAATGTCTATACCTCATATACTCTTTCTGTTCCTTTCTTTCTAATGTCAGGTCATGGGCGCTGTGAGTGTAGGGTGTGCATTTGTGATGCTAACTACACCGGAAGTGCATGTGACTGCTCTCTGGACACCTCCACCTGCTTGGCCTCCAACAATCAGATCTGTAATGGCAGAGGCAATTGTGAGTGTGGTGCCTGCAGGTGCACTGACCCCAAATTCCAGGGACCCACCTGTGAGATCTGCCCCACCTGCCCTGGAGTCTGCACTGAGCACAAGTAAGCATGGTGGGGGGTGTATCCTACACTCTACACCAGTCCTACATTCTTTAACAATAAGTTTCTAAGTGGTTTGTGTCATTCTTTGTTTCAACACACAGTTCTAAGAAAAATCATCATAGGCCCTAAAATAGACCCCTGTGGGACTCTACATTTAATGCTCAGCCATAAAGTAATTCAACGATTCACATAGTTTCTACAATACATTCCATTATGTTATAACAAATTACATTACATTTGGCAGGCACTTTTATCCAAAGCTACTTACAAATAATGATGTACATTTAGCAAAAGAGGACATAGTAGTTAGTATGTTACGGGTGCTTTTTGAGGAGCTCTGTCATCCGGAGTTTGTTAAAAAATAGTGAGGGCCGCTCCTCAATAGAAATAATCACTGAATAAAATTATTAAAGTTTGCTGTTTACCCACTTTACCTAACTACCTAAAATTGTCGTAAGACTATTTCTACTAAACATCTGCTGCCAGAATAATAATGCATTTCTATTAGAATGTAATGCAAAATTCTGATTTAGCTCAAAAGGATCAGCAAAAGCTACAAATGTGGAAATTAGATGATTGTTTAATGTGAGTTATTGGCAGAAATATGCAGTATCACATCTTTATGTTGTAAAGTGCCTCTGTTGTTTATTATTATATTATGATAATTATATTTAGTGGGTATTGCATCAATATCTGAAGAGTGCAGCATTCAGTTTAAGTCCTTCCTAGAAGTAACTTCTTATAATATTTAGATAGATAGATAGATAGATAGATAGATAGATAGATAGATAGATAGATAGAGAGACAGAAAGAGAGAGAGAGAGAGAGAAAGAGAGAAAGAGAGATAGAGATACTTCATTTATCCCGAAGGAAATTTAGGCATCCAGCACCAACAGCACAATATAATAAGAAACATATTAAACATAAATTAAAACACAGAAAAATAGAAAATATATAAGGCTATAAAAAACGTATTATACAACGTAAAGATCTATCTGCAAACGGAGCAGTGCAGTAGATATTTCCGTTGTATAATACGTTTTTTATGGAAATAAGTCATACAATGTAATTTGTGTTTAAGTGGTTAGGATGTTAGCATGTTTTTTTATCCAGAAAGCATGAGTAGCATATTTGTTTTTTTCTTGTGATGCTAAACCTTTTCCATGTGCTCATGTGCTGCTGCTAAACTGAAATACAGATATTTAGCAGACATCAAGTCTTATGTCCAAAGGATATAAGTTTGTCCCTAGTAAATATGACATTGTGTTGTTATACAATATTTTAAAAAGCTGCTGCATTACTAGCAAGGCCCCATACTATCACACTGCATTTTAGGAGCTTATAGAAATCACAGATGCTCTACAGTTGATTACAGCACATGAGTTAATTTGAGTCATGTGGGTAACCTGCAGTCTCTGTGCTCCATGCTCACAGGGCGTGTGTGCAGTGCAGGGCCTTCGGTACAGGAGAGAAGAAGGACACGTGTGATCGAGAGTGTAACTACTTCACTCTGACCAAAGTGAAAGACCGGGACAAGCTGCCCCAGCCCGTTCAGGCCTTCCCACTCATGCACTGCAAGGAGAGAGACGCCAACGACTGCTGGTTCTACTACACCTACGCCGTCAATAACAACACTGAGGTCCACGTCGTTGAGACTTTAGGTAAATGTGAAAAAATAAATGAATATACATATTTTGTTTTCTGTATCCTCGTATTAATATTAGATATTTTATTGAATAATCTACAGTGTGGCTTAAAATATCATAATAAACATTTAATTCCATTTTTTGTATGTTTGGAACAGTCACCCTAAAAAATCATGACTAGTATACTTTTTAAATAATTCTCTTCACTTTATTATTGTTTTTTCCTTTTTTCCAAAGAACAGGTACATATAGGCACAAAATAAAACACTATGAATAACCCAACACACTTTGCACACATCACTCCATCAAGAGTAAAACAAACAAATAAATAAAATATCCATAGAATATATATAGCAGACATGCACATACATCCACCTTCATAAACATTTACATACAAGCACTCTTTTATGACAACTTACACAACTTATCTTTTATGATTTACTTTATTATATTATTATAATTTCTCTCTGTACTGTTAGAGAATGGACGTGTTTGTATTGTTCTGTTGGTCATATTGAAAACATATGAAGAAATGATGTTGTTAATGTTGGAATCGTAGTGCAAACTGATGGTAGTAGAGAATGTTCAGAGAAAGGAAGTCATAATCCTAATATAATTTTGTTAATTTTCTAAGTGAAAATAAGTTTCACATTATTGCTGTTAATAAACCTAAAATACTAAACACTTTTTTCAGACATTTCACATTTTCTATTAGATACCTTTTGCATCATTTTATGTTTTATTTTCCCACTAAAAACAGTTATATTGTGTTATTCTGTGTAGTATGTTTTTTTTTACCTTATTTTCCCTTAAAATGTACAGAAAGCAATTTATCACTTATTATTTAATTTAAACATTTTTAAATAAGTCTTTCGAGGCAAATTAACAAACATATTTTACAGAACATTTCTTTTCACATGATTAGAAAATTAAGGTTCACGCTAACAACATAAAAAGAGAAATCAACCAGGATTTTCATAAAAGGAATATGCTGTATTGTAAACGTGAACAAATCCTCAAGAGTAATTACACAAATATCTAACTTATATATCATATATTCAGATCCAGATTAAATTAAATAAAATATAACAAGTTATGTACTTTTACATGTTTCTTTTCAATTAATCAAATAAACAGTAATTTTGGTTTAGAATGTGCAGAAGCATCTTGTCTGTGAAGGTTAGTTTCAGACATGGACGTTTTTTAATCAAGTTTCCTTAATTTTGCTTCCCAGAATGCCCGGCGGGTCCTGATATCATCCCCATCGTGGCAGGAGTGGTGGCTGGAATCGTGCTGATTGGTCTGGCTCTTCTGTTAATCTGGAAGCTGCTCATGATCATTCATGACCGCCGCGAGTTTGCCAAGTTCGAGAAAGAAAAAATGAATGCTAAATGGGACACGGTGAGAAAACTGCTCTACTGTCTTACCAAACACACAAGATTCACACATCACTTTTCTTATAGCTGCTGTCTGAGTTAGTTAACCTCCATGCTGACATGGATGTTAACTGTGTACATGTAGTTATTATAAACACTTCTTACTTTCCTTGCTTACCTATTCTTTACTAATTTTTTGAGGATAGTACATACAAAATAGGACCTCCCATTAAAAACATTTGTCTTTTTTAACATGTTTAAACATACAGACAGCTGTTCTAAATTGGAGCAATACTGAGAAATGGATAGAGAGCTTATATAACTAAACAAAAACAACTAAAGAAATGTGTAAATGTAAAAACATTAGTTTTCTGGTAACACAATAGATAGGACAACTGTACATTTATTACAGTCATTCATTAAATCAACTGTACATTTATTACAGTCATTCATTAAATCAACTGCAGGTGATTAGAGCCTGTTTTATTTTAACCCCAGATATTAGCTTGGTTTGATCTTCAAAAAGAAGTATGTAGATGCAGAGTAGTCTGAAGGAGAAAAAAAACTGGTTTCCTCTTTTACAGCTGAAGTGTATGATGTATTTTACATCATTTTATCACAAAATATTCAGAATTTTATTTATGTCTTTTTGTTCTCTAGGTATCATTATATAAGGTTTAAGTTAAGGATCTGAGCGTATGATGAGCAGAAGATGAGCAGAGACACATGTGCACAGTTATATGTGAGGGTTTTTGTCTCCTATAGGTGTGGTCAGTTTTGGCTGGTCTGGCGAGGCCTGGTGTCTCAGTGCTGCCCTCTGTGGTTCAGAACCCATTTTCCAGAGTCCTAATTTAAAGACAAATTAGCTCTTATGTGTAAACCATGAAAACTAAACAATCACAAAAGTAATTAATAATTTAAACAAATTCAATTTGCTGGGACACATGCTATGATTTGTTATTATTATTATTACTGAATATCATATGTTATTAGATGTGTTGTTCAGATTGTGTGTTTTTAGTATATTTTATTAGTTTTTCAGGTTTTAAATGCTGGCTCCTCTTTTTAGCTGGGTTATTACTCACCCATGTAAGGGTCTCGTATGAAACTAAGCACATGGGCAGGGCAGTGAAGTATCCCTACCCTCTTATTATGGCGCTGGTGTCAGTTACAGTTAACTCACTCTGTCTGTCAGTGTCTGTGATTAAAAACATCTTCAAAGGCTTGGGGCGGGCTGTAATGATTGATGGGCTGGTTATGCTGAGTGCATCTGGGTTCTGTTGTGTTTTAAAACAAAGTGAGGAATCATGGGATTCAGTGCTGGACTTTATCATATAGTGTTTTTGACACTATGAATTAGTTTAGTAATTTAACCTATTTTAACAGTTAATTGGATAATTACATCTTGTTGATTTGTGCAAATATGACAGTGGATTTAACAGTAACAACAAATGTAGGCTTTTATTTTGTTTATATGAACTATTGTAAGTTAATAAAGCATTTGGGCCTGAGAGTGAAAATATATAAATATAGTACCAGTCAAACGTTTTGACACACCTAGTCATTCAGTCTTCTTAATCTTCTTAATTTTTTTTTTTTACACTGAGTAAACTATTCCAGGTGACTCTACCTAATGGAGACACCAAGCAAATACAAGGAGTGTGCAAATCTGTCCTCAAAGCTGAATGTGCTACTTAGAAGAATCTAAAGTATAAAACATATTCTGGTTTACCAAATAATTTCATGTGTTCCTGTATTTTTTTAATCTTTATTGTCTTCAAAATTTAAATTACAATGTTTTTAACACATTGAGAAAAAGAAAATAGAATAGAATAATAAAAATAGAATAGAATAATTAAAATGAACATGAACCTATTGGGACCATGCCTAATGCTATGTGTAGGCTACTAAATCAGTATAGACTGTGGAGCAGTGGAACTGTGTTCTCTGGAATGATATAGCTTAATCCAATATGTTAAGGATGAGTTTGGATATTGGGGATGAGGTGATCATTTAGTAAACTGCTGTAGGATAAAAGAGATTAGTAGTAGAGAGTAAAATGCAGGATAAAAACAGGAAAAGAGTGGTTAAGATCAGGGTACACACTTTTTAATACTCTAGATTTCAGAAGAGGCAATGGATGAGCAGGTGTCCCCCATACTTTCCTTACATACTAAACTCATCAATTCAATCTTTTCTCTTCCTCCAAGCTCTTCATCATCACTGTAATTTTTGATTTTGTGTTGTGTGTTATGTTTTCTGATTTCCTCCTCCTGTCTTCTTCTAGCTTTCCTTCATTGTCATCCTGTCAATCTCTTCTTTTCTTCTTAGCAAGAAAACCCAATTTACAAGAGTCCTATTAATAAGTTCCAGAATCCAAACTATGGACGTAAAACTGCTGTTCTTTAAGTGTGTATCCTTTCCACTCTCCTCTGCATGGTCTTTCTGCCCTGTGTGAGGCTCTGTCGTTCACTCTTTAGTATTATATAATGCATACTGTTTGTATTGGAGGTAAGTATACAGATGGGGGGGGGGAACTGTTGTTCTTCAGATTATTTTGCAATATTAAGTACATATTGACTTCATTGGCTACCAAAATAATTTAGCAAAAAAAATGTGTTTGTGTTTGTGAGTGGTTTTATTAACTATACAATATATATATATATATATATACAATAACTACAGCATGCACTAATGGACTGGTGTCCTGGTTGCCTGATCGTTTTCTGAGATATGAGGATTTTGTTTTTATATCAGCAATATTGTTTTTAATGATGCACCATTAATTGCCACACTCACATATAAAGAATGATGGATGTTCTCTTGCTTTTTTGTTTGTAATTTCATTGTTTCTTATCTTTGCAGGGAGAAAATCCAATCTATAAGAGTGCTGTTACAACTGTGGTCAATCCCAAATATGAAGGCAAATAATGGACACCTCTTCACTGTGCTCAGAACAGTATTCTTAAATTGACATTTAAAAAAATTATTCTCTTCCATTGAAATCTTCATTTTACTTTATTTTGTAGAAAAGTGCATTTTATATGGTATCACAGCATTAAGACTGTAAGACACTTACAGTCATATGCAAAAACTTGGACACCCCTGATCAAATGACGTTTTGTTGAATGTAATAGAAGTAAAGTCTACGTTACCTTCTAAATATGGCACATTTTAAAACACAAGTTCAATGTATTTGCTGAATTTAGCATATTATACATAGAATGCATATTAAATGTGCCATACATGTTGTCATTTTAACTTTATGTTTGTGCAGAATAATAGGATGAGTACTTAATTTCACTCTTTTGTACAGGGGTGCCCAAATTTTGGCATCCGACTGTCTGTGTCTTCTTTAATTCATTGCAAAATGTGTACAGTTTGTATAGTTCTTTTGCATCTGTTTCTTTTATCTTAAGCAGGACATTTATGCCTTCTCATAGCGATGCAAGACTTTTTCTTTTATTATTGCAAGGCAGAGAGGCCTATAAAGCGTTCATAAGCGGTACATGAAGTATCAGACAAGGTTTTATGAAGATAGTTAATGATTATGTGATTCTGTGTAGGCCCTGATTTGTCATTGTGCTGCATTAGACTGGGTGTTTGAATATAATTCTGGTACGCAACATGCCATTAACAGTCTGAACGCGATGTAACGCATCAGTGATTGGACACTCGTGACAATCGGATTATTGGTACTGTCTATTGTTATTCTGATTTTTTTTTCTATGTTATTGACTGTGCATAGGTACATGCCTACCTGTCTCAGAAGTATTTTACAAGCTATTCCACTTATGTTATCAAACAGCAGTTCTAGTGGTTATGCTGGTATCTCTTTTAGATCTTAAACCCCTAAAGCATACAGCATTTTAATCTTAAAACTGTTTAGAATCATTTTTATTTTTTTGTGTAGTCCCACTGGGCTCTATTTTAGGGCCTGTAAAACTATTCGGTTTGACAGCAGTAGTTATTAGAGTTAAGAGAACTGAAATGTGGGCTTACCGTACATACTGAGTTTAAGGTGTTAATTCATTTTGCCACAATTGTCTTGTGTATTGTGTGTATATATATATATATATATATATATATATATATATATATATATATATATATATATATATATATATATATATATATGAAGAATTGTCATTGAAGTCATGTGGAAATGTATCCTGACACTGTATAAACAAACAACTGCCAGATACAAGTCATGTTAAAATATAGGATTACAACCTTTTTGCTTGACTATATATATTTTTATATATTTTTTCTTTCTCTTGATGTGTACTATAATGCTTGTTCTGAGCAATTATGCAACTCTGGATGTATAATCAATGAGAAAATACCACACTATTGTGTCACCATGTGGTTGTAAAAAGCCAATAGTTGAAAAATCAGTTGAAATTACATTGATTATTAATATCTAGTTAAGCAATGGAGCCCAAAACTGATGTATTAGATATCCCTTCGATTGGTCAATTGGATGCACATTTGTTCAAAAGTTTGGAATCACCTTTAGTCATTTTTATTTTATTTTTTTATTATTTTATTTAGTAAAAACAGTGTTTTTCATTGTAATTATCTATTATCTACTCACATGGCTCCTTCCCCTCTATTGTACAAATGCTCTCAGTGAACTATATGTACAGCACAGCAGTAGCAGTAAAAGCCACAATGAACATAATTTGCTCCAAATGTTGCTTAAGTTTTGTACAAAATGAGAAGCATATTTTTACATTTATCTTCAACTGAATGGGACTTTTTGTTTAAAACATTAAAATGTGTTTTTTACATAATTTTTAAGCACTGATTCCAAACATTTAAACAATCGCGTAGGTATGAATATTTACATACTTCAGTTAAAGTTTTATTTGTTTATCTTGGGCCTAAAGAGGATCCCATTTTTACAGTGGTGCATTGACATTTACTGAAAATAGTACTGGACATGTGCTGTATATCCTGTAATATGAGTGTCATGTGAGTCTTGTCAGGTTAGGCTGATAATATTCTTTGATATTTAAAAGGAATTTCCTCCCTAGATTTTACACCACTTACGCCTTTTTATAATAAAATATTTAGATTTAAGGATTTTTTTTTGTTTCATGGTTCTGCCATTCAGCTTTGTATTATTCTGAGTTTTAATGGCTTCATTTTAAAGGTACGCAATAATGTATACATATTTAATGGCATACATTATAGTAGTTGAAGCCATTGTTCTTATTTTGTCATGCAGCATCTAGTAATACAAAATTGAAAATATTGAAAAATTTGAAAGATATTAAAAATTATTACTAGCTTGGCAAATGCTTCTTGTTTTTCAGTGCCTTTTCAACATGTTCACTTATTGTTATGCTGTTTTGAATTTATTTATTAAAAACAAAAATCTCAAATAATGAAAATGTGTCTTTTTTTCCACTGGTGTGCTGCTGTCTTTAGTTGTGTGACTATATGAGATTGTTAGGAAAGTGTTAACATTTATTTTAATCATTTTTTACCAAGATCTTGCAGCAATGATGATGGTAGAGTCTGTACGCTGCACAAAGCTCTTCTCCAGCACATCCCAAAGACTCTCAATGAGGTTAAGATCTGGACTCTGTGGTGAACTCTCTCAATCCATGTGTGAAAATGATAAGTCTCATGCTCCCTGAATCACTCGTATACAAATTCCAGCCCCATGAATGCTGACATTGTCATCTTGGAATCTGCCCGTGTCATCAGGGAAGAAAAAAAATCCATTGATGGAATAACCTGGTCTATATTCAGTATATTCAGGTAGTCAGCTGACCTCATTGTTTCAGCACATACTGTTGCTGAACCCAGACCTGCAGACCAACTGCAGCATCAACCCCACATCATTTACTTAGTTATATCCAAAAATCCAAAATATTTTTTTTTTGGGCAGGCAGTGTAATTGGTTAGTAGTTAATGTCTATGAAATGTATTTACCTTTTCAAGATGTAACCAAGTGAAATGCACTAATAGTATATCAATATTAATGATTAGATAGATAGATAGATAGATAGATAGATAGATAGATAGATAGATAGATAGATAGATAGATAGATAGATAGATAGATAGATAGATAGATAGATAGATAGATAGATAGATACTTTATTTATCCCGAAGGAAATTTAGTAATTTAATAATAATAATAATGATAACAACAACAACAATAATAATAATAATAATAATAATAATAAAGCGAACATAAGTATGAGTGACAAGCTTTAGGGCCAATGAAAACACGCCATGGGCGGGACTGTATCAGACTGACAGTGACACCAGCTCTGATTGGTTGGATTTAGAGCGCGAGCTCTCTCAGCGTTTGAACGACGGTTGGAGATTCATACAGTTAATACTCACATTATTAACCTTTACAGTCAGTATATCGCGTTTATTCATAGTATTTACTGATATTACTAATATCTACAGAGAAATGTTCAGTTTATTCCACTGCTGGGAGAGCCGTTACTGATTTAAGAGCTGAAGACTTTTCTCTGAAGTAATCAGGTGAGTAACCGGATTATAACTTAAGGTGTATAAGCTACGTTAGCTAATAATTGTAGCTATAACAGGAAGTTAGACTTGGGCTAAAAACACCTGGGTCACTCTGAGAGGGAACATTTGGTTAGCAGACTTAGCTATCTTTAATTGACCTTGTTTAGCTAACTTACCTAACTAAATGTGACTAGAGTTGCATTCTACATTTATTATTTGAAAAGCAGTGACGTTAGTCTCAAAAACTTACAATGCAAAAATAAGTTCTGAGGTAGCAAATTAAGCTAGCTAGCTGCAGTGCTCTAAAGTGCAACCTAAGTTAACAGACGTCTCAAGTCTCCTGGAAGTTGCGGGAGTCTACCAAATATCAATAACGGCTCCCTGATGCCCGCAAGTCAGATAAAATCTCCCGGAATCAAGAACGAGCCTCAAATGCGCACACAGGCTACACAAACTTTTTCCCCAATCCTGTAAGAGAAAGAGAGGGACTGTGAGAGAAAGGCGCTCCCCTTGTGCATATTCATAAAGCACAGCCAACCAATTTTTTGAATGGATGGGCAGTGTTTTTTTCCCTTCTGGACTGGATGCGCTCAGGAGCATCATGGCTCCCATCCAAACTCATTCCACCTCTGACTATTCTAAATATATCCATGTCTGGAAAAAGCAAAAACAGTGAAAGTCTTGCCCGCTCTACAGTTTGTAATAGTGATTTTAGCATTGCCCACTGGGGACTAGTATGCAAAAGGCATGTTTAGGTGAGTTAATGTGACTGTCTGTCTGTCTAAGTCAAAGTCCAAGTCCCGGGGGGGTACCTCCCTAAAATAATTTTTTGCAACTTGGGATTTCTTTGGGGACCATTACTTATACTTGGGAATTGTGTTTGTCCACTATTGTAATTATATTACATTTTAAGAACATGTTTCAGAGCCAAAATCTTCTAAAAACTTAAAAGAAATGTTAAGTGTCTCGGACATCAGGCAGTGAATTCATAACCAGAGGTTTTAAAGATTTACTATACACATCTAGAACATGTTACAGCACAGCAGGCTCTGTTATCTCAATTTTTTTGCTCAATAATTAATATAGCTGCAGTAAATGTCAAAACATCTCTTCCCAGGCATTTATTGAATTATTATTAATACTCTTACTTTTCCTAAAAACATTTGATGAGCGGGTGTGAATAAACTGTTAGTATATACATTAGTAGTAGTAAGCATACTGCTAAAACTGTACAAACTATTCATGCAGTTGAGTGGGATTAAGAATTGAGAGGAGAAAGTGTGTGCCTGGTATTTAGTTCTTGTTTTGATTGTCTGACATTCTAGGCCTGAAGGAATGAGATAAAAACTGAAGTAAGCAAGACAGGAGGGATGATCAGGACTGTTTTAGAGGGACTTGAAGGTTTTGGTAAATCATGCTTCGTGTTGACAAGTACTGCACTACACTCACATGTTGGTGAGTTAATGTGGGAACTTTCTTCACTGTTGCCTTGAACTTCTTCCTGCAGCAATGCCAAAAGATCTTTATGGTAACATTAATAATAAAGGTAGGTTCAGAAACATTTAGTTAAAATATAGTTGAAAGGGCCAAAAGAAAATTAAGAGTTTTCATTATAATACATTAAAACAATAATCTGGAAATAAAGATTAATACAAACATAAATTAATGTTGGTCTCAAAAGCAAGATTTTTTAAATATTTTCAATTCATATATTTTTTATTTACTTAGAGACTGCCTTTTAAAGGTGTCAGCTGCTGTTGGTACTGTAGGGTAGAACAAGCACAGGCCTACAGGACATTAAGGAAAAGGACAGATAGAGCATTAAGTTAACCTAAGTTATAACTCAATAACAACCCTGAATATGACTGACTGTGTGTTTAATACTCAATATCTCCCTCTTCTGGTAAGGGAGAGAATCAATTAAGATACATTTTAGTATTGTTTGAATGAAACAAAGAGCAGGCCTACTTTCCTACTGCTGAAATTGCCCAGGTGGGTAAAATCCAGTAAACATACTCAAAAACGCAAGCTCTCATAGAGGCAGTAATTAGCTGTATCAGGTGAGATTGATTAGTTGTTGGAGTCTGCTAGAATAAAGCAGGAGTAGGGTTGTTGACACCTGCTTTAGATTCGATGTGGCCAATGCAAAACATCTTATTCTATCTGGAATACTTTTCTATGGAACATGTTTTCCAACTATTATACAAACAAAAAGCAATGTGTGTATATTAAAGCAGTTGGATTCACTAAATAAATATAATGGAAATATAGGGTGCCCTAGAAGAGCTAGAGCTGAGGATCTAACACATTAATGCAGTACAGAGGCTTGCCAATATCAATAACAATGATGTAAAGGTACAAAAGATTACCTCAGGTTTTCGTTGGAATGTAGAGCACTGTAGATTGTCTAAGCCTGTGTCCAGCAAGAGTGATTCATATCTGAGAACCACCTGCTCGTCAAATTCCAAGACAGTACAGACATTACACAATTTCTAAACAACCCAGATAATGTCAAATACACACAGATCTCAAGAGTTCAGACCAGTCTGACAAACGGAGGAGATTTAGAAAACCATTGCAGACTGCAGACAGAGGGGAGAGTAAAGTCAGGTGTGATGTCTCAAACCCAGAGTGTGTAAAAGAATGCTGTGAAGCTTGGGAAAAAACAAAAAAAAAAACAAATCACCCACACATTTACATGTGACACTGATGAAACACCACTGCTGTGGTTTCCCCACACAAATATGAAGCCAAGGCAACAGTCCAGCATAATAAATTAAATTCAGCTAGATGATGTTATAAACCTCAAGATGATTGCCTGTCTGATGCCTCTGGCAAGTTTCCTCACATGTCCACAACTCAAGCCAAGCCATGCCAGCAATTTTTGCTGCCCAGGTCTTTACATAAAGCTTAGACATAAAACTAGAAAATCCATGGGTGTAAATTGTTTGAGAAATGTGTATTTTGCTACTGTAAATGAACAATGTTTTTTTTTTAAAAGAAGCTTCGTTTTTACTATTTCAGTGTTTCACTGTTTCACTTGCATTTTCTTAGTCTTGTTTAAAGTAATCTGCCAAACTTTTCTCAATGAGGTTTATATACAGTGTCTTTTAACATACCAAAAATCAGTAAGTATGCACAGATCAAGTCAATTCAGTGAAAGGATGGCCTTTAGCCGTATATTTTCCACATGGGGTCAATGCTAAAAGTCCCTTATCTCCTATTGTCCCCATCAAGTGAATTCCCTGACTTCTACATTATATCAAAGCTGAAACAAAACCTCCAAAATATCAAAAAAGAAACTTTACAGAGCAGCCTGAAGTTCAAGTTCACCTAAAATGGGGTGAACTGGTTATACTTTTTGTAAAATTGTGTAAGAAACAAAGATTTAATTATGGCTTCAATAGTATATAAGACATCGTGAATAATACCATTAGAAAAACATATTTAGACATCACTGCATCAGCTAATGAATCATACAGCAATGCTGGCTTTTCTAATTACTTGGATACATATGTTTTTTTTTTTACATTTAGATGTTTCTTTAAACTCAAGGCTTTTGAAGCTGAGAGAATATTTACTTAAGGAAGGTCTAATTTACACCAGGCAGTGGCACTATTTAATTTTTCAGTTTGTTAGGATATTATTTTACATTAAATCATTACGATCAGGCATGAGGACTTATAAATCCTACAGTATAGGATTAGCCACAATGGAATTGCATCATGGAAAACAAATTGTAAGATAGTTTTGCTTTTTAATATGTGTATTAAAGTTACTCAGGTCTTTGGTTATATAGGGTCAGAAAATTGGTATGTAGTCACTGCCTTGATATGGTCCTTGGATTGTAAGTGATATTAAAATGTGTGTTAGAAAATTATATCATTTTATTTAAATAATTTCTATTGTGTTAAATACTGATATCAAATTACTGCCCAACTTTAGCTCAAATAATGTTCTTTTTTCTTGTTAAGGACATTAAATGGTTGAAGAAGTACCTGCAACAGAACTGATCCTGCAGGTCCACACTGATGCATAGTTTGTTGATTTTCCGTTTGAACATACTGTACTATTTAACTTAGTTGCATCACTGTTTGATCAGATAAAATCCTGACCATCTAGTGCAGTGTCTCCCTGTAGAGACACCTCTCATTCAAGTTAAAAACTTATGTGATAATGGATTAGTGATTGATCCAGCATCTACTAATCCACTAAGTTTGTAATGATGTTTCTGTCCTGTAAACTCCCTGAGCATATTCTAACAGTCTCAGTATCTGAACAGAAAAGGTATGTGTGTTAACCTCTGAAGAGCTTTAGTATTGACTGTGCTTTAGAAATTTCTAAGTGTGTAAGAGCCTCTTAGGAGGGGCTGACCGGTGTAGCAACTAAAATATCTCCTGAAACTAGACATCATTTTCCTTATCAAAGAAATTAGGGATGCACAACATCCAAATAATATTTCAATCAATACTTAATCAATCTGATTTAAAATATTTTAGAGACATGGTATTGGTCTGAAATTTCTATTTAAATATCCCTCTAGTGCAAGGCAGTATGAGCTTAATTCAGTATTACAATTCATGAACAACATAAATTGTACAGGCTGCTCAGCTAAATACTTTACTGTTGATTCACAGATTGGACAGGGTGGAGTCACATGATTACACTATGTTTTAAGGGGACAGTACATGAACTCACACACAATGGGAAAAATGAAAACTTAAAAATTGACATGGAAAAGATTCCATCAGTTGGAGGTTCTGAATGTTGGTTTTGATTAAGCTTTAAATTGCTTGCTCAGCAATTTCAGCAAAAAAAAAGTTGGTACTGTGTCTCAAAATCAGGTGCATTACATTACACCTGTACACATTTACACACTAAGAAAAAGTTGTAACATTTCTTTATAAAGCCATGGCCTTAATAAAAAAAATATATATTACTCTCTTACTGATGGATTAGTACTAGCAACTTTTTTAAGTACTTCTTTAATATTGTATGTGTATTCACTCATTTCTTAAACACTTTAGAACCTCTGGTGGTTCCTAACTTGTTTCTCCAATGGTAACTTTCTACTCAGACAGTTCACACAGCTTTGCAAATAGTAGTCCTTAAGTTATACTGAACATTTTGGAACAAAACTTTTTTTTTGCTCTTACAAACACACTGGCAGGGGCTTAATTATAGAAAACAGACACCTGACTGTGTGTGTGGTGCAGGAGCACTTCAGGACCAGGATGATGAACAAATGCCTCTGTGACGTTAGGTGGAAAACGGAAGTCATTAGCTTATTATCTACCTAGTGGATTAATGTAGGTCAGTGGCCCTAACACCCCTGAATCACCTCATGAAGGGCTGTTGATAAGCCAGATCACAGCAGGGAAACCACTGCCCAGTATAAAAGCTCTACTATAGAAACTAAGTGAAAGGCTTTTACAAAAGATATTCCTACAGCAACTTTTACACATGCATGGTCAGAAGTCACAGGACACCCTTTAATATCAGAAACCAAATATGCCGATTTGTTTTATTTGTTGGTGGCCATGTGGCAGACAGAACCTAAAATATATGTGAAAACAGCTTATGGATTTCAGTGAAGTGCGGTAGAAACTTTTTAATTGTAGATAACTTTTTTTGTAGATTTTTAAAGTTGTTTTAAAAAGTATTAAAACAGTTATTTCAAAGATTTAGAAAAAGAGATCAAGCTATACATTGTTGGCATTTCTTTAATAAACATTTGCCAAAAGGAAAAAAAAAACATCTTAGTAAAAAACAAAACAAAAAACATTGCAGCTCCTCTCCTTTTTGAAATTGGATTAAGTGTCTTTTAGTCTCATTTTACAATGGCTATAGACAACGGCTGGTGGAACAGGTGAGAAAATACAGCTTTGTTCCATTCAGTTGTTCAGTAGACATACCGATTCTGAAAAAAAGGCTATTCACACAAGTGCTGCCAATCTCTCTGGAGTCCTTTTTTAAAAAGCCCCTCCAGTGAAAAACTGACTGAGCCCACCAAAGTTTAATAATTTGGGGGAAAAATATATAAGAAAAAAAAACTACATTACTGGTCATTCCATTTTGTGCAGATACAGCACACCATTCATTTCATACCTTTTGTTTCTGCCTACTTAAGTCAGTAGTGCAAAACGTTGTAATACTAGTCTGTCCTTATGTAATTAAAGGAGACACTAAGGTACAGAGAATAAAAACACTTACCGTGGATGGTAAATGTACACTCAAAAAAGGTAAAATTTTAATTTAAAAGACAGCAGTAGGATAGATTACCAAATCAGAGAGAGGGGTAGATGATATAAAACATATACGAGAGGAAAAATAAAATTTTCCCCCTCTGTACTCATCCCTCCAGTTGTAACTCAAGCCACATTCGTCTACTGGAGTGCCCCTTACTGCAGCCATCGTTAGAATTATTACAAACTAAGTGTGCCTCTGTAGTGCACTCAGTGCTGGCTTGAGGGACAGCAACTGCTTCCGTCTTTTAGAGTCTTCCTTTTCTGAGGCTTGAGTCTCATGTTATTCCTCCCAGGCTCGGACATCGGTCAGTAAGGGAGTCCCCTCCCTCTTAGTGCTGCAGTGTTCAAATGTGGGACATACCCAAGTGGGAGAGGTGGGGCTCCTTGCTGGGAGGGTGAACTCCAGGCCTGGCCTGGAGGGGGTGGAGGTATGGAAGGGGGCGGGGGTCCTCCATCCTTTTGGCCAATAGCAGGGTTGTAGAGATGTATGCTGGTGGGATGGGAGGTGCCCTCCACAGGTATAGGGCTGTGATTGTACTCAAAGCGATGGTCCTTGTCTCCACTAAAAACCATACTGCCACTACCTCCCCCCGAACCCCCACCAGTACTCCGGGCACCTGGTGCTCCTCCATGAGCGAAAGGCTCGGAGGTGACGGGAGCCGAGGCGGCCACATTTGCACTACTGCTAAAAGCCTCCCTCAGGGCATGGGAAGGCATCCCTGCTCCCATCATGTGGCTGAGGTAGCTGTCTCCAAAGCCTGTAGGAGGAAAGGGAGGTGGAGGAGGCCGGCTATAATCTGCCCTGTATCCAGGTCCTTCTGCACCTCTAGGTGGGGGAGGATAGTCCGGCTCAGGGGGTCGTGGTGCATCCCCTCCTTTGGAGGAGGACATACTTTGCTTTGTGTCAGGGGCTTGTCTGTAATCCAAATCTGAACATGGAGGGGGTTCTGGAGGTTCTGGGGGTCTCTGGTCAGGTGGTAAAATGGACAGAGGCTCCAGGGGTCTAGAAGATGACCCACTCCCATCTGTGACTGGAAGACAAGGGTCAAATTGTAAACTTTTTTGAAAAAACTAAAGAAAAATGCATTGCTTTGTATATGTTAAGCTATATTTCATTCCAAAGACAGAAGCCAAAGTAATGGTTAAATTAGAAGATTTACCTGGTGAGGCTGGGCTGGGCTGTTTAATCTCTGTTGACAGTAGAGGGGCTGCAGCTGCCCCTCCAACCACTGCAGAAATGGCTCCATCTGGTCCTTCAGTCCCAATGACGTCTGTGCTCTGCTGAACGTTGAGAAGCTGAGCAAGCAGCATTGTGACAGCAGTTTGCGTGACTGCAGCCGAGGATTCTCCATCAGGCTTGCCCTGCTGCTGAGGTGTCGGGGGTGACGGAGGTTTGGGTATGGGTGGGGTTCGAGGGGCACCACCAACTGTCAGGCCAGGCTGGGGTGGTTTAGGTGCCTTAGACTGCGAAAGGGGAGGTACAAGAGGTTCTGGGGGTCTGTCAGGTTCAGCTGATCCAGGAAGAAGAGACTTGGTGAGCTGCTGTAGAGTTTCTGGGTTCATCTTGAAACCCATGGCCTGGGAGAGCTGTGCAGAGCCAAGTGGAGCACTCTTCGACTGAAGCAGGTTCAGAAGCATGGCTAACTGCTCCTGGGTCAGTTGTGAGTTTGGACCTTTAGGGTCTGAAACAAACAATGAACTTTTTAGAGAACAATTAAAAAAGATGATACTGTATTTACATAGTATATTTAAAAGACATTTGACACCTATGGAACATTTCTTAAAGATTCTATATATAGTATGATCGACAAAGCTACTGGTGTTAGGTATTTATCTGCTGAAGTAGAGGGCCTTTATCCTTACCCAGCAGAGCAGCAGCAGCTGCAGCAACGTTGGGGCCTTTGTGTACTCCTGCAGTAGAGAAGCCCTGAGGCGTGTTACTGCGGCTGTCGTCCATCCCCAGTTCTTTGCGTGGAGCTTTTGGAACAACCAACTCCTCTGGCATCTGCTTCTGCCTCCGACGCTTCTTACTCCACAACTCATGACAGTCCTGCCAAAGCGGGAGACTGGAGAGAAGGCAAAGTGTAAATCAGTAAGGGAGATGAAGAAAGTGAGAGAGAATATTTAGAAAAGAAAACTAGGTCTGCAGTGAGAAAGTTAATACTATGGAAATCGTACTCTGGTGGGGGCATCTTGGCTGGATCCACGTCTCTCAGGAAGTCACTGTTAAGTGCTTGTTCTGCCGTACAGCGTTTGCTGGGGTCCAGAGCCAGCATGTGGTCAAACAGGTCCAGCGCTGTTGGAGGAATACTAAACAGAGAAGGGCAATAAGATGAATGGAAAGTCCTTAACCAGTTGAGGAATAACCTTCTATTCCCATCAAGAGTAATTTAATAATATAGAATGGGACGTGATGATGTAATTTGTAGGGCTGGACCCGAATATTCGGGTATTCGGATATTCGTTCGTTGAGTAGGTATTCGGTTTTTAATTTTGGTATTCGGATATTCGTTTTTTTTCTCCTTTCCAGAGTTCCACCTCACTCTAACCACTTCTGTTCTCGTGGGTCCCGTCAGAATATCTTGCGCGCGGGACAGAACTGAACTGTTATTGGCTGGAGCGGGAGTTTAATCCAGACGATGCGGGAGCAAATTAATAAATAGTTAAGAAAACTGTAATAATTGTAAAAAAAAAAACCTAAAGAAAACTCTCAACGCGCAGGATGGACCGACACACACACGCACACACCGATGGTGTTTGGACTGGGGTAAGGAACGGGACCGCACTATTCAGCGCTGCTGTTTTAATAAATATATAAGTAAATTTGAAGCATTAAATGTAGTTTATTTAATTTATATTAGGAACGTGGGGCGGGAGCGGCAGAAATGTGTATGTGGCGCGCGGGCGCGGGATTAAAAGAAGCAATTTTTTTGCGGCGCGGTAACGAGACAGAAACGCGGGAGCGTGAAAGAGTGGGTTTAAAAATCAGTCTCGCGCAGACCTCTATTATACATGATAAAAAAAAATGCAGGCTCTTCGAAACTGATTTATATAATAAAACGTAAGGGGTAATGTGGCAACAGTAGGGGCTAAATCGGTTACAAAAGCCTGGCCTACAAAAATGATGTCTGAACGAATTTCCTCTTATCTAATATAATTTAAAATGGTTTAAAAATATAAAATAATTTCTAAGCAAACGAAATATTTAATATTGAGCTTATAGCCCAAGTGCAAAAATACAAAATCAGTAATACGGCTATGCCCTGCACAATCCTTAAACCGAAATAGACCAAGTACAATAACGTCATTAACAATGACTTTCCTCTACTCTAATATAATTTAACATGGTTTAAAAATATAAAATAATTTCTAAACAAACGAAATATTTAATATTGAGCTTATAGCCCAAGTGCAAAAATACAAAATCAGTAATATGCCCTGCACAATCCTTTAACCGAAATAGACCAAGTACAGTTTACAATGACTGTCCTCTAATATAATTAACAATGTTTAAGAATATAAAATACTTCCTGAACAAACGTTTTTTTTGTTTGTTTTTTTAAGCAAATAGCCTAAGTGTGAAAACACAAACAGCAATTTACTGGGCTGGCTTGCGCAGCGGAGAAACCGTGCAGCAGCAGCCTCCTAGCCTGCTTACGCAGCGGATAAGCCGCGGTGTGGGGCAGCAGAAATTCCGGGATGAAAACACAAAGAAATCTGGGCTAAAAACACAGAAAAAATATGGGGTGGAAACACAAAAATCCGGGATAAAAACACCAAAAATCCGGGGTGAATATGTCTCGTCGGTCAGAGCAAATTGAACATTTTTCAGTGGATTAAAGGGGCCGTGATTTGCTTTTTTTTTTCTTTTTTTTTTTTACCTCTTTTTTTTTTAAACGAATATTCGAATATTCGCTTCGAATCAGTGCCGAATATCCGGAGCTCAAAAAACGCTATTCGGGCCAGCCCTAGTAATTTGACAAGCATGTGAAGATATCAAGTGATGTGCTTATCTATGACTCCATGGTATTACCTTTAAGAGCAAATGTAACTCAGTCAGTTGCCTATGTGCAGTAAGGGCAATATTCATACCCACTGTGCTATTTTAACAGGTCTATAACCTTCAATAAGATGTTGTTACTCACAAAGCAAACTCCTCACGTAGCCTGCGTCTGTACTGTTTCTTTGGTTTCATGGTGTTAAAGTATGGGAGTTTTATCACATCTGGCCAAACAGCAGGACAAGGACTTCCACAGATACGACTGAAAGAAAAAGAAAACAGATCCGGTTAGGTGTCAGTTTGTACTGGCTACAAAAATCCATGCTACTCTTTGAGGTGGGCAATATGACAATATTTGATCTTATATTAGAGAGAATCATTATCGTTATTGCAATACACAATATACTTTTATACTATGATTTTTTTTTTATTATTATTATAAAATTTTCCCAATTAGGTTAGTAAATTAAACTGAACACCATCTACCCACCCAGAAAAATCATGACCTGATGTGCTCTCTAACCCTGTGTTCACACTGTCTGGCAACAAGTCACTTGTGTCACCTTTTGTGGGTGTGTATCCGTGTGGCCGGTTAGCAGGCTAGCAGCTACCTATTGAGCTATTCACCTATTCACTACTTCTTTCCGGGCTTATTTTTTCTCCATCTTACGAAACGAAAATAGCAAAAACAGCTGCTATAATTGTCTGTTTTGTTCAGAACCACAGGGCTGGGGATCTGAAGAATCATAAGTTCACAAAGCAGAAGCTGCAGCTGTCTGTGATTGGTCCAAAGAATTTGTTCGGCCAACGTGTGAAGAAATGTTGCTTTACCGCATTATAATCCTTTCACAGCTACAAATCGCACCCAGTCATTGAAAATGTATGGTTGCCTGTCAGTGTGAAGGCAAGGTCAAGCTTCAGTTGCTGATGGCAAAGTGGAATCTGTTTATACTTTGTAATTTAAACATATTTACCTGATCAGCTCCAACTGTGCCAGCTCCTGATTGGCCTGAAATATGGGTTTCTTGGTAAAGAGTTCACCGAGAATGCACCTAGAGCAAAAATAATAATAATTATACATAAACGTGAAAGTACATAATCGTTTTAAGCCTAAGATAACAGAGAAGTTATCTCCATTTAGCATTTATGCTTTGCGTTGGTGTCTTACCCGCAGCTCCAAACATCAATGGCAGGAGTGTACCGTTCTTCTCCAAGCAGTAGCTCAGGTGGACGGTACCACAGTGTGATCACCTTATTGGTATAAGGCCGGCTGAGGAACAAAGGCAATAACCATAAGTACTGCGTTTACAGCAGTTCAGTATCTATTTAACATAGCAGAACAGAGATGAGATATCACTATCTACTAAAAAGGTGTTGGTAATACTTGCAGGTAAAGGTCAATATTTAACAACTCAACTACTTATTAACTGACTATTTAAGACATTATTAATCATTATAACTAATGTCTCAATTAATAAATAACTTTCTTAAGCATTAAAATGTAGTAATGTTTAATAATATCTTACCTACTATCAATTAATAATTAGTTGAGCCATTACCTAACCATTACCAATGTTTATTATTTTTATAAGTACTGTTATTTGTTACAAACATTTATCATAAATTAAATTACTTTGTAATTCATGACATGCTTTGTGTTTCGGATGGGACATGGGAATGTTTTCCTTCCACCAATATTACGAGGATGTCAGAAAAAATGATGAGGTTTAAAGAGCACATTTTAAGGTGCACTAACTACATAGTATTGTTTCAACATTCCCCTGCTTTGCATTCAACTTTTTTTGTGGACAAGATAATGCAATACCCAAATCTATGAATAATAAAAATTGTAATATACGACAAATAAAAAATAAAAAAGACCTCACAAACACCATGACAGCAGCAAAATTTAAGGTTATTAATACATTATAATACTTACCTTTCCTCTGAGTTGTAGAGTCTGGCCAAACCAAAGTCTGCCAGCTTTATTTGCCCCCTAATGAAGATATTTTTTTTAGTAACAAATAAAATGACAATTTATTTTGCACTGTGCCATTTTTAAATACAATTACTTAATTTCAGGTAAATTAATATAAATCACAGTAATGCATTCTGTTAAAGTAGCCTATTTCCAACTACACTGTCATACACATTAAAGTATTTGAAGCACACTGACTTGTTATTGAGCAAAATATTGGAGCATTTTATGTCTCTGTGCAGGAAGTTCTTCTTGTGGCAGTAGTCCAGGCCCTCCAGCAACTGCCTCATGAAGGATTTGATGTGACTCTCGTTAAAATGGACCAGGCCAGATTCCAAAAGTCCCATCAGGTCATGGTCCATGTACTCAAACACCAAGTAAAATGCCCCTGTCAAACAGAACTCAAAATTAACACAAGACTTTAAACAGAAGCACCTTAACTTTGTAGCTGCAAATAAGTGACTTTAGTTTACAGTTCTGAGCTCTGAGTCATTTAAGAAAAAGAAAGAAGCACATTTAAAAAAAGAGCACCCACAAGACATTTAATATACCATTAGCTGACCACCCTCAAAAGGTTTCCCCATCATAAAGAGCACACAAGCAAGCTAAGCAATGCACTTTGTCGTTCATTGTTTTATATTGGTTGTTACATTCAGTAAATCTGACAACAATAAATACACAATTTGTGGTATTTGCATATTTAGGAGTATTTTATACTCTTCAGTAACACAGATGATTTAAAGTACTGTACAGAATTGTAATTTATCGCATACAGCAGAATCACAATCATAATATCACACAGTGGGCAACATATAATGATATTGATTTCCACTCCTACAATGAATATTTTAGCTTGGCAGTTACACAACAGACACAATGCAACAAAAAAAAATTCAATATAAGCAAACATTTTTCTTGGCATGACATTATTCACACCAGATGCAATGTTATTTTATTGCCAGTTTGCCAAGTTGTCCAGACCACAAAAAAGGATGCAGAATTTTTTCAGAAGGGTTAAGAAAATGAATCTCGACTAAACTTCTAGTAATCAGTTCTTTGTTGCTGCACATACCTTTATCATTCTTGAAGTCCAGGGCATCTTCCTTATCTGTGACAATCTCCTTCATATTAATGATGCTCTTGTGGTTGAGCTGCCTCAGGATCTTGATCTCCCTTATAGCCGTAATGGGGAAGCCCTCTTTCTCATTGTCTAATCTGACCTTTTTCAGGGCCACCATTTCAGCTTAGAAATGAAAACAAATGAAAACAAAGTAAGAGATGAGTAAAAATTCCAAAAGTGAGCTAATCCTCTCAGCCAGAATACTCTGAACACCTTATAGGAAAGAAGTGTGGGTTCTGGGACAGGAAGGAAATACTTTGTATTACTTAAAACAAAAAACAACATTTTTACTAAATGTTAGTTGTACATTAAATAAAATTCCTGTTAGAGTGGACCTATAAAACAATCTACAATCAATAGCAATACATGGTTTTAGTCACTCAAGAGTCTTTTCTTACCTGTGTCCTTATCCCTGGCTTTGTACACTTGTCCATAGGTACCTTCACCAGTGATCCCAAGGATTTCGAACTTGTCCACACACCTCTTGCCCCAATCAATCTCAGTCTCCTTAATCTCTCCAAAGCGTGGCCCACATATTCTGCCAAAAAGCCAGAAATTCTCATTTAGCCCTATATTGAGAACTAAATTTAGGCTTTATTTTACTTTTTTTTATTTGATTCCTCAAGATCAAAAGATGCAACATAAGCAGTAACTCCACACACATAATACCAGAACATGTAACGCATACAATATGTGGTAACATACTTGGGTCTTCTGCGCAAAGTGGGGGTCTTTTTCTCTTCTGGTGGGCTATGAGGTGACCCAAGAGTACTGCCCAGGAGTTCAGGTGGGAGCGGGAGGTCGGTGAGAAGGTGGCGAGTTTTCTTGTCTGGTTTCTTCTTCCCTGAGTGTGCTGATAAGGATTCCTTCAAGCTATTTAAAAAAAAAAAGAAAGAAAGAAAGTCACAAAGAGAAGAATGAGATCAGTAACGTAAATAAATAAATGATGAGGTTTACTAGCATCAGAGGAACACATTATTTATGATATTTTTAAAATAAACTCTCTGCATTTTGGCCCCCTGTCCACACAAACACACTCTTAGAAATATGAAAAAATTGCTTTATCAAAAAAGTGACGAGTAAAAGTCAGTGTTATTTATGCCCCATGCTTAAGTGGAAGTACTAAAATATTTTATATTTTTGTTTAGTGCAAGTAGTTTATTCTAAAATGTACTACTCAAGAACTGAAAGTAAAAGTACAGTACTGTGTACTTTTACTACTGTGTACTGCAGTGGAAAGTTCTCAGAGTGAAAGGCAGAACAGGAGCAGCAAGATCTTCTTATATGATCAGCTTAATTTCTTGATTCACTCAATGATGAGTAGCTTCATCAAACCTGGTGACAGTGCAGAGCATCTACCGCTCTGGTTTTAGTGACCATGTGGGTTTAAAATGATTCCTAACATTTAAAAAATTATAAAGAGTAACAATGCGGCATATAACATAAATAAAAGACAAAAAGTGTTTAATTCAGTGAAAATAGGAGAATATAATAGTAGGAAAGGTAGGAGAATATAATACTCCAGTAGATACAGATACAGCATTTTAGTACTTAAGTACAGTCATCAAATAGTTCTACTCCCTTACTATACATCTATGGTTTTAGTGAATGTACAAAACACATTTATTTTTAAATAAAACCTGACACAAGGAGGTTAACCTACACACAATTTGCGTTAATTAACAACTTTTTTTTTCTTTTTTCCACTGAAACTTTAAACATCTCAAACTCACATAAAAAAATCTTTTGAGCCTAATCAGGAGTGTGCAAGTGATGCAGAAAAACCATTAAAGTGTATATTTTTACACTTTTTCACCCCTGGTACGAATCTGTTTTTGTGTGACACACTTGTACACTTCAAGCATTTTGATTGCATCTGGATAAGGCCAAGTCACACAAAAACACAAGTGTAAACGCACTCAAAACATAAAATAAATAAATAAATAAAAACAAATCATATTGCTCAAACCACTTATGTTATAGCAGTGTCACTCTTTAGTCTGTTACTTGTCATTTGCCAAACCAAAACGCCTCTCTCCTCGAAATCTCCACCCAGTACAACTGAAACCCTAGAAATAATTTTTGTATGCATGTGACCATTATTGCACAGATACCGATGCAGTATCAGCATGGTCACTGATACTGGCACTTAATAAATACAGTATCAACTGTAAAGAACACTGATACCAGGAAGCAGCTTTGGAAGCAAGCAGCATGTCGGCCTTGTGGGATTTATTTACCACTTGAGACAAGCAAGATCAAAAACATGTGCTGCAAAACTGTATACAGTCTGTATTTTAAATAGAGACTGGCCTGAAAATCTGTTAAAAACAGCCAGTTTAACATTTAACACTGGAAATACATCATATTAAGCATTGCCACACACAGTCGACAGAGCAGTGTACAGTAATGATCTTGACCAGTGGTCGGTGCAATGTTCATTACCTTCCTGCCTTTAAACTGTCTTTAGCTTAATAAAACATATAAATACTATATAGACACAATACTGTAGGAAAATGGTATACATTTTAGAATTTATTGTCACATATCATGTAATCACAATAGACAGAAACTGACAGCAGGACTCTAATGCAGTCGGTAGTAACACAATACATTTACATAAGGAAATTTTTTTTTCCTTTTCTCCTGTTAAGAGTTGTTTGAAATTTTGCACTTTCACGCAAGTATGTTTGTGATGTACTTTTCTAAAATTTACTTTTACTCCACTGTATTCAACGCCATTCCTCCCATTACATTTGTTGCTATATTTATGTGGATTTTCGAATGCATCACCCACCAATCAAATAAAGCTACATACTGAAAACATCTGGTACCGAGTCATGAACAGCGGTGGGCTTGGCAGGCAGATTTTAGTGTGGTGCAGGACTGTGAATGCAAAAATGACCAAAAGTTGTTGGAGTGCAACCCTAGTCTCATATCCAGGCAATGTTTTTATTCCAGGCTACCAAAACCAGCAGTTACATAATGTGCTGTCTTCTTTGCCAGCTTAAAAACATGTTGGACTGAAGGTAGCAGGTAAACAGTGGCATGTAATGTGGCATATAACTACTGAGCAAAGTGTCATTATGGCACTTTTTGTTAAAGGTTGTTTTAGCTGTGATACATTAGTTGACAGTAAACCCTGAGCATGATTTAATCATGTATTTTAGCAGATAGTGATGTTTGCTTCTTGAAGTTGGCCAATACTTTAAGCTGACCAGTATTTACCTATTTTTAATTTCTATTTATTTTTTATTTTTTAAACTAAATGAGATTGAGAAAGTAACTTGCTACTACATTAGTGTTTAGGAAAATGGCGAGAGTACATTCCTACAAGTGACTTTTCAGTGGCTTTACTTGATGAATTAGAGTCGTGCAACCAGGATAAATAACGAACCACACACAAACAAACCATGCTACAAACCTATCAGCTCCATCGATGTGTTCTAGGAGAATAGGGGGTAGAGGCAAGGAGGACAGTGAGGATACTGGAGTGATCCCTCTCTCTTTCTCCTTCCCTTGAGAGGACTGGCTTTTCCTTTTCTCCTCTTTTATCCTGACCTCCTTGCCTGGCAGTGGGGCTTCTGAGCTGCTCTTGGCAGGGCGTTCAACAGGGGACTGCGGCTGGCTTGATGTGGGTGTTCTGGGGCCTCTCTCAGAAACTGGCGGTGGGGATGGGGGCCGTGTCTTCTTGACTGCATGGTTGGTGATAGGGCTAGGCTGGGGGGCGCTGGAAGAAGAGGAGGAACCCTTGGTAGGTGTGGAGGCGTTGCTGGAGCTCTTGACACGAGCAGCCTCTGCAGCCTTGGCTCTCTTCTGCTTGCTAAGCTCAGCAGCCAGGCTGCTCTTGAAGGTGAGTGTGCTGGGGGATAGGCTGGAGGGTCGGCTGCGGGAGCGAGAGTGGCGGTGGCGGCTTCGTGAGCGCGAGTGGCGCGTGGACGTGTATGGGCTCCGGCTCCGCGATTTCCCTGGACGCCTGGCAATGCGACAGAACAGAGAAAATCACAGTTCATGAGCAAGTAAACAACTATGATTGACAAGAATGTTCCCAACAACACAGCTCCTAAGGAAGTGGGTTTTCTAGACTCCACCAAAGCTTCTGGCACTAGAAGAGACAGACAGTCAGAAGAATTATAGATTACTAAATTATAATGAAAAAAGTAGAAAAATTGAAGGATGCTTAAAGACTGCACATCCCTTCCACAAGCTGGAATCATTTAAAATTAATACAATTAATGCAAAAGAAAGCCCTTAGCACAGTACTTAACAGTAACGTGATGGGGATGTTACTCATACAAGATAAAGTAAATCAAAGAAAAAAAGAGTGGTCAGTGGGAGTCCATTAACATATCTCAACCAGTTTTAGATTGTTCTTGAAATTCCATTTAAAAAATCCAACATAAAAGTGTCTTAATCCTATCAGGGTGTAAAGGTGCTACTGTGCAGTGTTAAACACTGAAGAAACTATTCAGCACATTTGCCCTGAAAACCAACAGATTTATTACCTTATACCAAGCCACAAAGCCAAAAAAAAATTAAATAAAGTTGAGCACAAACTAGGGAGAGTGTGTATTTAGTGTGAGCAATGCTTTAACCAACCAAATCCACCTCATCATACTCAAAGGTTGAGCAATGTTTTATTGTGATTAATTACTTCACACTAGGCCAGTGTTTCTTAATCTAGACCTGGAGACACCCTACCATGCACTGCAGTGCGTATCCTGCTTTAACACACCAACAGCAACCCTCAAAAGGCTTGTTACTTAACTGATTAGTTTAATTAGGTGCGTTTGGAGAAGATAAAGCAAGAAATTTGCAAAACATGGGGCCTAAAACAAGGTTTAAAAACACAGCACTAAGGGTTTTTTGTGGACATAGTGAGAAACTGAAGAATTGTGATTGTTACATTACACAGAATTAGTTTTTATTGGGTTTAGTGTGGTACAGCAATGAATTAATAAACAATAGTTTACTGTTGTGGCAAAACTAGTGAAGTTTCTGATACATTTCTTATACTCAATCACAGTTCAGGCCACGTGTTTCGTTCTCCATTACAGAGAAACTCAACCAGGGCAGAGTTCATCCCAGCGGTGAACATTGTACTTACTTAGGTAAATAGGCTACAAGATCTATAACCTAAACATTTAAGACTCTCTAGAAATAAGATGATCCTCAGAGGCCTACATGGAATAAACACTGCATGTATGTGTGTGGGAAATGCTTAAAAACAACCCTCCTACACTACATAGGTTGACATTTAAGGTTTTTCAACGCAAGTCTTTCCAGCAACACAAGATAATTCAATACAATCTGAAAGGGGTTTTCCCAACAAATACCATCAGAAGCTACGGTCCTCTGTCTAGGGTGGGAGTAATTTAGTGTTATTATATATTGTGATACAAAATGTTTCAATAATGGCAATATTTAACACATTGTAATAGTCATTATTTACAGCATCTGTGTGACTGTTACAGGGTGCATTACATGAATTACCAACTTAATTTTTCAGAAGTTTGTAGGTACAGACATTAATTGTGGAGGGTTTTATATGGCTTTTATATTGTTTATATCAGCATTATAATAATACTGTATTAAGCCAAAATAAAAAAACATGTCTAGCTTTAGTTCTTCCAAAATACAGATTAAGCAGATTATTTTTAACTTGGAGTGAGCAAACGCCATATGGATGCTGTTATGCAAATCTTTTTCAGACTTAACGCAAACAGGTTAAAATTAAACCATTCAAAACACTATAGAATCTACGTTGGAAGTTGGAAAGGCTTTGAAGTATAAAGACAAACAGTGAAGCATGCTGGAAATTCAAGGCACGTTTTTTAATCATATAAATTTATTCTTTGCACATTCATTGCAATACTGTATGTGGGATTGTGCACTTTAAGTTTGTACTCACCTGTACGCCTGTACTTATGTAATGTGAAAATAAACCTGATCTGATTTAACTGTTACAGCTGAAGGTGGTTATTCTGTATTTAATACTTCCTAGACTACACTTACACTAAACTCAGTGTGTGCTATACTTCTATTCTAATATGTTTGTAAGAATTCATCCTGATATTGAGTTAGATGTTACCTCAGCTCTGGACTTGGACTCAGACTCTTTCGGTAAGGACTTCTTGACCTTCTTCTCCCGTATGGACTGGAGGCATTCTCCCACTGCTCGTAGGCCGGGCTGGGGCGCCCATAGCTCGGGGAGCGGCGCCAGGCGTACGGGCTGGCCGGCGAGCGCTTCCTCTTAGCGGCCGTGTGTGAGCTAGGCGACTTGGTCACCACGTAGGCGCTGTAGAGCTCCGTGTCACGGCTGCTGTAGTAAGTGGAATTGGGAGACTGCCTTTTAGTTCCATACGTGGGGCTTCTCCTCGATATGAGCTGGTTGTATGTGGGGGACTGGTAGCCGCTTCCGTACGTGTAGGAAGCTCCATAGGCCCGCAACTCCTCACGCTCATCCCTGTAGGCCTGCGGGGTTTCTCTGTACGCGGACGGCGGCTCCTTCTTACTTTTGTCCGACCTGCTGCGGCTCTTGCGCCGTTTGGAGTCCCGCTTGTCCGCTGAGGACTTTCTTCCATTGCTGTCGTGGTTCCTCATCAAGCCTCGGTCCCTGTCTCGGCTTGACCGCTCTTTCCTCTTGCCCTCTCGATCTCCAGACCTAGCACTACCCCTCTCGGACGAAGCCCCGGTGTCGTCCCGCTTCGCCTGCCGCGATGATACCTCAGCTTCCCTCCGTGACCTCCGCGCAGTCCCCGTCTCCCTTCCCGCCTCTCTGTCCCTCTCTGGCGGCGAAGCGCCGGTGAAGTTAACGCTGCTCTCCTGGAGCTCGGCTCTGGGTGAAGGACTCCCAGAGAAGCGCTCAGACTGCGAACTCACATCGTCGTACTCCACCAGCCCGTGTAGCTCATCCCCTTCACCGTCAAATATCACCCCCCTGCGCTCGCCGTCTAGGCTTTCCACACGCCGTCCGGCAGCAGCAGCGGCGGCTGCAGCAGCGAGCCACTGCTCTCGATCCCTGCCGCGCTTGTGCCTCTTTCTTCGGCGGGAGGAGGACGCGGAGCGCTGCTTGTCTCTGTGCCGCTCCCGCTGGCTTGAGCTTGAGTTAGCCGCCGTGCTCGCCGCCGTCCTGCCCGCCACCGTCGTGCTCGCCGCTTTGCTGCGCCTCCTGCCGCCTCCCCGGCCGTCGTGAGAAATCTCCGGGTTAGGCATTTACAAGAGGGTGGTGGACGTGTACGTGTACTTGTACGTGTGCTGAGAGCCCGGTTCCCCACGGTCCCGACAAACAAAGCAGAACATTGGAAGCGGACTTCAGCGGCTACACGCAGCTAGCTATGGGGTTAGTTAGTTAGCCAGCTAGCTGTTAGCTTAGCTGCCAGCTACAGGCAGCAGCAGCAGCTCAAATCAGGAGCCTCCCAGCGGCGACACTAGCTTAGCTTAGCTATCTTAGTTAAAATGTCTAGCTTTTTATCCAGACTCTAGCCGCGTTTCAGCCGCTCTCAGCACACCACACCGGCTCTCCACAAATAAATATCCGTCAAAAGTAGCTCTTCATCGGAGTTAAACCACTGAATTAACAGAATCTGGAGCCTGGAGCCGGTTCATCCTCTAATCCAAGCTAGTTAGCTAGCTAAAGATAGCTAGCTATCAACCGCTAGCTTTAGCAGGACACCGCGACGAGAGTATCCACCAAGCCGCCTGCCATCATCCAAGATCCCGCTGATTTTCCTTCAACCAGGCTCGCGTTAAACTTTTCAGAAGCCTCGTCAGATCCAGCCCAGCTTGAACAGATAAATAAACATGTATTACTCTCTCCAGGGGGTAAACTTCTGGGCGCTTTTGCCCTCAACACCGACTCCCTTACTCACTAACGAGGAAGTAGCACACAAGGCAGCAACAGCAGCGTTAGCTAGCTTCTCAGCTCTGACCGGAGTCTCTGAGCCATGCACTGCAGATTCGACACGATCAGCTGGGGAAAAAATATTCCAAACTGAATCAAAGACACATCATCAAAGGCTACGGTTGTCTGTCCGCGCTGTATGATAGGTAACTAATGCTAGGTAATTATTTAAACCCCGTAGACAAACTATATAACATAATTTCGAGCGAAACGTAGCTTAAAACACACGAGGGTGGTGTGTTGAGTCCACAGGATAGGGCCTGCCTTCTGGATCAGAGTAAAAGACAGGCCTCCAGTGGAGATTCAGCCGGGATAGTAAATAACTGCTCCACCTGCGGGGGGCGCTCTCTTCATGTCTCTCTCACTCACTCTCAAAAAAGCAGAGGCCATAAATAAGTGGTGAGCACTACATACTAAGTGGTGAACACAATATACTAAGTTGTGAGGACGAGAAACAAACTCCATCCGAATAGAGTGAATTTGATTGTGGTTGGATGAGAAGTATAAACTAGACTCTACAAACAGCACTGCTCCCAGCTGACTACATATACACAGCAGACTTCATAAACACACAAGTAAAAGCTAAGAATTTACAAAAAAATAAATAATTAGTGTAACTTAGTAACTTAGCAGTTCTTTACTTTTTATTATTTATATTGTATATATTGTACTGATTATTTTATCTTCCCTTTTGCTATCTCTTTGCTACTGTAATACTGTAAATGTCCCCACTGTGGGACTAATAAAGGATTGAGACATAGCATACGTATATAGCCTAGTAAGAAGATGATCTGAGACTCAAGGGAACTTGGACAAAATGTCTTAACTAAGGTTAATAAATATATTTGCATCGTACTAAAATGTATTGCACTATAGCCTCCTGTTGCAATGTAGTGGGTAGTGCACTATAGCCTCCTGTGACACAGCCTCAGCTTTTGTCCTTAATGGCATTTTCCCTCTTACATTGCTTTTACTTTTATACTTTAATCAATTTTGAATCCAGAACTTTTACACTTTTGCTTGAGTAAAAAGCCTGAGCTGTTACTTTAATTTATGCAGATTTAAAAAAAACATTATCTAAACTTCTACCTGAGCAATGAATGTGGATACTTTTTACACCTTTGTCAAATATTGCTTACTCAAACTATGCTGACAGCTAATGACAACACAGGGCTTATTTATTTATTTCCAGTCATATACAGAGGCCTTTATTACTACACTGCTTTCTACTTGAGACAGTGCGGGCATCAAGTCACCATGTCATGCATTTCAGACACAGACTGTATGTCTTACCAGAATATGATTTACACCACTAACTGACAGTAGAGGGAGTCAGCGAATGAGTTTAAAATGTATGGGGTGAATGGAGCTAAACGGCTAAAAACTCAAATTACAAATAGCAACTAACTACTTCGCCAGTTTTGACCCATATTTCCCATACAACTGTACCTTAAGTTCTATCCTTATTGTCTCCTGTGAGCAGGCAGTTTTACATTCACTGCTAGTTGTACTGTACATGACTATTTGATTATATATATAATAATTGAATAAAATAATCATTAAATAATTGAATAGTACAAAAATGGAATAAGACAAAAGATTAATATTCACATTTAGGTAATTGTTATAATTAAATCCGAGAACATTTTAATGAGAAAACATAAATCTTCTGAGAAAGATTATGAAAGTACCTGTTTACTAAACAAACAGTGAAGATGATGCTAAGCTTTTTGATGTTGAAAAATTGCTGGAGGCCACTTAGCCAACTACTAAGCAACAGTTGTAATTGAATTTGAAACCAGGTTCTATAAACAGATCAGCCATGCACAAAACCTCTGAAATGAAGTGTGACTGCACAAAGTATGTTAAAGTGTTCAATACTTTATTTTAAAAGGTTTTAAATGAATTTAACTCAATTAATTTTATTTAGCTGCACAAATATCATATACTGGACAATATAATTTACTATAGGAATCATATTTGTGCTTGTTAGGTAAGTAATTATACATGCAGGCATGCAGCAAAACAAATATTAACTATAGTACATCTAATACATACCATATACAATAAAATATGTAATGATATGTTTGTGTACGTTGATATACAACTTAATTATATTCTCATATCTTTTATATCTTGTAAATATACATCAGGCATAAAAGGAATTGTATATAGTCCAATGTATGTGATATTTTCTAAATCTATATATTACCATACTTTCTGTATGGGCAGTGAGAAATAGAGAGATGAGAAAGAAAGAAAAAGGTGGAGGAGCGAGGGGACAAACAGGATCACAGTTACCATACTACTACTTTTAAATGTCTGTAGTTCCCTCAATACCATACATATTCAATGGCTTACAATTTAATGTTTCCTGGAGGTCCACACTAGTGAATGTACCATATTTACCTTAATATGACATTACTTGTATTCTCTGTGTGACTACAAGGTACAAACACAAACCTGTCCTCATGGACTTAACACTTCATCCCCATCACTGATCTCAAATTCTGTTTTCTTGTGTTTACTGACAGTATGGTTTGTTCATCAAGCTTTGGCTGCCAGCAGACCACAAAGTCACTTTAAATGGTAGGTTTTATTGCAGGGTCACTTTTTACCTACAGTTTACACTATGCTTTCTACGGGGTTGTCTTGTACTGTCTTGTCTGTACTTTATGTAGCCATGTTATTCAATACCTTGTTTTTCTTCATGCACCAAAGGTCTAGCAGAATGTTATTACGTCTCCTCTGTGTGCTGTAACTGTATACTGTGAAAGATGATGAAGTTCAACTTTAATCTTGGGTTCTCTCATCTACAGGAACACTCAAGATGGGAATTGTAGGGCCAATGCCATTTTTTTCACTAGCATACCTTGCAGTGCTAAAGCACTTATACCAATTTAGAAACTAGGGCTACATCCATCGGGATTAGCGTTACAGAGAAATGTATCATATTTGTAGCTGCTTAGAAATGCAGTAATATTAATAGAACATATATTTTAATGCAGTAAATTGTAGTAATCGTAACATTCTGCTCTTCAGGGATTGGATAAAAACAATCACATATTATGGCATCATACATTATTATTTAAACATCCTGGCTGATCCTATTTTAAGCAAATCATTACTCCCCAAAACCTTGCATCTGCAAAATGGCTACTGTACAAGAAAAGGGAAAACAACCTTGTCCACTTTCACTAAAATTCAATGTTAAATTTTAATATTATTATGTTTTCTTGCATTTCTATCTACAGTTTCACATTGGCAGAAACTGATGGGACATTGTTTGGACAGCTGCACCACTCAGAACTCCTACAAAACATTAGAAAATACTCCTCCAAGGACTTTACCTCATCGAAATGGTAAATTAACCATATTTTCACTGTCAAATGAAGCTGATTAACATCTGAAAAGGATAATATTTTATAATAGGGATGGCCAATTAACTGAAAATGATCAAAACCAACCTTCAGAACCTATAACTAAAATTATCCTGCCTGTAATTGAAAATACTTTTGTGCTTAGGCTTTGTAATGCAGATACTAAGCCAATTGAGCACATTTGCCAGATTGTTCCAATGAAAATGAGCATTGTTTCTTAATTGTGATAATGATGTGAAGGCATATTGCCCAGCCCTATTCTTTTATCTTTTTGTGCTCATCTTTACCAATTCCAATAATAAGAGTTCCAATAATATTAAAGTAGGTAAAGGTAACCAAAAAGAGAATCCAGCACCAGGTAAAGAAACCAACACCTGCAAAATGTGTTTTTGTAAAAAAAAAAGTCATCACCTTAATTTTATTTTCCTTTCCAATGGCTCACATCACAAGTTAGACATGTTAAGTATACAGGCATCTGGTTAATGTAACAGCAAAAGTGTTAATAAGTCATTTACCTGTATACTTGGTTCACAGCAATAAGATATGCCTTTAAAAACAAAAAGAAAAGGAAAGATGCAGAAGAATGGCCAAGTAAGATTGTGACAAAGAGGGTAAATTATATTCACAACTTAAAACATCTGCAGCAAAGGGGAGATGAGACAGAGAAAAGATTAAAAACTTGAAAAAAGGAAAGAAACAAACGCAGTGTGTTATTCATAAAGGCAATGCATTAGGTTTAAACACACATAAATCTAAATTCAGGAAGCGTAGTGTTTTTTGCCAAAGCAACACTGCTGCTACAACTGGGAATGGCAGTCCCTGCCAGTCCCTGCCATTCTAACGTGAGGCAGTTCACTGTGTTACTACATAAAGAAAAAAACAAAAAAATCAGGTTTCTGAACACTACAGACAAAATCCGTTTAGCTGTATTATATAGAACATTGTACTCATTGTACACTTTTTTTAGGGATATGTACACTGTTCAGACCACACGTTTTAAACAAACCCCCATGTGTGCATTTACAAACACACGCACACATACATACATATATTACACACCCACACTTACGCACACGTGAACAGCAAAGTTTAAGCCATTGTAAGTAAGCAAAAATAGCACCATGACAGGATTGGTAAGTAAGCAGGCAAAACACAGCTTAGCAATTCTGCTACGAAAGCCCACCAAGGCAATCCCCAAACTACCCCTTACACACTTTAAGCTTAAGCAAAAAGACACAGTTCAATAATTGTTACCCTACTGAACTTTGGTTTGCCATAAATGACTGTATCACTGTTGTTAGAGTTGAATATGTCAGGTGATGAATGGCCATCAGCCATATTTTTTGTTTTACTATTTATGAAAATGGTTTATTATACCTAATTGCGTAGTACTGTGCAAAGGTTTTAGGCACCTAAACACTAGGGGTGGGCCAATTCAATACAGAGTTGTAGTGCTCTGGAACCCAAACCTACATGCCTTGTATTTTCATCTTCATAGGGAAGTAGTTTCACAGTTTAAGCATAATATTATGTAGGTGCTATATTAAGCAAAGTGCATTTAGATTAGTGTATTATTAACAGCTTACTTTAAAGAAGTGAAAAAAGTGGTTTTGGGTTGATATCTGTATCTGTAAACCCAATTTTCTCCTCAATGTGTCTGAGCTCCAAACTTTCCACACTCTTAGAGGAAAATGCAGTGCCCCAGCTCTGATACATCAGCCCACAGACTCCTGTGCTGACCAACATCCCAGTGGGAGTGATGTGGGGAGAGAGCACCATCCACCCACCCAGAGGGAGCAAGATTAATTGTACTCTCTCAGACTTGGAATTGTACTCTCTGAAACAGGATTTAAACTCTGACCATATTAATCAGCATCTTCAGTCTGCTTAACCACTTGAAGCCTGACACACGCTATTTTTCTGGAATTTTTTTAGAATATTTGGCCTGAGCAAAAAACTATTATTATATTCTATAATTTCACTGGTGCCTATAACCTTTGCACAGAACTGTATATTTCATCAGTTTGACTGTAGTGCATTAGTGGTCATATCTATATATAGATCTTCAAATGTGTACTAGTTTAAACCTCGTACATAGTAAAAAACAAACAAACAAAAAAAGATAATAATAATAATAATAATAATAATAATAATAAAATTAAATAAAATAAAAATCACTTAGCAGTATTTTACTTCCACAACTTGTCATTGTTGAATTATTCATTTTCAAGGTCAGTTATCGCAGACATTGCTAGTGTTGCAGCTTAAATCAGTGAAGAGTACAGTGTTTAGTAGTTAGTAGAAGTGGTTTGAAAGCGATAAGTCAACACAGCAAGCTTTGCCTCCACTACATCTGATTCTCACGATTTTGGTAAACTAGTTCACTGCGCTAAGAAGCAAGACAAAAAACAGGAATGATTACAAACAAAAGGGAAAATAATTTTGTATACATACAACAAAACAAAACATCAAAACTAACATATTTTGAAATGACTGATAGTAAATAATATAATAACCTGGCCATGTTACTGAAAGCCCTAAACATAAATCCGAACCAGTTTCAGATTACGTTTCAGTTTAGTGTATTTGTCTAGAAAATCCATACAGAAAACAGCATACAAGAAGTCAAAACTTCCACATTTACACACCACACACAAAAAGAAAAAAGAAAAAAAAATATATAGTGGTTTTCACAGGGCTATACAAAGAGCTGTTGTGGCCCGAGGCCCTGTGGAGACAGTGCTGATAATTAAAACATTGTGGCCTTTGCTGCAACCTGCCATTCCAATCTGACCAATCGTCAGTGTGTTAACGTGGAGCTCGGACTGTCCGGTCAGTCCACTTCACATTCACAATGGACATCAAGGCATCAGGAAGTCAAACACTTACAACCAACTTAATCAACTTCCTGTTTCCAATTCACGTGTTTCACAAGCCTGGCAGAACAGGGTTAAAGTCAGAGTGAATTATAAGGGCCAAAACATTAAAAAACAAACAGCACACAGTTAGCAACAATTAGATACTTTAGTGTTTTGCAGTTCTCAAGCCAGGGTTTAACAGTGATTAACCTAAGGTCAAAAACCTCACTGTGCTTTTTTTAAATTTGCATGGCAACGATTACTTGATAACTCATTACTGAATCACAACTGACGACTGGTAAATTCACACCATCTTAACTCTAACAACATATTTACGCAACTGAAAACAAGGACACTCAACAGTCCCCCTGCTGATCTGTATTCAGTGTCTCTGACCTTATTTATTATCCATATAAAGTCCATTAGTGAGTCAACTCCACCTCATTTTATTCTAAGGCAGTTCATGGTCAGCCAGACAACGGACCAAGGAGACCTGAATACGAGATAAGGGTCATAGTTAAGAGTGGTCCACGTATTTTGGCCTGTAGGGCTCCGGTTTGTGATTTGAAGGAGCAACAGGATCCTGGGGCTTGCTCTATGACGAAGAACACATTTCAGTGGAAAAAAAGATCCCTGGGAGCTTCACCTAGATACTTCTGAGGAGACTCGATCCCCTCAAAATCTCTATCAAACCAACTCCAGCACTGACGCACAAACACCAGGACAATGCTGCAAACCCCACAGACCAGGATTAGTTGGCAATGGGGTGATAATATGGAACATAGAGAGAAACATACATATTTAAAACATAGGAGAAGAGCATGGTAACGATTACTAGTGCGCCATTTACTATAAAATGCAACATCTCTCCCGAATTCTCTTGGCCAGACTTTTCCTCTTCTTTTTCCCGTTCTTCTCCTTGCTGTCCTCCATTTTCCTGGCACGAATTTCCCTCATTAGGTCAAAGAACACCTGTAGCAAAAAAGATTAGGTATGTAAATATATGGAACATCAAGCCACTGAAATGTACTATTATATAGCATACAAATAGGGAAATAGTTTATTTTGGTGTGTGTTGTGAATATATGTAGAACACCAGATTATTAAAATGGGTTGTCATTTTACCTCACAGCCTAACAGCATGATTCCACCTCTATTTCTTTAGTAATTTCGCATTTCACTTTGTACTACACTAATTTATTAAATAAATAAATAAATGAACACACACACACACACACACACACATACACCTGTAGTTATGTCTCAGACAGATATGTAAACAATTACACGTGTGGTCAAACTAGACACTAGGTCTTGGTGTAACAGTGCTTCCCCTGCTGCCCTATAAAAAAGGCTCCTAGAAGAACTATTGGGTAGTGGGGCTCTAAATGAGAGAACAGTTACTGCTGGGCATTCCTGTGCAAAGCACTTAAAGACAGTTTGTCTAGACTTTATGGGGAGATGCATTATTGGACTGAGAGAAGCAAGATGGTCATTTTAACTAATTGCCTGCCATCTGTCAGCCAGCCACCATTGTCTTAGTTTGGACTTTCCTGGTGTCAAAACCTGGTGTCATCTTCTTTAGAGATTAATCCAGTTTCTGTTTGGTATCCGATAACAGTCGAGTTTGAGTACAGAGGCCTCATGGTGAGTGCATGAAATCCTTCCTTTTTGTAAAGAGACACACTAGACATTAAAATTGTATTTCATCTTTTATCCAGACTAAAGACGGACCAACAGGGTACTAAAGATTCCTTTAGATTGTACCTTAACAAAATTATCCTTTCACTCTAATATTGTAATCACTTACATATAATCATCATTGCATTCACACATATAAAGTCTCTTTTAACTCAACAACTTGTTTATGAGTCAATGAGTGTATTTCATATGTAAATACAGCATTTTAGTCTTTAAACTCCAACTAATCAGTTAACTAGCCAGGCCTTACAGAATGGGTGTGTTTTGGGCGTAACAGCATTTTACTTGACATTACCTTTAAGAGGCAGGTGCGCTCTGACTTTGGTGTATTGGTATTTTAATGGTGCAGAGCTTCTGCGCTTCTTAGCAGAGGAAACTGACCTGGTTCTTGTTTATGCTGTAAATGTGTGCAAGCAGGTAATTTACGGAAACAGCAATGTTATTTCATTGTGTATTCTGTTTGTATTCTGTTTATTGTTGATGTAAAAGCTTGGGTTTGTGCACTGCTGTAATGAACAAGGGTGTACTCGAGTTGAGCGCACAGCACACCTGTGTTGCCAAAATATCAATGAACATCTGACGGTTGACTGTTGTCAGGTTTCTAATCAGTCAGTGGCGCATCTGTGTTTTCAGTTGGCAGGATAGCAAGATGCTAGAAATTTACGTGAGCACACTTCACTTCCAGATCACTGCACCCATTGGTTTAGATATATTTGTAAGCAGTTTTGCTATTGAAACGACAAGATGTAAAAATAGCTTGTTCGCCGTGTGTAAGATAGCAATTGGCATCATGACGTGCCTTTTGCAGGGTGTCTTGTTTGTTTATAATGTGAGCCTTAGCCCTATTCCACAATACTGACCTTGTCTACGTTGGCGCGGGTCTTGGCAGATGTTTCGACGTAACATACGCCCCATTGCTCAGCCCGGGCCTTGGCCTCATCGGCGCTCACCTGCCTCCTGTCCTCCAGGTCCGATTTATTCCCCACCAGAAGGAAGGGCACATTCTCATCCTCCTTCACCCGCAGGATCTGCTCTCTGCAGGTAGAAGGGGATTTACATTATGGATTTATCAACTATATTTATATATGTTCTTAATTTTCATCTGGTTTAACTATAGCTATGTTTAGAGACCTGCCCCCCTCCTCCACATCCACACATGCATGCATACGCACATATGTACACACACACACACCCCAACTACATACTCACATACGTACAATGGTTCAGGTTCTTTCATTTTTAAACAGACATCATAAAAAATGTAGATGGAATTTGATATTTACATTTCTGGTCAGGGATGGATTCATTAAATGACACCTCTATTTCCACTTCTATTATGTAGAGCTGCAATAAATGACTTCCCACAATCAATTACTTTTTCCTGTTTGGCAAAAGTACCAATCTTCTACATCACTTTCCCATAAAACACTTCAAGAAAATCTGACATACGGATGCTCTTCTTAATTCTTTACTACAGTTTAATAGTACAGCATTGCATACACAATTCAAATGTAGGCATTCCACAGAAAAGGGATTAATGTCTAATAGTTTACATCATTTGTACATTTTCTGGTGCATTGTGGGACTGTTACAGAGCAGATGGGATTTGAAAATGTCATTAAGCAAACTAATTCATACCAAGATGTTTTATATACTGGTGTTACTGATGATGTGGATTGATTGTTGCAGCTCATACACATACTAGGAACACCAATTGAAACAGCACTCGCTAGCTCAACTGAAGTACTAATGGAAATGATACACTACCTGAAATCCGCAGTCGCAGCAAACGACTCAAGCTCAGTGATGGAGAAGACGCAGAGGAAGCCTTCTCCACTGCGGAAGTAATTATCCCTAATGGCTGCATAGTCCTCCTGACCTGCTGTATCCAGAATGTCAATCTGAACCTCCTCTCCATCCAGGACCACCTTCTTTCTGTAGCTGTCTGCTTTTGTGGGCTCATAGTCCTCCACAAACTGAGAACAACAAGTAGAGAGTTTGTAAGTTTATTGTAAAATTGCTGATTTCCGCCTTAAAACATGAAAAAATAAGTTATGGAATGAGTTGTTTGATGCTAGGTATCTTTGCATCTTTGGTATCTTCACTTGCACTTGCTTGATCGTGCTTTTGGTGATTAATATTAGGGTGCTAATTTACAAAGAAGTAATAGGAATCCAACCAATAATAATAAACAAAAACTTTATAGACGGGCAACAGGGCTGTGTATATATGGGCTATATATGGGCATATAACAGAGGGCTAAAGATAGAGTACAAGACTGCTATAGTGGACAGGGTTTACACACAACACTAAATGAACCACTGTCTGACACCATATCTTTACATATGAACTAATAATAAAAAAAATCGCTATTGTGTTTTTGAAAATCAATACAGTACTGCACAACAAGACATCGCAATACTTTAACATATAGATTTTTTTTTACAGGAAATAAAACAACATTTAGTTTTTATTTAAATGTCATGAAGGTTACCGCTGGTCTACTGCATGTTTAGTGATGGTGTTCTTACCTCATCATACATGAACTGTAAGGTGAGAGCTGACTTGCCCACGCCTCCACTGCCAACCATAATCACCTTATGTAGGGCCAGCGAGTTCTGCCCTTTTGGCTTGGCGGCTGCCATAGCAACTCAAGTTGTGGAGTCAGGGTAGAGGGAAGGATTGTGGATGGTGTAAAAGGGTGTCTTAAGGGAGGAGGCTTGGACCCGTAACAAGACTCTGGAGAAGCTTAGATGCTGGTCAGAAGTGAGTTCCTGTAAGAAGAAGACCTTAAATAAATCAAATATGACTAAACAAATTATCATAGAACATTCTGTTAAAGCAGTACTCTTTGATCTTTATCCATCTTCATTATCTGCAACATGTGAGTTGCCCTAAACTTAGTTTTAGGCAGAGTCTGTAACATTTGGTGGATTTAGCACCAAGCATGTGGAGGAGGACCATTAAGAATTATATTTTCTTTAGTAACTCCTAATACATGAACTGGTGCATCATCAGATGTTAAGAAGACATGCTGAGTGTAAGCACTGGCAGCTTTTATCAGCTTCAGACCGTAATCTTTTTAAAAGTTGAACTGTGCAGTACATCACAGAAATCTATGTGGGTTAAGGTCTCTAAATCTACCCATCACTAATCCCCCAGTCACATTTCCACATGCTGGGTTGCCAGGTGTTGATAACAGCATGCAAACAATATGGTGCAGGCAACAAATAAGTGTGATGGCTATTTTTCTGCTGAACAGGTAAACACTAAGCTTTAGTAAGGTTGCTAACCATAGCTGGTTAATGTATCACCACCACTTGTGTAGTAGGGACAGGCATTTGGGACACGAAAATATATGTATATGTATATGTATTCACTGATGAGCTGCAAAGTAAAACTCAACATCACTTGCAACTGAGTGTCAATCTTGCAACCTGTGTGAGCTTCGCATCAGGGGCAGAAACTCTATCCAGTGTTTGGAAATTGGACTGTTGTACCATTTCACACTCTCGCTTGTATTTATCACTGATTCTTTAAAACAAAAGTCACAATCAGAGGCAGAGCCAGACAAAAAATCAGAGCATACTGTTTAGAATAAATTAATATAACAGACATTGTAGGGATGGACACAACAGCACAACAACATAATAAAAAAAAATAATACTTTGTCGCATCCTCCATCTGGAATACCACAGTTTTCAATTAAAAATCATACGGTTTCAGTTTTCCATAAATTTCTACCAAAGGCTGTTCCAATATAACTTATTTTGCTTTATTCTCGCAGAGTGCATTATTAATACATTAATAACAAAGTGCTGAACCATTGATTTCTGTTTTGAAAAATATATTTCAGGGGACAATATAACTATTGCAATGTCTTTTTTTTTTTTTTTTTTTTTTTTTTTTTTTACAATATTATGCTTTTAAAAGTTTAAATACAGCCTAAGTGGAACAAACTAAAATACTCTTCCTAATAACTGTTTTATTTTGTTGTCAAGATTAAGAGTGTATGTTCATTATGTTAGAATGTGTTTTCACATACTCACACATTTCTCTGTTTAACACACATCAGGCTCTACTTACTACCTTGACTGGATTTAATGACACTAGATATAACTGTAACTGACTATTTTCTCAACAAAAATCATAACCTTATTTGTGACTTATGCATTAGCTAGCTTGTTTAGAGTTGTACTAAAATCGTACTGAAACAGTGATGACCAAACCATGACTTCTGTGTACTGCTACACCCCAGTGAAATATAAACAACTGCCTGCCTGCAGACCATTTTGCTTAAGAATTTATCTGCAGATAAAGATATGAATCTGATGTAATCATGAATCCCTAAAAAACAGGCATTTGGGTGCATTCCATCAGAGTGAAGTGGGTGGGAAGTAAGGGGCTTCCCAGAGTCTCCTGTGTAACCTAACCACCCTTTCACAGTACAGACAGTGTTCAGAGCAATGTTGCAGTCAAGTCACGTTTGTCTCAATACAAGTCTCTTCTTGAAACAGGATGTCAGTTTAGCCAGATAACCTAAATTCATTGTCAAATCTGTGCAATAAAAAATAGCTGAGCTTTGCTACTAAACCAAGAAAACATTCCTTCTGAAATAGTGACCAGAGTTTAGGTTTAAGTTCAGGTCCAGGTGCTACAATGCCAGTTTAGTGAAACACTCACTCTGTTGTAGGCTAAAGGCAATAGGCTGTGGTGGGTTTTGAGGGGGACTTCCCACAGTGACCAGAAACTTCCTTCTGTTTCACTTTGAACGTATTTCGAATGTCTGCCTATAATGTAAATATCTTCTGCTTAGCAGAACCCTTTACTGTCAGGCTCCCCATAGGTTTTTATCTGTGAATTATAAACTCTCCATGCATTTCTAAAACGACTTAATGGCCTGTACCGCTCCTTCCTGGAGTTCTGTGGGTGTGGTTAAAAACACCATCAGGCATCTGCAAGTGGGCAGTCTATAAAAGCTTTCAGTCAAACATCAGTAGCTACGAGAAGTTTGTTGTCACTTGCGCATCCACAGTTTGCTCTTAAACAAACAGTATCAAGAGGAAAAATACATGGGCTCTGAAGTCAGTGTTGGAACACTACTGTGAGGATTTGCATTTAGCCACAAGAACATCAGTGATCTCGGAAAATGATGTTGGATGATTAGTCATGGGTAATAAACACCACCCCAGTGCATCTCAGGTACTGACTGGTGCTCAATTAATACAGTAAACACACACAATCCAATGCCAAGTCATTAAATATGATGACTTCAGGTTCAATTTTGGCATCTTCAGAGTGTCCTACTCTACTGACAATGCAGAATTGACCAATTATAAAAACTAAAACTGCCTGACCAGAGAAGGCAATGTATTTATTTAGTCAAAAAAAAGGTAAACCACTGGTAGGTTTAAGGTCTTGTGCCAATGACCTGAGTGACATGACAGTCACCTTATAAACCAGGTTTCCCACCAAAATATTCTCCATGTTTGCAGCTCTTGTATCAGCATCATTAGCAACACCATGTTTGCTCAGATTACCAGCTGATGTTGTTGGACCTACCAGACACCTTGTCTTTATATATTTTAATTTTAATATGTTTGGCTTTACAAGGATGTTTGCAGAAGCAAACTGATGCCATTTATTACAATATTTTACCCTTCCCACTTGGAAATACTATGACTTTTAATTTAAAATAAAAAATATTAAGGACTGCAGTGTCAAGTCACTGATTTGTAGATTATCTTCACTAATAATTAGAGAGAGGACAGAGCAAAACAGTACAGTTAAACCAACTTGAGTCTTTAGATTTACCCAGAAGAGCAGCACAGAAGAAAGAACAGCATTAACTTAACTAAATTATGCACAGTTATTACTAATTACTTCAAGAATAACTTAAATAATCATTTCAATAATCAATTATGCAAACATCATATATGTTTGAAGAGTCCAATGTAGAACACATAGCCATTACACACTCACTGATAAAACAGAAGAAGAGTTCATTCAGAGCAGACTGCTGTCCCAATCCTGCTCCACTGACAGACTCCGAAAGAGCAGCAAACTAAACCTCTGTGACACTTCAATGGACACACCCTCTGAGTTGTCCTATTATAATATTTTTATAGTTTTAACCTGTTTTGCACTACTAGTTTATTTATTGTCCACTGTTAAAATCTTTACAAATTTGCACTGCTAAATTATTATTATATAACTGCGGTCTTGCACTGTCTGTATGGCTGACTTTATTGTAATTTTCTCAATATGCACAAAAACTGGTGTACTTTGTTGTTTTAACATATGTAACTGCAATACATCCAGTACACACACACATTAAGAAAGACTCTACTTTTATATTATTTTTTAAATCTGTATCATACTATCTTTTCCCTTTTTTGTAACATCTGTGTACTGTGTAGACCTGCTACTACTGGTTTTCCAAAATTTCCCTCTGTGATCAATAAAGTATCTATCTGTATATCTCTATCTATCTGATAGCAGGAGATCTGCACATCAGCAGCAGTGTTTTATATCCCTACAAAACAACAGGGCAGGGCATATAACGGCCAGTCTGTGAGACCTGGCCAATGATGCAATCCCAGATCCTTGTCTGTATGTGTGTGTGTGTGTGTGTGTGTGTGTGTAGTACATCTACAGTTAAACACTTAACTACTAAGCTAGCTTGTTAGCTAACTAACTGGCCATCTGTGAGCCCTGATGCTTAGCTACCTTAGCTGTGATGATCACATTATGAACTTAGCTAGCTCAGCTAGCAAGCAAGCAAGCAAGCAAGGTGGATGGATCATCATAGCCTGGCTGGCTAGCTGTGGCTAACTTAGCTGCTAGCTCCCAAGCTTTCTGTGACTGTTGAGCTAGGCAGATTGCTAGCTAGCTTAGCTAACATAACAGTTAACATTTGAAGCATTGATTTCTAACAATCTCACTCCATTTCTAAGCATCTGTTACACAATATTAGAAGGGTAAGACCTACCTCTGACTGTCAGTGGCTTCCAGACATCAGTAGATCCAGCAGATTTACTGTGAGTTGTGTCCCTGGGAGGGTAGAGCTTCCCTTCTCTCTGCCTTCTCTGTCCAGATTCACCACATTAAACCCTGCCTTCTAACCCTTTACTCCAACCACTGATATGCTGTCAGACTAGCCAGCAGTAGCCTCTATCCAGACGGACAGAAAGCCCACACTGTGCGGGTGAACAGAGCTGAATCAGGCGGGCTGAACTGAAGCTGCAGACAGAGACTGAGAGACAGACCTCTACTTGGGCTGCGCTCCGGGCAGGGAGGCGGACAGCGCATGCGCACCAAGTCAGGCTCACGAGTACTTCAGGCTCATAAGAGAGACCATTCATACCAATAGAATAGAAGAGGAGAAGTGTGGACGCGCAGTTTTCTCGGTTTCTCCCAATGATTTTCTGCTTTTGAAGGTATATCCACCCTTAAAAAAAGAGATATGCTAATGTAGGTGGTACACAGCTTTATTGTTCACCTCTAGCCGCGCCTGTCCTCACTTTTTGTTAAATATAGCAGTAGAACAAACAAACCAACAAACAAACAAGACAGGTGGTTCTAATAATACTGGACTTAAAGTGGTGTGGTAAGAAAGCTAACAACTTCATGCTACAAACATGCACACATCAGTTTTGGCCTAAAATCAACCCAGTGCTCCACGTCCTAACTCATTAAAAATACGTTCTGTATCAAATTCAATTGTGTATTAAATACTGTAGCCTGTTGTCATTATATTAATAGAGGGATGTGTAGTACAACAAAACACAGAGGCTCAGTATAGGTCTCAGTATAGTTGAGCAGTGGTACAATAGACAGGGACTAGCCATATGTTACCATTGAGTTGATGGAATGGGATTTATTTGCTTTTTATCTACAGTTACTGTTCACTTATACAAATTGTTATTTCAGATATCTGTGCTCTAGTCACGACTACTAAACTCTCTTGTTACAAACATATAACATTACTTTTTACCAGTATAAATTAGATTTCCAGATATCTTCAATGAAATTCTCACTAGTCAAGTTTAAACGTCCACATAACCATAAATTAATTCTGACTAAGAAATATCTTACTAATGTAGTTTTGACTTGTAGAAATATGCATTTTGGACATGTGCAGATTTAGATCTGTTATATATTTTTAGATTTTTTTTTTTTTTTACAAATTATAATTAAAGTGTAAATATCTGTAACTAAAATATTTATGTATGTATAGTAAAATGTAAGATGTAAGTATAGTAAACGTTTATGTTAATTAATGGTAACATACAGTATTAGTAATCCAAACTACAGTAAGGGTATGTTGTCAGAATGGATTTATATATATATATATATATATATATATATATATATATATATATATATATATATTATTAATAATAAAGAAATATTCTCTTGTAGTGGACACCAGGTCTTGCTTGATCTCAGAACACAAAAGATATATAATGGTATTGCATTCATTTTCATGTGGATTTTTATCTCACCGACAAAAAAAAAAAAAACACATGGATGAAGGAAACTAATTTTAAAAGCTTCCTCCAGAGATAAGCACCTCATGTTTTGTTTCAGAACATTTGTAGAACCCAGAAGGCCAGAGGTTTCTGCTTAGGCTCATAGAAAGCTGATAGACCCTCTTCTGACCCTTTTCTGTCCAAATTCCTGATTTACTGTCCGGTCCTCCTTCATATCATCTCCTGACTCCCCTTTTACAATTGTAAATAAAATTCTTTCAGCCTCACTCAGCCCTCTACTTCCTGAAGGATGGAAATTAGATTAAAAGGTGGAGGTAGTAAGTTCCGTTTTCCACTATAAATGACATTAAATAGAAGTTGTGGTAAATTTCTAAAATCCTACAAATTTGAAGTTTATGATCTAATTTTGAAGAAATCATTTGATTACACAAACATCAGAAAAACAGCAAAAATTATCTCTCACACCTTATGTTGCCACAAAATGTAAAAGCTGTGATGTCTGGAATTTAAAAAAAAGTTCCTATGCTGTGCTCTATTGGCCCCACATCATTAACCAAACAAGTGTATTAAATGGTGCTTGATTTATAGCTCTCAGACCTATAGGTACTACACCTGACAAAATTAACAGTTTCATAAGGTTAATATAAAAAAAAAATCTTTGGTAATTATTTTTTATGTTTTTGCAAATAATGTACATAATATCTCTCTTGTCTTAAATTTGTGACTTTGTTTAAATATCTTTGTATTACCTATTTACCTAAGAAAAAGTAAAAATAATATTTGGCCAACATCTCCTTAGCAGTAGTACTGCTACTCACAGGTTGTGATCCACTGTTCTTGAGAAACGAAGAAAGTCTTGTACCATGATTTGTTTATGTTTACAGTGTTGTTGATAAGAACATAAAGACTCTCTTTACTCTTTTAAGATAAAGAGTTTAGACAAATTTTGCCCCCAAAATGGCTCTGAAATTCTGTCTTCTTCCTGAGACATTGCTCTGCAGTGATTTTGAGAATGTGTTTATATTTAAACCCATGCAGACCTGGAGAAGTATGTGCAGAGTGCTTTAAGACAAACAGTGTACATAAACATTACATATAACATTCTGATGGCATGAAGGTTGACTGGTTGTTTTGGATAGTGAATGAAATGGCTATATTTGCATTCTTAACATTAAAACTCTTGGGTCCTGTAGAAAAAGCTGGGAAGTTTTATTAAAGTAAACCATATCTCACTTCATAATTTTAAACACGTAGTGCCCAGTCCTTTAATATTTTTTAATCTATCAGGAAGGCACCTAACTTATTTACTGTTTTAATAAATTAATACTGGTCTAATATATCCCTGCCGCCTGTGCTCTCTCACCTCAGCCACCAATTCTGTAATCTCAAACCTTTCCTTTCTTAGTCCTTTTCTCCGCCTAGTAAACTATCTATTTGCTTTCTGAATATAACACAATATCTGGCCTCAGAAAAATTGGTTATATTTTAAGAATGGACTTTGCCTTTGTTTAAAATTATTAAAATATCACGTTTTTTACTTTGTGCTTTTTTTCTTTTGTTCCTCCAGTCATGAAGAAGACGTACATGTCTGACTTATACTCCAAATATGCTGAGAAACCATGGAGTGAGACATTTCAGCTGGTGCGTAGATGCATGGTAAGAGAACCTCGAGTGTCCTGCTCTCATATCTCAAATATTGGATGATGTAAGCATGCGTGATTTAACTCAATGTTAAGCCCGATGAGCCCTTCAGCCAGTTGCAGTCATAATGTCCCTCATGTCATGTTATATACCTTAATCAAGTGATTTCATGTGCCTCTCGCTGCTGAAGAGTCAGTTGCGTGCACAGCCTAACAAATGTCTTCCAGATGCAGGGCTTAAGCATGACTGCTGCGGCCAGAATGGTCCTGTGCCAAGCTAATGCGTAAACAGCTGCCTCCTCTCTGGAAGTTGGGAGATATTCTACGTGCTCTTGTATGCATGTCTTCCTCAGCAGCTGTAAAACGTCCATGCTTCTTGCCTCTCGTCTCATTCTGGGTTGCTCCCACGCGTTTAACATCAGCTGGATGCAGGTTTATGTGCGGTACAGGTGTTCTTCTCTCATTGTCATGAGTGTTGGGTTGACAATTAGCTCAAGAAACATAAAACATACAATGTATTTCTGCTGGTTTATGAATATGGTATGGTTCCAGAGTTGTTGGCCTTGGTCCTGGGAGAGGGACTTTTAGTGAATATATCCATGAAATGATCTGGGTGTTTCTGCCCAGAATGGATTTAATGGCTGGGTCATAGCCAAAATGTTGTATTAAGGACATTAAGACTTGCACAACATGCCTCTTGAATGTACAGTATTCTATAGGGGTGCACCATACAGACAAAACCATGGTAATGCTGTTGGATATTTGATATTGGACACTGAGATAAATTAATATTCTAAACTAGTTTTAACAGTTGGCTTGGCCAAACTCATTTTTCTTATGTTAAGAAGTAGTTTGGTGTGTGTCAGCTGCGGACCTCTACCTCCCTCTACCTTGCTCTTGCTCCAGCCTAGTTATGTCACATAAGCACAGTCTGCATAAAGATAATCCTCTGTTTAAGGCTACAAGATGAAATGTATTTTTATCTTTAAGTTATGAGCTACACATTGTCAGAGCTGTGAAACCTTTGTGAATAACAGCAACAGATGGAGCTCTTTATGCTGCAGACTGTGCTCAAGGCAGAGTGGGGTAGAGGTCTACAGTGAACACACAAACCAAACTACTTCTTACCTTGGGAAAAATTAGTGTACTCAAACAAGTGTTAAAAAAAGTTTAGATTCTTGAACAAATTTAGGGTCCTTAGTTATCATTTTTAGATCTATATTTAGATATCCAGCAGGGTTATCAAACATCACATTTGTTAAATATATATCGTGCACCCCTGCAAGAGGTAATAGAATTTGAGTTGACATTGTTCAGGGTGCTATCACAGCTCTTTTGATGTGTGTCATTAAACCATCTATTGGACACTGCCACAGTGTCCTCTATACACCCCCATGATGCATTTAAATTAAAGTAATCAGAATGTGATTTGAATGCAGAAGATTGACTAAAACATCAATAGTCAATACTTTTTTTGACAGGCTCAAAAGTAATTTAACTTCATAACAAACTACTACTGCAAATTCAACAATTACACGTTACATATGTTTTTAATACTATTTTTTGTATGTGTTTTTTTGCACATGGGTACAATGGACACTGTTATCCGACAATGCAATGTGAAATGAAAAGAGATGTGGAATAATATTAGAAAAATAACTATGCCAGTGAAGCAACAACTCACAGTAGAACTCACAGTAACTTCTTTTTTTAGTACAAAATACATTAGTACATTAATAATTTGTGTTTAATGTGTGTAACATTTTATTTACCTGACAAACCAGCACATTTAAGGTTTGTAAATAGTGCATAGTCATAAGATAGTTTAGTATAGTACACAATTGGGGAACAGCCAATTACTGCCTGATGTCTGGAAATCATGGGCATCACCAAATGCTGTTTTCTCCCTTGAGAGGCTTCGCCAGGCCTTAAAGCTGCAGCTGCTGCATGTATGTAAATCTTTTTGCTTTCAGTTTTGTCTGTAAGTGAAAGCATTGTCAATTATATTGGATTTAGATAACTAACTCTGCCATTTAAGAGCATTCTGTTTCATCCACTAATAAGCTACAGGGTTGCTCTTGTTGCTTCTGACACACAGTATGTTTTGGGTCATTGTTTAACTGTACTGTGACAAGTCATTCTATTAGTTTTGCACCGTCTGAGCTGAAAGGAGAGAACTGGACACTTTATAATTAATTCTGCTGCTTCTATCAGTAGTCACATCATCAGTAGACACCAGATAATTAACATTGGTTGCCATACAGTGAGTCCAAGAAGTATTTGATCCCTTGCTGATTTTCTTTGTTTGCCCACTAATAAAGACACTATCCTTCTGCACTTTTAATGGTAGATATATTCTAACATGGAGAGACATAATATCAAGACAAAAATCCAGAATATAATTTTAAAGAATATATTTTAATTAATTTGTATTTCAATGAGGAAAATAAGTATTTGATCCCTCTTGCCAAACACACTCAATACTTAGTGGCAAAGCCTTTGTTTGCAAGCACAGCGGTGAGACGTTTGTTGTAGTTAACCACAAGTTTAGCACACACACCAGGGGGAATTTTGGCCCACTCTTCTTTGCAGATCCTCTCTAAATCATGAAGGTTGGTGGGCTGTCGCTTGGCAACTCTGACCTTCAGCTCCCTCCATAGATTTTCGATCGGATTGAGGTCTGGCGACTGGCTGGGCCACTCCATGACCTTAATGTGATTTTTCTTGAGCCAATCCTTTGTTGCCTTTGCTGTATGTTTAGGGTCGTTATCATGTTGGAAGACCCAACCACGGCCCATTTTCAGATCCCTGGCAGAGGGGAGGAGGTTGTCCCTCAGGATTGTGCGGTACATGGCTCCATCCATCTTCCCAGTGATGCGGTGAAGTAGCCCTGTACCCTTGGCAGAGAAACACCCCCAAAACATTATGCTTCCACCTCCATGCTTGACGGTGGGCACAGTGTTCTTGGGGTCATAGGCAGCATTTTTCTTCCTCCACACATGGCGGGTGGAGTTGAGGCCAAAAAGTTCAATTTTGGTCTCGTCTGACCACAAAACCTTCTCCCAATAACTTGGTTCATCTTTCAAATGATCATTGGCATACTTGAGGCGCGCCTCCACATGTGCTCTCTTCAGCAGGGGTACCTTTCGGGCACTGCAGGATGTGAATCCATTGTTGCGCAAAGTGTTGCCAATTGTTTCCTTGCAAACTGTGGTCCCAGCTGCCTTCGGGTCATTTGCTAACTCCTGCCGAGTGGTTGCAGGACGATTTCTGACTGTTCTCAGCATCATTGCCACCCCACAAGGCGAAATCTTCTTTGGCGCACCGGCCCGAGGTCTGTTGATTGTCATGTTATACTCTTTAAACTTTCTGATAATTGCACAAATAGTTGTTACTTTCACATCCAACACCTTACTAATCTTTTTGTAGCCCATTCCAGCTTTGTGAAGGTCAACAATTCTGACTCTGAGGTCCTGTGACAGCTCTTTGGTTTTACCCATGTTGGAGACTTGAAATCTGTGTGATCTGTCTGATTCTGTGGACAGGTGTTTTTCACACAAGTGATTAGTGAGAACAGGTGGCTTCAGGTCAGGTAACAAGTTGATTGGGAGTGTCTAACTGGTCTGTAAAAGCCAGAACTGCTAATGAATACTAAGGGATCAAATACTTATTTCACTCCATGAAATACAAATCAATTAATATATATTCCTTAGATTTATTTTCTGGATTTTCTTTTTAATATTCTGTCTCTCCATGTAAGAATACATCTACCATTAAAAGTATAGAATGATCATGTCTTTATTAGTGGGCCAACGAAGAAAATCAGCAAGGGATCAAATACTTCTTGGACTCACTGTATGTGTCCATGCCATTGCAGTGCCTCCACAGTGTGACTTATTTCTTTTCTATGTTGTGTTTAACATTGTACATTCAATACATTTGAACACGTTGAATTGAAGTTGTGCTATGCGTGATTCAAAACTACACATTCATAAATTGTTTTTTTTTCTTTTTCCTTACAGGACAAAACTAGAACAGATCCAAAACCATGTGACCCAGTTATGAGGTGCCAACAAAAACTTAATGAAGCTCTTAATGGTGAGAACATTTATAAACACTCACTCCAAACAGCCAATCAGCAGCCATCTAATGAATGTTCATTAGGCAGGAGATGACTATTTGAAGACACTACACCGGAGTAGTTATGCCCTGTTATACTGTGCAGAAACAGTGGTACAAATATGGATGTTATTTATGTGTTTTACAGTGCTTATTCACTTCTAGACTCTACTAATGTACACCAATCATCCATAATATTTCAAGCCGCTACGAGATGAAGGGAAGAACACTGATCATCTGCTTCCAGTGGCAACCTGGGTCAAGGGGTGGTATATATTATATTGCCAAAAATATTCACTCGCTTTGTAAGCTCTAATTCACCCCAAAATCCCCCCCAAAAATGGGCTGTCCCAAACTGTTCACGCAATGTTAGAAGCAGGACATTATAAAAAATATCTTGGTTAGCTGAAGCATTAAAATTTATTTTGAGTGGAACTATGGGGCGAAGCTCAACTGCTGAAAAACCCCACACCATAATCCCCCCTCCACCAAACTTTATACATTATCTATAAAAAGGCCTCCAACCTCACCAACCACCAGGACATAAGGGATCTAAAGATGTCCAGAGTAGGTCTTGTGGAGTTCATGCCTCAAAAGGTCAGAACTGTCATCTAAGGTGGTTTTCATTTTATGGCTAATCAGTTTATGTTTATGTTGCTGTTAACAATTAAATAAAAAATTAAACCTTAATTAACTTGAAGGTAATAAAACATTTATATTTTCATCAAAAAATGTCTGTAGATCAGTTTTATACACTACAGTGTGTTTGAGTGTGTGTTCTGTCTTCCTTTTTGTCTATAGTGGCCTCTGTGAATGCCATGATGACCAGGCTGGAGATGATCGCCAAACAGAAAGGGTCTGAGATTTTTATTTACAATTTTATTACAGTTATAAAAGATCTTCATTCTACATGCATAGCAAAGCCTAGACTGCAGCCAAGGTAAGGCGGGTTCAATTTAGGACTGTAAAGACTCCTTCTATTGCATATTGACACAAATTTAATCTAATCAGTCTATTTGGCAAAAAATATGGGCCTGTTGCATTGTGCCTCTTGGCATCCGTTCTATCACATTATACGTGTACAGGGAACTGTGGGTAACCAAGGACCCCTGGATGCATTGCTGTATATGTTCTGTATAGGATATATATTAATTTTGAAACAGCATTTTTATGACTTATTGGCTACAAATGCAGCCCACCTCAGGTATAGCCTAGACTTTGGAATGCAGCCATTGTCTTTTTCAGTATACTGTAATTTGACATTTTTTTGTGGTCTTTACTTATACGTATATGACACACAGTGTGCAACAGATTGATTTAAAAAGGAAAGCAAAGCAACATCCATAAATTTAAATGTTGTTTATGCTCTAAAATGCAGTTGAGGTTTTCAGTAGAGTACAAACATTTCTGTTTAAGACAAGAATAAAAAAAAGCTGTATAGCTCTGAATACTCTATTTTTTTGCAATGCAGATTAAAATTGGTTAATTATGATGCTGTGATCTTCCTGTAAATGTTTTATGTCCTTCCTATGAATATGAATATATAAAAAAATATATAAATATATAAAAAATGTATATCTTTTGGGAGAGATCAGTTATTCTTTCTTTACTTATTATTTTTTATTTGGATGAATAAAATGTACTTTATTCAGACTTGTGTTTCTTTTATCATGAAAGCACTTAAAATAATAATAACTGATTTTTCCTAAAAGTAAGAAATGGTTGATTTTTGGTTATTTGTTGGAATGGCTCATATTGCTCAGTGGCACTGTTTTAAATTCTGCAAGTATATCATGTGTATTCTATTCTAAATAATGTTTTTGTTATGTCAATGTAAGCCTGCCTTTAAAAACCCTCTGCCAGATGTATTTTCTCTCACTGGATGCATCACTGTTCCCACTAGACTGGGCTCCCACCGGAGTCCCACAGAAACTGCTTGCTACCTGACAGCAGATCTGTTCTACCTGGAGGTGCTGCTGCTGCCTGGGGGAGGGGTGCAGGATGTGAAGGTAGCCCAGCATGGTGAAGCTCCTGAAGTAAGATGAATGAAGAACAAAGAAAGTATAATATATAGAGGGGGAGAGTTTGGTCACAATCAATAAATATTGACGAATTGTATGTTTTTGTTTTAGTCAAATTCAGCACTCTGTCAGTTGTTGAGGTAAGAAAGTGTATTTATACCGATCAAGAATAACATTATGACCACCTCTTTGTTTTTACACAAATCATCAATTTTGTTCATCTGCACTGAGCATATATCACATTTTGTAGTTCTACAATTATATTCTGTTGTCCTTCTGTTTCTCTACATACTTCATTATCCTTCTTTCACCCTGATATTCAATTGTCAGTACTACATAGCACCACCACAAAGCAGGTATTATGTTGGTGGTGGGTCATTCTCAGCATTGCAGTGCCACTGGCGTGGTGGTGGTGTGTTAGTATGTGTTATGTTAGTGTGAGTAGATAAGGCACAGCAGTGCTGCTGGAGTTTTTAAACATGGCTACCACTTAGACAGTCCTACCTAGCTGCTCTACCATGTAAGTGTAAAGTCACAGACAGAGCCTTATGAAAGGAAGAGGATAAAGTATGTAGAAAAAAAGGAAAGACAATGGATTATGAATAATGTGTGTGGAAACAGGGAGGTGAAGTTATTTGCCATATCATGCCTTTTAATCAGCTGGAGAGCTACAAACATGTAACAGTATCCTGATTTAACCATTAACCTGCCTCTTGTGAGTTTTAAAATTGGGCTATTTTTTTATTTCTACTCAGGATGAAGAAATTTAAGGAATTCTCAGTCAAATTAGATGACCTTGCTTCTCTCTACAACATACCAGGAGACAGGTTTTACTTAACTAATCACAAATCAATACAGACTTTCATTTATTTACAATACTTTTAATATGGGGAGTTTTTTTTATTTTTTATCTTGCAGTGATACAAAGATAAAAGTCTATGCATCACTTCAGCATCTGCAGAAAGACATACTCAAGATATCTAACTTACCAAGGTGTCAAGAACTAAATGTTCCAAACTGTCAAAGCAGATCTGCAACATAATCATCTTCTTATTTATATTATAACAAAAATGAATTATGCTTAACTTTGCAGACGTCTGATAGAGAGCGATGTCCATGTTGACATGGTTCTGAATGGCAGAATTGGGAACTTCGTGCCCTGCAGAGAAGGTATGATGTGGGAATCTGGATGTACCAGTAGATTATAATGATGTTCTTGTGTCATTATGGAATTTACAGGAGTAGTTTGGCAAAAAAGGCAAATTAACATGAATGATTACCTTCCCCAGATGCAGTCAGTCAGCCAAGGCCCTGTAGTTTTGCGGGTCAACTTGACCCATTTTATAGTTTAAAAATGCAGGAAACAATATATTTTATTATTTTTGGAGAATGAGACTTTTCTGGACGTAGTTAGTGTAATGAACTTGTAAATCAAAGATTACTAATAAAATATGTTTTCAGATGCTCAAATGTACTGTGAACTGTGTGCGCTAGGGAATAATATGCTCGAAAATAACCTACATATCTGTCTGTCTGTTCTTGTGAATACTACTGTTACCACAATTTGGATTTTTTTTTTTAATCACAATATTACGGTGTCACAATATATTGTCTCCGATACAATATAGCACACCCCTATTAGACACACACACACACACACACACACTCACACGGGTCATAGAGCATGGAATAGTGGCGACAGATGAAAATTATAAACTGTAGATGGAAAGGGATTTGTTAACACAATTGGGGCTCAGTGGTATTGCATGTTTGTTTCAAAATCAAAATTTTACAAAAAAAAAATATCTTAATTGAGCTGAGGATAATGTTTATGGAGAGAATTTTGTACTTTTGGATAGTTAAACATGCACTTCAGTTTGACCCAGGAACATTTTTGCTGCTCTGTAGTTTTTGTAAACTGTAGTTAGTCATAATGTCCATGGCTGATTGACTGCATTTTGAGTAAATAATAAATCATTTATCGTTCATTATTTTCTTTTCTTTGAACTGTTTCTATTAGGAAACCCAATGAGCATCCAGTACTATATCAGGCCCTCTGATGTTCTGATGGAGATGTTCTGTCCAGGTATGTCCAAAATATTCTCTGTACTTCTCTATGACTGTAGTGAGTTACTCATTAGAGTGCTTTTTCCAACTAAAAAAAGGAAGTATCTTAACACACTGCTTAGAATAGACTGACATTAAAAATGGTATGTCAGTAATTTTTCTGCATTTTTGCTGCCTTTCATGAGTCATGTGTTCCCCGCTAGGTGAAGGCAGTCGTGGCCAGGTTGCCATGGTGGTGGTAGGTGCCAGTAGCACTACACACATGTTGCAGATGGAGTCTCATATCCTTACTCCCCCTCAATTCGATTCACTGGGGTAAGAAGCGGCATTGTTGTGGAGTAGTCATAATATTTTGGGTAGTGTACGATCTGTGGCAGAAGAATTTTTCAGTTATTCAGATAAGTAAAAAAAAAAAAAAACTGAAATCTGCTATCAGAGATTTGGACCAAAGACAAAAGAAACAGCTAGACTGTTTTCAGCAACTTCAAGCCTAAAAGCCAGGTACACTGAGATCAACAAGACCAGATCTTTCCAGGGATATGGGTTAATGAACTTTTTAACAAGACAATGCAAAACCATATGCTGCACACATTACAAAGGCATGGTTTGCAGACGTGTTTGCAGAAAAAATCGAAAAAAATAACACCAGAAATGAAACATGAAATATCTTGTGTTCATACTTTCTGCAATCAGATAAAATTCTACGAAAATATAACTGCATTTTATTATTTTATACTGCATTTTCCATAAAATCCCGGCCTTTTCTGATTTGGGTTTGTAATGGTTACATGAACAGTGCGTTTAAAAAATTCTTCTCTTCACATATTCAGTCAGTGGGGCAAGATCAGTCATGCTACAGCAACCCTGGAGCACAGAGGGGTTAAGGACCTTCAAGCAGTACACACAATGGGTCCACCACAATTTGCCAAATACACATGCTTGCCTTGTATTGAATGTGTTTTGTCATTTTTCCTGTCAGTAGGAGATGTTTGTTTATCCACTAACCATTAATATACTTTACAAGGACATTCCTCATTTAGATTATTACGCTAGTTAATGAGCCATCCATCAGGAAATGTCCTGTGGTTTGTTTGAAATGTCTAATTGCAGGGTTAAATTGGAATATATTTCACTGTTATGCTTGTAGATGATTTACTATTGGAGAGTTGACCGTATTTTGCAGGTTTCCAGTGTTTAGGCCGATGTCTGAAGTGAAAACTGAGTCACTCCCAGCCTTCTTTCTTCTCAAGCTCCAGCCACCAGTACCCACACTCAACTCCTTCATCCAGCAAATGAACCAAATAACAGGTTTGAGCAGCTGTTCAGTGATTCTATTTAATTTTGGCTTTTAAAAAATAAGTACATTTTTTTGTTTTATTTTGTGTGGTGATATATGATGATATACAGTCTTGTTAGGGCCGAAGCTGAACAAGTTTGCACATTTTAACCAATAAAACATTACCTCAGCATTTATCACTGATATTTACACCAAACAGGATTGATTGACATGATCATCAGTTATGTCCTTGAGGATGGTGACAGTGGAAATGATTGTATTCTTCAGATGTTACACCAGAGGCTGACCTGCAGGTGGAGCCCCTGTTCCAGCTGATAAAGCAGCTCAGCCTGACAGAAAAGACCTGTGAGAGCATGTGTGATGAAGAGGCTAGTCACTTTCATGTGGTATGTTAAATATTACATCAGCTCATTATAAACACACTGTGTACATGTTTTCTGAACATTTTTAGATTGAGAATATTTGAACACTTGAAATTCTCCCCTTTTTAATATTTGAAACTAGGCAAGTGTATAATTATCTACATAACATCTGACTGAGAACGTGTTAAATGCAGCATTAAATGTTTTGGGGTATTATAATGTATGAATTGATCATTTTGCATGATAAGGGAACAATGCAAATACGTTTTTTTGGTGTGTGTTCAAAGACTTATGTTGTCATCTGTCTATCTGTGTTTTATATACGTGACAGACCCTGCCGGATGCTGAGCTTCATAGCTATGTGTTCGGTGGTGCTGAGTGGAAGTGTGACTTGTGGAAAGGTGCTTTAATTCATGCAGTTCCCTTCACCCATCCTGCCCACGTACCAGCTTTACTGGAGCTCCTCCGCCATCAGTCAGTCATCAACGCCTTATTAGCAAGCTGCATCACCAGACATGAACAACAACCAGGTACTAAAAATAAAAATATTTATTGTTCTTGGCTTGGACACTATATGGAACAAAGGTATTTGGGACACTTGATTATTAATTATTACTTTTTTCACAAATTAAAAAAAGTTTGTACTGCTTTTGTTGGAAAGCTTTCTACTAAACTTTGGAACACTGCTCTTAGGATTTGATTGCATTCAGCCATATATAACTTCAGTGAGGTCATGATAATGTATGACCACCACCCTGCATAATATCTAATCATTAATATTTTAAAGGACTACAGATTTTTATTATAAAATAATAATGCCCATGATTATTGTGCATTTTCACTGTTTCATTAAATAAAATAAAATATATTTTTCCCAACTCATCCCAGTATTGGATGGAGCACCATCATTCCAGAAAACACATTTCCACTCCACAGCTTAATACAGGGCTGCTTTTAATTCTTCTAGCTAAACATTTGGACATGCATTGTAGCTGCATGTCCAAATGAAACTGATGGCATCAGCAGGCCTCAGAATAAAAGCTGGAGTCACTTCTACTTTTAAAAGGAACCTCTGAACTGGAAAAATGAAAGACTGTGGCAATATATTAGACTAGATAATATTCCAAAATATTGCAATTTCATATAATTTTGTTATGAATCACAATATTAGATGCTTATTAACATAAGCAATCCTTGCCAATGCATGTAGGTAATATCTAGAATCAATATTGTAGTCTGAAGCAGCTGATAAATATAACTAATGCAAATGTTTTATATCTCACTGTTTCAGGTCCCACATATGAACTGAACTGTGAAGTTCTCCCGGAGTCTGCCTTTAGCTTTTCTGTGACCTTCAGCCTATTGGACAGTGACTCACTGGCTGTTTGTATGTGTTTACATATCATCCACTGTGACAGATAAAGTCCTACATTACCCACTAAATACTATGTTTTTTTTTTTTTTTTTACTGCTTGTGTTTTTTTCACCCTTTTCTCCGTTCTTTTCATCTTGTTATTGGTGCCCAGTGCTGGTTTCTGTGTTGGACTGTCGTCAGGTGAAGTGCAGGCTCCTGATGGCTGATTTAGTGGATCCTTCTTTGGATGACTACATCTCCAGAGTGCTCACACGGTACAAAATCACAGCATACTGCTTTGCAGTGTCTTACTGTACATAAGCTATTTTTGTGTGACTATTGCTCGGACAGTCACAGTTCCAGTGCTGGTTCCAGTTGGTCCTTCTCCGAGTGGTCTTTTACATAGTTGATGTATCGTTAGCTTTTAGCCTTTCTAGCCTCACTTTTTTCTGTCTTTGCTGCCACTGTTGCGCTGTGAGGCCCTTAACCTAAATTTTGCAACAATGGCTGCCCACTGCTCCGGGCATGTGCGCTCACTGCCTGTTGTATGTGCGTACCTCACTAATGTGTATGTGTGTGTTTAACCCACAGATAGATTAAAGGTGGAGAAAGAAATTCATTGGTGTCTAACACAAATAGTGATTGTGATGGTGATCTTAGCTGCCATATTTTCTTGAATATTACCTCCTGTGCGCTATGTAAAGTGTAAGTTTTAGGGTTTTGAAACTGGCTCATTGGACATATTTTACTTCCCTGTATTGAATTCTAATTTTTTAATTATGCCAAGATAATACAGTTTTCTGCTCCAGGATTCTATTCTATTTTGTTTCCCTGGTGCCACCGTACCATTTTTTTATGTTAGTTGTGCAAAAAAAGGTTATTGTTTAGATAAGCATGCACTGAATGGCCATCTAAAAGTATCAAGCTCAATTTTTTCATGCACAGATACTGCAAACTGGATGTAGTGAAATTTAAAAAATCAAATAGCACAAACACTTCAGATCTGTGCAAAGTTTGACCAAATCAAGAGGGTTTTTAGATAAAATTCTGAAATATCGATTTACCTATTTTTGTCTTTTCAGGTGCATGTCTATCCCCATCACCATGAGAGCCATACGGAGGAGAATAGCCAGTCTTAGACCTCCAGCACCCCAGTTTCCTGAACCTGTCTGTGCTCTTATGGCTGAAGGCTCTCCCTCTGTGGCCCCCCACTCTGCTGTAGAGAGCTTCCCAGTAACACTCCCCACTGCTCTGCTCTCCCCAGAGCCCATGGAGGAGGATGGGCCCTCTCCTCCTAGTCACTACGTCATGTCTGTCGCTGCCGCCCCGGCGGTTGATGGTGCTAATACAGATGCAGTTGCTAACCCTTCCCCGTGTGCCTCTATGAGTGTCTATTCCCACTGGGGGACCAGCAGCCTCCCAGCAGAGCTCATTTAGAAGAGTGTGAAGGGTGGGGCTGTTGTTGAGAGCAATCTTAGTATTATTTACCTTTTTTAAGAAAATAAATTTAATAAAGATGATATTTTAAAAATTAAGAAGCTGTCATAGAAAATGAATCAAATTATTTTTATTAGAAAATTAGACTACCTTTTGAAAATGTTTAGAGATATCCTTAATCATTTGAAATTAATTCTAAATTAATATTAAGTATTATAGAATTGTGGCTTATATGTGGCATATTATGATATTATGCATTAATTAAAATTAACACAGATAATAGAGTGTAGTGTTGGGAGTCTTGTCCAAGGACTGATGTAGTGTAGTGTGGAGTGTTGGTGAGAAGGTAGTAGTGTTATCTGTTACTCTACACCAATCTCCTCAGGGTGGAGGTCCTTGCTAATTGAAATGGAATTATTTAAAAAAGGTTAGCTTGTCCCAAATGTAAGAAAGGCAGTGTACTATAGCTAGATCTTTTGAAGGAAATTAAAAACACAAACTGTAGTGAATAGGGCAGAGAGAGAACATGCAACAAGCACTAAACAGCCACCTCAGCACCCAGGGAGCAATTGGGGTTAAGGGTTTTAATAAAGGGCCCCTTCAACTGGTAATGCTCAGGGATGGGATGGTCTTGTTCCTTTACTTCAATTTGTCGACTTCCTGCCTGTCCAGCGGATTGAACTGGCAAACTTACTGTTCTAAAACTATTTTTGCAACATTAATGGTCACCTGGTTTTGATACAGCAGCCTTCCATAACCCCAAATCAGAAGAAGCTGGAGCAGTATAAAAAATGAAAAAAATAAAATCATACTGCACTTCACTTTTATTTTGCAAATTTCGCACACAAACAGGCCAGGCCAGCACCTGTCCCCTTTTCTGCCACAGCCATGTCGTTGTGATGTGTGCAGCATGTGGTTTTGCAGTGTCTTGTTAAAAACTGCACGGATGTGCCTAAAATATTTTGCCTTGAAAGAAGCATATGTTACATTTATTTGAGTGCAACTCTTTATTGCAGTGCCTGACAATGGTTTGGCAAAGTAATTCTTTGACCATGTGGTTCTGTTAGCTATTGTTAAATGATGGTTGTTGAAGTACAGCCATCTTAGTGTTAGGAGGCCATGTGTGTCTTACAAACTAAAACTCTTCCAGATTCATCAAATGTTTTAATGATGGTATTCACAAGATAGTATGCACAGGAAATAATTGTTGGATGCAAGTAAAAAAAATGGAGGTCCTGCTGTCCATATTTGCTTCCTTTTGTTAGATATTATGATAACATTCACTTCTTTGTGTTATTTTTTGCATTTTTCCTACTGTCCCAAATGTTTTCTGATTTGGGGTGTAATAGGTAATTATTTGAGCTTCTGCTAAAGCAGATATCCAAAGTTACTTACATTTCAATTATTTTACACAAACTAAGTACACAAATTTAATGTAAAGTCTTGTAAAGGACTGTTATTGCTGTCAATAAAACATTTATTTATCAGAAACATTTTCAATAGGTTGGGTCAGCTAGTCCGAAATGTGCTTTAGCCAGAATACAAACACCTGCATGTAGTACAGTGTGTGCTGCAGGTTTACTTCTCAGACACCCTGATTAAACTTAGCAGTGAGTTACCCGCGTGAGTAGGTGTGGTTGAGCAGCTAAATCAGCAAACTGCGCTGGACTCCGGTCCTCAGTTCCCCACCCCTGCCCTAAAGAGAGGAAGTAGATAGCATTCTTGAGTTGCATACTGCTGAAACAGAGTGCTTTGGCTGTTAAGGGTTTCTGGGGCTTGGCATTTGACCCTGTCTCAGACAGCCAGCACACCACTGATTGGTACCATGTGAGCCAAGTAAACAAGTAAAAGTGGTGGCTTTAGATAGCACTTTCTCCAATCCTCTCCCAGAAAATGTCTCCTCAGACATAAGACATGCTCCCCAGATGGAGTTCAGGTCTGTAATGAATGATTAGAGCCTTTGTCCAGAACCATTTTTATAAAGCTCAGAAATTTTGTGGTTTGGCCATTATACAGGGCACTCCTTGTGTTAGGAACAGTTGCCAGTAAAAAGCTGTTAAAAACAGTTAAGGCCGCAAATTTTTCCCAAGCTGTTTTTAGTGTGTGGATTAAGTAAGTGATAGTAATGAAACACGTATATTCAGTCTTTTTAGAGTTTAGAAGTGATCTTGATTAAATGTAGCCTAGATTTAACAAGCACACCCTTATACTATACAGCACTTACTCCCAGCAGGAGCTTTGAAAAGCAATAATGACCCTTGTCCCCTCGCCAGTGCCCCCAAAAACCAATAAGGGTGATTTAATAGAAACGTTTAAGGAAGTAATCCCTTTTTACAAATACTGTATCCTTACTTGTTGTTCAGAATTCCTGTTTTGAGGTTCACATCACAATAACGCTTCCGCTGATAGAGCTTGCACACTTTATTCTGCACAGGAAGTCTGGGAGGCTTACAATAGAGCAGACATCAAGACTACACACAGCAACCTGTAGTTTATAGGCTGTGTGTGACTGCTCTAGGTCAGCAGGCAGTTCTAGGATCATGAACAGGGCTGTTTCTTGGAATAAGCAGAAAGCTTAGAAAGTTTCTTGGAGCTACAGTTTCATTACAGTATCCTGTTTTTGCTATTTTTCTACCTATTTTAAAAATAACTTAATGAGCTGAATAGTATACACATTCTCTTGTTTTCAGAGTAAAAGTGAATTTAAGTTTTTTTTTATATATATATATAGTATGTGTATGAAAAGTACATAATTTAAATTATACACATTTTATTGCAAGTATACTTAAATTGTAATGAAGCTATATTTAAACACATTATTCACATTCATGCTACTTGAAACATACAACACTTAATGATACTTTAAGCAGTACTTAATACCCCTTCTGTTTACTGACAAATTTCTGATTCCTATTTTCCCAAATGCTGATAATGCAATTTGTGACCCACACTCAGCAGCTCAGACTACAAGGCAAATACAGTGCAATAAAGAGCAACAAATTTACGATAGGAAAAGTGAGTTTGGGAGGAATAATTACACAATGTTTGTAAGTAAAGAAGAGAAAAACATGCCCAGTAGATGATGGATGGTGTCAGAAGTCACTACAAAAGGCGCAAATTTCCTGACCAAGGCTGAGCTGCCCAAACATGTGGCACACGCTACACCCTACGAACTTTTTTACTAAATACAGTAAGAAATAATTTTATTTCACAATTTATTTTATTTTATGTATGTGTTGAAGTATGCATTACTGTGTGAATTAAATCATATTGATATGTATTCATTTGTATATTCTTAAAATAAATATCTTTGTTTTACATATTACCCAATTTGTAATTCATTACAGGTAGGTTGCTTCCTAAGTTGTATGAAAGCACACTTCAGATGACAAAACAATTATTGTAAATGTATTACTGGTTGAATGTGCTTCAGTATGTAAAGAAATATATTCATTTTACAGACCTGTCCTTAATCACTTCTTGCACTACTGTTCTCCTAAAGGCTCTACTCTATGGTGACATCAACAACACAAGTGTGTGTGGTTTTAAAGAGACACACACTACACTGGTCTTCATTAAGGCAGCACCTGCACAAGCCATGGCACTATGTGTAAGTAGCTGCTATTTAGTTAAACACATTTTATTACCGATTAGTAAATCACACACATAAAGATTTTAGATTGTATTCAATTACCAATGCACCTTAAAAGCTGCTGTGATGACACAGCCTGGTGTCACACTCTGGTGTCTGTAGTAGTGAATAATTAGCTGTTCATGCAAAAGTTGTTCTACAGTAAACTCAAATTAGGGTATCTGCAGGTGTAATACGTTTTTAGGATTTTGTAATATCACTCAGAGGAAATAAGACCATTTTCAAAATACCAAAAAACTCTTTACAGTAAGTTTGTGATTATTGTATTTTAAACAAACCAATATGTTAAACAAATTTGAGCACTGCAATATGCAAAAATGAAGAAAAAAAAAAACTGTGTTTAATGTGTAACACTTTTAAGACCCTGAGGGAATGGATTTAAGAATGTTGTACATTTATTTGTAAAATATTTAAAATATTCTTTTAGGGCATGAAAACTACTGACAGATTTAGATTTCTGGATGGTCTGTGCCTTTAACTTAACAGGTACAGTCTACATTCAACCAATAGCATTGAGTGTGTTTTTGCAGAATTGACTAGCTGTTGATTTTGCTGTATAGTAGTTTTTGTTTTGGTTATTTTGTGGTATGTGCAACATTAGCTATAATTTAATTACAGTATACATTACAGTAAGCAATCAAGACACTGTAAGGATTGTAAGCCTGTGCTGTACTGGTTTCCATTTTTACCCTGAAGAAAACTTGACCACCATCCCCAACCCCCAGTTGTCATTATATATTTCACAGCTGGCACTTAAATTTACTTCCTTTACACAACTCATATATAACAAATATATAAGCAATTCTTGATTACAATTTGGATTTTTAGTTTTAACATAAGCTTTGTATCCATTTTTTAATTTGGTAATGCACAAGCTATTGTTTCTTTTACATTATTATTATTATTTTTTTTACGAATATTTAGCAGCTCCCTTCAACCTTACATGCAGATTTATATTAAACACGGTGCAAACAAAGTTATGAACAAAGTGTAAAATAGGGAAATCACTGCAACATAAGAGTTTTTTTTAATAGATTTCTGACAGAAGCTACTGTATATCTGCTAAAATTCCCTCGTGCAGCTTTTATATGTAAATATATGTAAAATCTTGAATTTTGAAAATCTCGTTAAATCTGTAACCTCCCAGCCCTGATTGAAGGTTTAGCTGATCTACCTGCATAGTCAGCATGACCAAACTAGAAGACCAGCATGATCATCAAAACTGAGCATGACCAGTATGTTTTCAACTGGTTTATCATTGTTTTTAAACCAACTTTACCATTAAAAATGGTCTTAAACTGGATTTTTACATATGTTTACCTTCCTACAGCATGAATTTCTTTAACAGCTCAGTGGATGACTTGTGTTGGAATTCTGTGGAGTTGCCCTTTAAAGTGAGCGGTCTCTTTAAAGCCCCCGAGCTTCAGCCCCTGCCTCCATCCCTTTCGTGGAGAATATGATCTGGAGTTTCTCCTCAGCGCGAGCAGAGTGGACTAACAGTGGACCTACAACATCTAGACCCGCACAGAGCTCCTCTATCTGCAGCTGTAGCACCGCAGCGCAGCACAGCACAGCGTTACGCGCTCCTGGCTAGTTTCCCACATTACGATACTGAGCGCTGAGGGAGTAACGGGGCATTGTTTTCTGAGGTGTTCCAGCTTTTCTGAGTGCTGTGTGTTTACAGCGCCATGTGTACTGCGGTGTTCTGTGGATAGACCATGTCTTCTTCTTCAGGATGGGCGCAAACAATGGCAAACAGTATGGAAGTGAAGGTAGGAGGGCTTACTAAACTGACTAGACTTTAAAGCAGACTTTGGAAAACCTATGTCCGTATGACATGCTACATGTGCTTTCAGAACCTGTAGGTTAGTGTAAAGTCCAACTTAACTTTAGTCTACCAACTAAACTTCAATTAGAACTTCAGACTATGAGCTAAACTTCCATCTGAACTTCAGTCTATAAGCTAAACTCACTGATCCTCAGTCTACAATCTAAACTTGTCTGATCTTCATTCTGAACTTCAGTCTATAAGCTAAATTTCCTCTGAAACTTCAGTCTATAAGCTAAACCTTTCTCTGAACTTTAGTCTACAAGTTAAACTTTCATCTGAACTTCAGTCTATAAGCTAACCTCTATCTGATCTTCCATCTGGTCTTCAGTCTATCAGCTAAACTTACATCTTCCATCTGAACCCCAGTCTATAAGCTAAACTTTCATCTGAACCCCAGTCTATGAGCTAACCTTTCGTCTGAACCCCAGTCTATAAGCTAACCTTTCGTCTGAACCCCAGTCTATAAGCTAAACTTTCATCTGAACCACAGTCTATAAGCTAAACTTTCATCTGAACCTCAGTCTATAAACTAAACATCCATCTGAACCTCAGTCTATCAGCTAAATTCACTGATCCTCAGTCTACAAGCTAAACTTGTCTGATCTTTATTTTGAACTTCAGTCTATAAGCTAAACTCACCATCTAATCTTCCATCTAAACTGCAGTCTGTAAGTTAAACTTCAGTCTGATCTCCCAACTGAACTCCAGACTTTAGTCTAGACTTATCTGATCTTTCACCTGAATTTTATTATTCAATTTAAGCCTCAATTTGATCTTTTATCTTAACTTCAGTTAAACCTTTATCTGATCTTCTGTCTGAACTTTATTCTTTATTCTGAACTCATCATTGCAGCTTCTAATGAGTTAATATTCTGTTCTGCAATTGTCTTTTCAGAACTTTTGCATGCAGAAGCCTTCATATTTTTGTGGGACACTGATGGATGCATGTCCCATTTAGTTATGTAGACAAGAAGTTATAAAGGTGTATCCAGATTAAAATACATTTTCTGGTGGCTGGTTTTGGCTTGTCTTTGATTGCCAAGATGGTTGAAAGCTAAATGTTGGTCATGCAGGTAAAGCGATTCTTACTGAATGCTGATAAGCAATGCATGTTATTTGATTTTGGTCATGCTGGTCTTGCGAATCATTGGTAATCTAGCTTGGTTTATACTGGTAAGGTTGATTTTATGCTTGTAGATCAGCTTAACCATCAAACCCAATTTGTTTTTCTTAAAAATCTTCTGTCTTGTATTTAGCAGTCAATTTAGAATCCTCATCTGGCCAAAATGCACTGATTCTGATAGCTTTGCTGATGATGTTGGTGGCTAGCTTAGGCAGACCTCAGCATTGTCCACCACGCAAACATGGAGGAAATTCTTTAGATTTCCCTGATAAAAAGGCATTTGAGACTAAGTGGGTAGCTGCTTTCAGATGGTTTCTTCTCTTTGATGATCAATGGCTATGTGTTTTTTCACTGGAGTTTGGGGTGGTTGACCAGGTTGGCAGTGTGCTAAACTAGTTGAGAACATACCATGCATCATGCAGGTTGAACTATCAAATGAGAGGTCTCTCCCCCCCCTCCTCTCTCTCTCTCTCTCTCTCTCTCTCTCTCTCTCTCTCTCTCTCTACCTATCTACTTTGTGAAGCTAAATGTAGATGCATTACACATCTGCACTCATCTTCATCCTGCAATGCAAGCATTCTAATGTCTGATGTTTATCTGGTTTAGGCCTGCAAGAGAAGGAAATGGCATATGACTCATAGCAATACTACAGTATCTTCATAAACATGTAGAATAGCTTAGGAAATTTGCTTTTTATGTTCTTTTTCATATACTATTAAAAAAGTAATGACAAAGTTTAAACATACACTAACCCCCTTCAGGCTATTAACCAATGGTTACATACCAGTGGTGACATGCCAAAAGTCTTGCAACAGGTACTTGTATTGTATCTCATGTCTTGTTTTTGTAGCATCTTTTTATGCATTTCATTGAATCAATTTCTAAAGTTGTGCCAGAATTTAACATTGCTCACTTCACAGTGTCATGTGTGTACTAGGAATTTATAATAGGAGGCATTACGTTTTATTGCAAATGGGGCAGTGGTGGCTCAGCAGACATTTTGACAAGATTTTTGGGTTCGATAACTGGGCCGCAAGGCGGGCCGCAAGGCCCTTAACCGTTATGGGGATGGTCCACCACTCCAGACATGTGTTCTTACTGTATTACTGGTAAACAGTAATACAATATACCACAGTATTGAAAGATTTTAACGGTATCTATGATGGTATTGTCATGTAAACATAAGATTTGTGCAATATACGCCCGCCGGCAATACTGTCTACCACTGTAATATTTTGACATTGTATAAAGTATGAAAAAGTGGATACTGCCCAACTATATGCACTACTGTTGGCCCTTTTCCACCACCGTGGAATGAGCTGTGGTTTTGGTTTCTGCACCTAGTTGTAAATCGCTGCATTTTCACCAAGTATCGGTTCTGGAAAAATAGTATAATAGTTGTTTTTTCAGTCCCCCTCCCTCCAGTCTGTTGATGGCGAAAATGTGAAATGCACATCAGACTCTGGGACACAAGAAATGGTAAAAATTGGTTCCACAGATTCCTGGACTAGTCTGGATTGTTCTAAAGTCTAAAGACTTAGATTTAGACAAGCAGTCAGATCAGATATTTGTGTGATGGGTATCTGATGTTTTCCCAGAGGCAGCAGAAATCACATCCAGCTAAATATTTTTAGTTCTAGCTTGGACTGTATTCATGACCATTCATGACCTGTTCTTTCAGCACAAGATCACATGCCAAATGCCTGTCAAAACTCTTGAATCCAGTAAAACGGAGAGAATTGCCAATCTGATCTGTCCTTTCCATTTCACTAAACGTCTTCATGTTGCCTGATCACACAGATCAAATCACTGACAGAATAAGCTAAAATACAGTCCATGAACATTACTGCAGATGTTTTTAAACTAACTAATATAATCTATCTGAAGAATCTACAAACACTTTATTGTCTACAAAGTATCTATATAATCTATTATCTCTATCTGCTAGCTCAAATCCAATTTTGGCAAATCTAAATTGGGGAGCTCAGATTTTTTCAAGTTGGATCCAAAGATTTTTACAAATCTTAGTATAGATGAATTGGCCACAGAGCAGATTTTGACTTTGTCTTTTGCATCTTTTAAAAACTTTGAACACGTTTTTTTTCACAATGCTTTTTCCTATTCGAAAAATGTTCACGGCAGTTCAGTATCCTGACAGTTACCTCAGAGGACCTGCAACCCACCTTTCTGCATACAGGGGCTGCGTTCCAGTTGGGAAATGCAGCTGACGTTCGTAGTGATTTGTTTTTTTAAGCTATTGTATTCTAAACTATTTATAAATTGTTCCTTTGAAGAAATGACAATGTGCATGTTTTGTACCTCAGTGTCACAGTCAAAAGTATTTTAGACCAATTTAATGTCAAACCTACGATGTACCCTACACATAGCCTATATCCTACAGTGTAGCCTATACCACAGCCTGACACACACCTCCCAAAAATGTTTCTATGCGTTGTACAACTCTGATGTGCTGGGCCTCGTGTTTCCGTCCACACATTCCCACCTTCACAGTTTAAACTGCAGAGTTGTGAACACTTTAGTGCAGAAGTATAAATGTGCACAGCAGCGTAGGGCACTCGCACAGGCTGTGCCTTAGGCAACACATTAACTCAACACTAAAATATAAACCAGACCCTAGTTTCAAATGTTTGACCAACAAGAAGGACCCTTCATAGGACAGTCCTACAGTGACTTTGGCATCCAGGGATAATGTGTTTCTTTATGGACCATACAGATGGCTACAGATTCTGTCAAACGTTACACTATCAACATCAAACGTCCCGAGGACTATATGTTCCCACCAGATACTATTCGAATGATGCTTAATTTCTCACAGCAAATGTGTCTGTCCATAACTACAGTACAGAACACCTTCATAGCTACATTTGTCTGTTGTGGTATTAAAGTTCTAAACCGCAACTTGACGGGTGACTGTTTGGAGGGCGAGGTGATACTGCTCCCCCTCTCCTGCTTCAGCATAAGAAGGCCACACCACCAGCATGGCAACTGACACCTGTTGTGTTATTACAGCTTCTCATGCAGAACGGCTTGTGATGTAAAGAACCGCAAATCCGATCCGATCACTTGCAAATAAAAAGGTGCACAGTCATCTCAGTCTATCTGAGTTGAGAAACAAATCTGATTTGCCTGTAGTCTGAACATAGCTTTTGTGCTAGACCTCGCCTCAGTCTGGGTCAGTATCTTGTGCACTTCACAAAGCAGCTGTTATGTCAGTATTTGAATTGAATTAGTCCAGCTGCTCTTCAAAGCTGAGCAGTATCACAGGCCTGCCCGAGGAGAGAGAACTTGGCTTTCATGTGCATCTCTGTAGAATGTGATACCTCATCAAGGGTTCATAAACGTGCACAATTTTCCTCCATTCGGGCCTCGAGCATCTGCACTTGAGATCGACCCCGTCTTGAATTTCACTCAGAGAGCTCACACCCTGCAACAGTCTCTTTGCACCTTACATAAGCACAGGGCAGGAAACTGCTGAACGCTTCTGAAAAGTTGTTTTCCAGAAAACCGAACAAGCAGGTCTCTTCTCTGTCCTGTCCTTTTCACAGCCCAGTCTTTCACAAAGTATCAGTGGTGGCACATGCTGGGTTTAACCTCTAAAACTTATTGGAACCACTTGTGGGGAAGATTTCATTGCTTTGCACATATTTACCAAATGATTGATCCATCTTTCTATCTTCACATCCACTTCTTACTGGGTACAATGCAGAAAGGATGCCAGTCCACTGCAGGGTACTACATAAAACTTCTTTCTCTCTTACTCACATACTTCACTTCCGGCGCTGACGCGAGTGGCTGCCTGTTCCAGTAGCTCCGTCTCCTTTGTGTGTTTTTTCGAGTTTTTTACGTTTATTTATCGTCTCTGTGCTACTACACACGTCTAGTGTGCATCTTATTTATATCCTAAGGATATTTTTAGTGTAAATATGCGGGGCAGCGAGGAATATCGTGTTTATTCCCGTGAAGAACTGCTGGCCCTTCAACCCGCGGGACGTGGGGGCATTGTCCACACAATACCGGGGGAACTAAGGAGGAATTACCGAGGCTGTAGGGCCGGAGCTAAGCTAAAGGCTAAGCTAAAGGCTAAGAGTACGGAGAAGCGCTGGAGGTACAAACCCTCAGTTCCGTCGGTGGTTATGGGGAATGTCAACTCACTGACCAACAAAACCGACGAGCTAGCGTGTCTGGTGAAGAATCAGAAGCTCTACAGGGAGTGTAGCGTGCTGTGTTTCACCGAGACCTGGCTCACCCCCGACACGCCAGATGCTAACGTGGAGCTACCCGGCTTCTCTACAGTGAGAGTGGACAGGGACCTGGCGCAATGCGGGAAGCGGAAAGGTGGGGGATCGCGCTTTTCATTAACAACAGATGGTGCAACCCTGGACATGTAAACGTGAAGGAGGTGATCTGCTGTCGGGATATTGAACTGTTAGCGGTGAGTCTCCGACCTTATTACATGCCGTGGGAGCTTTCTCACGCGAGACTTCACCACAGCAGCTGGCCCGGACAGAGTGTGCCCCAGAATGCTCAAGGCTTGTGCTGTTCAACTGGGTGAGCCCCTCCAACATGTGTTTAACCTGAGTCTGCGTCTAGGGAGAGTTCCTGCCACGTGGAAGACAACCTGCCTCGTTCCAGTTCCTAAGAAGGCACACCCGAAGGAGCTGAATGACTACAGGCCTGTTGCTTTGACATCTCACGTGATGAAGACCATGGAGCGACTGCTGCTGGACCACCTCATGCCTCAGGACCCACTGCAGTTTGCGTACCGGGAAAAGGTGGGAGTGGAAGATGCCATCCTCTATCTTCTGCACAGAGCTCACTCTCATCTGGACAAGGGGGGAGGTGCTGTGAGGGTCATGTTCTTCAACTTCTCCAGTGCCTTCAACACCATCCAGCCCCTACTGCTGAGAGACAAGCTGATGAAGATGGAGGTGGACATGCACCTGGTCACCTGGATCACTAACTACCTTACTGGGAGACCACAACATGTCAGGATCAGGGACTGCTCCTCTGACACAGTGATCAGCAGCACAGGAGCACCACAGGGGACTGTTCTCTCTCCAGTCCTGTTCACACTGTACACATCAGACTTCAAATACCACTCGGAGTCATGCCACATGCAGAAGTTCTCTGACGACACTGCAATCGTGGGATGTGTACGTAATGGTGATGAGAGGGAGTACAGGACCCTGGTTGAGGATTTTGTGGTGTGGTGCAAAACGAACCATCTACAGCTGAACATCTCCAAAACTAAGGAGATGTGCATAGACTTCAGAAGGTCCAGGCCCTCTGCTCAGCAGCCTCTCAGCTCTCAGCATCTCCATCGAGGGGGTCAATGTGGAAGTGGTCAAGTCCTACAGATACCTTGGTGTGCACCTGGACGATAGGCTGGACTGGTCAGTGAACACTGATTCCCTCTACAGGAAGGCCCAGAGCAGACTGTACTTCCTCAGAAGGCTTGGGTCCTTTAACATCTGCCAGAAACTCCTGCTGATGTTCTACCAGTCTGTGGTAGCCAGCGTCCTCTTTTACGCTGTAGTGTGCTGGGGAGGCAGCATCAGCAAGAGGGACGCTGGACGACTGAACAGGCTGGTGAGGAAAGCTGGTTCTGTGTTGGGACTAGAGCTGGAGTCCTTAACACCACTGGCAGAGAGGAGAGCCCTCAGCAAGCTGCTGAACATCATGGACAATGTTCACCACCCTCTGCACAGCACCATCACCAGGCAGAGGAGCTCATTCAGCGGCAGACTGCTGTCCCAGTCCTGCTCCACAGACAGACTTCGAAAGTCTTTTGTCCCTCAGGCCATAAGACTTTTCAACTCATCTCAGCACAGCAAGCTGAAGACTCTACGACACCTTTTCTTTCCAGCAATTCTGGCCACACCATGGACATACCCCCATCTATGGTCACACTATCTTGCTGATGCCCGTAACACTATTTTTATAGTTCTACCCTTTTTTTGCACTAGTAGTTCATTCACTAGTTCATTCATCTACTGTTTACGTATCATTTGCACTGCTAAATTTAAATTATTATATAACTGTGTTTGCACTTTCTGTACGGCTGACATCAGTTATCCTTATCCTTACTTTATGCACATCAACTGGTGTTCACTGTCTATTGTGTTCAACTGCACTACCTCCATTTTACATCACACACACACACACACTAAAGACTGTACTTTTATAATTTCATTTTATTTTTTATTTTGTTGTATTTATATGTATGATTTATATTTTATGTTTTTGTAACTTTGTGTAATATATACACCTGCTGCTGGATGTGAAGAATTTCCCCTCGGGGATCAATAACATTGTCTGTCTGTCTGTCTGTCTGTCTGTCTGTCTGTCTGTCTGTCTGTCTGTCTGTCTGTCTGTCTGTCTGTCTGTCTGTCTATCTATCTATCTATCTATCTATCTATCTATCTATCTATCTATCTATCTATCTATCTATCTATCTATCTATCTATCTATCTATCTATCTATCTACAGACACACACAAATATTAATAATTGCACTATAGACATTTTTCTCTGCAATTTAAATATATTTACATCTGTTTGTGTTTAGTGCTTAACCCACTAGATCCAGTGTATAAGCCCACACAGCGTTTTACTCTCCAATACAATATAAATGAATTAAACATCAATATTATAGGCCCTAGAATAGAGCCCTATTGCTCGGTTGTTTTTACATTAGGATTAAGAACTGAATAATAAAACAAAAGGTTAACAGTAACCCCAGTAGGTGGTACTAGAAAGATTTAGTATGATCATGGGTGGTATATGGTTTAAAAATCTTGAGAACCACTCTTCTAGCCAGTTCACCTACTGTGTGTGTTTTGAGAGGTTTGAGGAAGCAAACCAACAGACAGTGAATGAATTGTGTACTTATCATAATAAATGTCAGGGAGCATAAGGGGTTAATTTAACAGACAACCGTGTTAATGAATCAATCAATCTCTCTCTCTCTGTCACTCTCTGTCTCTCTCTCTCTCTCTCTCACTGCATCTGCCTCTAAAGTCAATAGTTGCATGGATGTATCTGCTGGAAAGGTGGACAGAATGATAGTCAAAGGGAAAATAGGAAAAGCTCCAGTAAAATAAATCCTCATCAGTGATGTCTGGGAAGCTCCCCAGCCTTCTGCATCTTACAGGCTTTAAAAAGGAAAGCAATGAAATATGACAACTGTGAAAACAGATCCAATTTAACCCTGACTACAAGTAGCCTATACCATATCTCACTAATTATTCAGAATGCAGAAGCCATTCATAGAAATTATGAGCATGAAGTCATTAAACCTGCCAGTATTATTGGTCTCCTGATTCTACAGAGGCAGAATCAAGCCTAGACTTTTATGAATTCAAGCTGTGTGTGTGTGTGTGTCTCTCTCTCTCTCTCTCTCTCTCTCTCTCTCTCTCCCTCTCTCTCTCTCTCTCTCCCTCTCTCTCTCTCTCTCTCTCTCTCTCTCTCTGTGTCTGAAATGTTCACATGCTATATGACAGTGGAAAATATTTGTCAAAGGGTGCTAAGCTCCTGAGCAATGGAACTCAATCTGCATGGCAAAACATTGTACGCATCATTTGGAAGATCAAGCCTGGCCAGTGAATCATTTATTCAAGGCTTGTTAATGATGTAGATCTGACAAAACAGACAGACAGACTTTCAGTGCCATAGCTGGACTGAGTGTGTAGCGGCATTATGCGAGAATTCTTACTGTAGATTCAGTGCGGTGACTGTAAGTTGCATTTTGAGCAACCCTCAGAAACATACATTACACATGCATTTCTGGACAAGCTGAGAAGTACGTATTTTACTCAATTATGGCTCGGGATGCAGTGTTGCACAGTTATACCAATCATAGAGACCCTGTTCTCCTTATTACATGGTTATAAATACATTGCCTGATGTATTCATAACCATATAACCATAAATACATAAATGTAAATACCTTTGCTTCCATCTCAAACATTGCATTATGTGGAGCTATCGAAAAATTGCTAGTGCTCTACTTTATGCATTGTTAAAAGAGAATTGAATGTTGATGGATGAGAATCATGCTGATTGGATTATCATTTCAATAGCTCTTCAATCTTGAGTACACTGCTCTGCAGCTGGACTGTTCAGAAATACAGAAACTCTCCATCAAAGAGAGAAGTGTGTTTTATGTGAGTAATGGATGAAAGATCTAAAGCTCCTTCAAACTGGTCTGAACTGCTTTGAAAAGTCTTTTCACCATTCTATTTTTACAGACACAGCTGCTTATATAATGATGAAGTTATGATATTGCCTGAGTGAATACTTTCAATCCTCTCTCTTCACATTATTTATTTTGCATGAAGAGGTCCTAAAATTAATCAAGTCCTGTATGTACATGGAGTCCTGCTGGTACATGGGATGACCATATTTTGTTTTTTTAAAAATGCAGAGTAGGCCTAAGCTCTAGGACCATGGTTGACATACAGTATTGTCCCCGAAATGAATGTCATATGCAGTATAATAAGAGCATTATATGACAAGGTGGTTGCTGTGGTATCCCAGATATTACTTTAGTGCTATATTGTGGTTACTTGATGGTTGCTGCAGTGTGGCAAGGTGATTGGTGTGATATTTTAGGCAGTTACCATGATATCACTTAGTCATTGCTGAGGTGTTGCTAAGCAGATGTTAAGGTATCTAAAGTGGTAGCTGTGGCACCCCAGGTTGTTGGATATTGGGAAAATTGAAAAGTTATTCAGTAAAAAATCCAGCAAAATCTCAAGAATCAATAAAATAATATAAAATTATTATAAATCAAATAATATAGTTGCTTCCATTGCAATGCGCAGCCATAATAACCATAACTATAATTCAGTTGGCATAAAAATTCACTGTTTTGCTTCACATTGTTCCGTTCTCCTGTTAAATTGAACAGGCTATAAATGTGTATGATTTGATTATTTATTTAAGCCTCTTTGCTTTTTGATCTTTCAGAATATGTGAAATCAGTAAAAAGTCCCAGACAATTTACTCAATTTAGAAATACTTTGTAGAGCCCAGAAAGAGGACATGTCTGGAAAAAAGAGGATGTATGGTCGCCCATTTGGCAGTCAAGCAAGGTACTGTTAAAATATGGACCCATTGAACTAAAGTATTATGTGTTCAGCTCAGTACATCGGTTCTTATTGCTGGAAGGGAGACGAGCACTTCAACGATGGTGCTGTGATGGCCATGGTCAACAAATTGCTGACTTTTTTTTCTTTTTTTTTTTTTTTTTGCAATTTATGACCTTTTTTAAGGGTTTTATATTTAGCGCATATTGGAAATGGTAACATTAGGCAGAGAATTGGTAACACTGTACGAGGGAAGTCCAGTCTCCAGACTTTCGTGGTTTTGGTGCTTAATCCCAAGGATGGGAACTGTTGTGTATCCTTAGGCAACAGTGAAATAATAATGAAATATAAGTTTCAACATCCAATATGACACTGTTCAGAGCTTCAGCTCTGCCCAGGAGCTTCGCATAGCAACAAAAAAACAGCATTCGTATTGCGCCCTAATTCATGCCATTTGACGATGCAGCAAATTGTGTCCACTTGCTTGGTGAGTCACGTTCCGGGGCCCGATGTGGAAATAGAAGCAGATGTGCTGGCTCAGTGATGTCACCACAGCCTGTCGTCACGATGGTAATGATGGAGGGGACCTGCCTCATGGCGGCCACATTTACTGCACTGGTCGTTTTAGGAAGGGAGAGAATGTGGAAATGACTGAGTTTAGTTAGTTGTGGTGGTTTGTGTGTAGTCATTATGAATGAGGTGCTAAGAGTGCTTTGCCTTCATGTATGCATTTGTAATGGTGATGCGGAGGCTTGTTTGGGTCATTTTATCTCATTAGCTTCACACTAAATGCTAGAATTTGGAAGAGGGAAGTATATGCAGCATCTCATTTGAGTCATGTGATGTGATATGATTTGATGTTTATGTGTGTGTGAGGTGCACAGCATGCAAAGAACGACTTGTTTACAGGAAAAGCGCCTTATGTGGGATGAAAGCGCAAGCCAGTCTCGCACGAAGCCTCTTTTGGTTTGAGTTTATGACCTGTCAGAGGACAAAGTGTCGTAAAATAGCCTCTTTGCTCACAAACACACTCACACACATGCTGTGTGAATTCAGCAGTTCTCCTTTGGTTGAAGCTTGCAGTGACACACAGGAAACTGTGAAGGTTTGATGAACTTTCAAGAAAGCAATATGCTTGAAGGAACATTTTCTCCTAAAAGCATTTTCTTAAAGGTTTCTCAAAGCACCTTAAGGGGTTCCCTCACAGCTTTAAACTGAGGAACCCTTGAAAGGAGGAACTTGTACATTTTCACAGTGAATAAAGTCTTTTCTGGCAGTCTTTCTGAATTAAAGCACATCTGCAAAGAAACGTCCATGCACTTACTGCATTTATTTTAATATCACTTCACTTCACTTTCGCCTGTGGTCCCGTCTGGGACATAGGCCACCAACAAGCTCTCTCCAGTCATCGCGGTTCTGGGCGAGTCTCTCCAGCTGCCCCCACGTCTTGTCCATCTGTTTAACGTCTGCATCCAGGTCTCGTCGCCAGGTGTTTCTAGGCCGTCCTCTCTTCCTCTTTCCTTGGGGGTTCCAGGTAAGTGCTTGTTTGGTTATATTGGATGTAGGTTTGCGGAGGGTGTGGCCAATCCATCGCCAGCGTCTCTGAAGGATGTATTGGTCAACAGGCTGCTGCTTTGTACGTTGCCACAATTCTACATTGCTGATCCTGTCGGGCCAGCGGATCTTTATGATATTCCTGAGGCAGGTGTTAATAAAGACCTGGATTTTCTTCATGGTGGTGACGGTGGTTCTCCAGGTCTCTGCTCCATAGAGTAGTACTGGCTTTACTAAGGTGTTGAAGAGCCTGATCTTGGTGGTAACGCTGATCTCGCTGGATCCCCAGATGTTCTTCAGCTGATGGAAGGCTTTTCGTGCTTTACCGATGCGGGTCCTGACGTCTGCATCTGTTCCTCCATGTTTGTCCAGGATGCTGCCTAGATAGGTGAAACTGTCCACCTCTTCCAGTGCTTCACCCTGGACTGTGATTGGTGTCTCGTTGGATGCGTTGATCTTGAACGCCTTGCTTTTCCCTCTGTTGATGTTGAGGCCCAGTCTAGCTGAGTTTTCAGTAACGATGTTGGTCTTTTCCTGCATCTGTTGTTGGGTATGGGAGAGAAGAGCCAGATCGTCGGCAAAGTCGAGGTCATTTATTTTAATATACTGTTAATTAATTACAACACAGGCTGACATGGTGGTGCTGCATGGCTGCAGGGCCTGAGGTTGTGTTAGAGCCTAGCTCAGGGCCTTAGACTAAGGCTCTGGTCTGAGTTGGTCTTTACTGGCCAAGGTGGTTGAAAAATGGTCATCTATAACAAAACATACTATACAAGTAAGCTAGCTGGTTAACCATTTATTGACCTACATAGTGTATGTTGCATTTGATTTTGGTTCTATTTACTCATTGGTCACTCAGCAAGGTCATAGTGGTCATCCTGGTTGAACAGCTTTGTCATATTAGTCATCCAGCATGGTAAAGGTAGGTTATAATGATGGTGTAAATTGGTCTGGTTGATCATGCTTGTACTGTAGCTAAACCATTAAAGTCAAACAAAAAACAAACCATGTTCTGGTCAAGAGCTAATCTGATCATTCAGTCTAACAGGTTTAAACAGTTTAAGATGCACAGGCTGTATATACAAAATATAGACACTTTGAGCTTGACCAGAAAGGTCATAAACCAAGTAAACGTTTAATGCATTTATGAATGAATAAATACATTTCAGGCTTGCCTATTATTCTTAAGGGTTACGTATTATCCAGTAACTGCTATATGTCATTCAGTAATTGCTGGTGCTGTAGTGCTCAAGTCCCAACTACAGGCATTTTAACTGTCGTCTCAGGCTTGTCTTGGACTCTGTAGTATTTGTACTTGGACTTATCTTGGTTTCGTCTATTGACATTGCCAAATTTAGTCTCTGCTCTCGACCAAGACCAGTTAGTATGTAGAAAATATTGGGTTATATGTGTGTTCTTTCTTTTAACTGGCAGCATCTTGCTCTGACTCATACTCAAACAACTCCGATTAAAATTGCACTGTCTATTTGATTTAGCCTGTTGGATTAAACCATTTGCTGTCTGTGTTATGTAGAAGATGAGATGTTCTGTTAGGAATTTAATTTGATGTAAAGCTTTGTTGTCCTGGAAATGACATTAAAGCATTTTACTGTTTTACACTGCAAATTCCTGACATTGAAGTGAGAAGTGTGGACATGAACATGCCAATACCAGATGTTAAACAGAAACAGAAATATAGTAAATTACGTATATGTATAATTAATTACACCACAGACAATTGTGTTAAAATTAAACAAAAGCAAACATTAAAACAGTATTTCTAGAAACAAAAGCTTTTACACTAGAGGCAGTTGTGCTACATTCACATAGCAGGTATATTTGATTTCTTCGGTTGTTCACACTATCTTTATCTCTAATTCTTTTCAAAATCTTGAAAGCTAGAGAAAAGGCTGCATGATACCAAGAATTCACTCCAGCGTGTTATTTGGACACAAAAAGGTTTTTAGTTTTTCTTTTTTTTCTTTAATGCTGTAGTTGAGATCATCCAATTTATTAGGAACAGTGTGCAGCATTCTAGTAGCATTGGAACAGAGACATCCCCCAAATATTTCAGGGCTCTGTTACCTCATTTATCCTCCGCTGAAGTCCACAGATCACTGCAGCTGTCCTTTTTCCCATCAATTTGTAGTCTTTTTTTGCCTTCTTGTCAAAAAAGTCTGAATTTTGCATGAATTCTGGCTGTTAAGAGTCGCATTGCTGTGAATCTGATTTCAATACCACATATTGAAGTGGCCCAAATTGGAATGAAAAAAAAAAGTCAGATTCAGTTCAGTTGTATTTTGTTTCTGTTTACTCTGACACACAAAAACAGTTTGGATTTGGGCCACATTTACCTGCTGTGTGAATATAACCTTAGAGTTATAGCTTATTATTACTAGTGCTCTGCAAATGCATGGTCATGCAGTTAACTGGAAAAAGAATGCCATCGGTACAAGGCTGGTCATCACTGTAGTGCCCCTGGAAACGCTCAGAATGGAGCTTGCACTTGTGTTGTATTATGAGATGCATGAAACCCAGTCTGTGTATCTCGAAGTATCTGCGTCTACACCCCTGTGTGAATAATATTTTTGGCCTAACTGTGAACTTTTCTTGGTCTATACACTTTTGACCTGGTCTTGACCTCTTGATCTGGACTGTTCATAGTTATAGACTTGTCTGGACTCAACAAAAATATTTTTCCTGGCATTGCTTTAGTGTGTGAGTGTGCGAGTTATCTATTTAAGAGCCTGATGAACTGAAGGATGGGCCAATGACCAAGTCCATAGAGTTTACGACGTCCATACCACTTGCTTTCAGTGTCAAAATAATTTTTCAGAGAAGTTGTGTGTAGTACTTTTCTTGATTTAGAATGTCTTTCAGTGGTTTGCAAGATTATCATATTTCTTCTTGCCCTTGAATCCATTCAAGCTGCTGCCGGGTGATTTAGTTAGCCTTGAGAATTTGTATTAAGGCGTGACATTTTGCTTTATGGTTTTTCTGCATGTTTGTGATATTTTTGTTCCTCATACTCAAATTGTTCTCTGAAGGTTTTGTTCTTGCAGGACTGAATTAACTGATCTGAATTAAAGATGACCACAGATGCTTGAATTTGTCACAGGCAAGGCTGTCAGACTCCATCATAATGCAGCTAAAAACTCTGCCAGTGATCAAGAAAAGCAGTTTCTTCCATGTATTGTTCCAGTTCCGGATGCTGGCTGGCTGCACTTTCACTGGCAGGAAGACATAAACTAAAAGGGTTTAGCTCAGCTCCACTGCGTTCATGATCAGCATTAAATATTGACTTTTTCCCTTAAAATCCTTAATCAGGAAAACCTCAGACCTCCGTTTGGATTAGACATAAGACATGCCTCCGTGCTGCTGGTAATAGTTCGGCAAATGGCTGACCAGCAAGCCTTGGACATCCGATTGCATTTTTATATAACATTGACTTGCAGTGGGAACAGAACCCTCTCCGTAACATCAGCATTCTCACTGCTGAACTTATAGGAAACATTGTAAGAAATCCAGATATAGGACTGAAAATACACTGACATGCCAAAATCAATATAGCAGTATGTACAATATAGCAGTGTATTTTTTTATTTATTTGAATCCTATTTTCTCCCCAATTAACAAGCCTCAAATGTGAAGCCAGCCACCGCCTCTTTCCATAATGCAGCATTGCCGAGTAGCATCACAACACGCTTTAGAGTAATGTGAGGAGAGAGCACTATCTACAATTGTGCTCTCTCAGGGCTCTGGCAACTGATGGCAAGCTACATGAATGAGATTCCATAGCAGTATTTAAACTGATTATGAAATGTTGCATCAGGGCATGGCATGAGAATGTCCACACCTAAATAAGCTGTGAGGTGTTATCTTGTGAGTGAGGATGAACACTGGCTATTGTGCTCATACATGGCAAGGCAATGTGCATAATCAGCGTTCAAGCAAGGCCAGATAGTGAGTGGGAGATGGATATCCATTCCATTTTTAAGGTTAAGGGCGAATTATCCCATAGAAGGCATTACCACCCACAGAGGACGGCACAGTGGATGGTAATTATCATGACCGACGGGATCTGGCTAGAATTGTCCATGCAAACAGGCAAGCAATACTGGCAGAAATCACAAGCCTCAGTTTCAGAAGAAATGTTTGATGAGCAAGTGTCTACAAACGTTTAGACATAGATAGATATAAGAGGCATTTTTCATAGGAGGCAATTTCTAATCTTATTATTTTGTTTAAATGTTGAGAGCAAATTAGCTATAAGTACATTTTTGGGTCAGAACATTTATCGTGATATTAAGTAAATGTCTTATTCAATTTTAAATAAATGATAAAATGTTTAAAATGCATAAAATTCTGTTTTAAGACCTGTCGTATGAAATCTAGCTTGCGGTTGGCACATGGAGTTGATGGGAAATTTAAACTCTATTAATGGTTTAAATAGTTTAACTATAACAGAGTCTAATGAGTCACATCTTTGCATATTTAAACCCATACTCTTGAACTGACCAGATGTTGTAATGGATGTTACTATATAAATCATCACGCACCACATGAAACTGGTTCCACTCTGTTCTTGGTCACACAGGTAAAGGAAGCTCCAGCATTTCCTCCGACGTGAGCTCCGGCACTGATCACACGCCCACCAAAGCTCCCAGGAATGTGGCTACCAGTGAAGGTGAGGCATCTGGTCCTCATTATGGACCAAACTCCCTCTCCCCCTCTTTCTCTCTCTCTCTCTCTCTCTCTCTCTCCCTCTCTTATGAAATCCTGACTATTTTTGGAGGCACTTGTGTGTTCCTAGGATAACCTGAAATCAAAAACAAACTCTCCGTTCCCATAAGAGTTAAGCACCCGTGGGCCATTCATCATGTGAACTGGTCTGAAAAAGCTTCATATCTGTAACACTTTATCTGCACACGCTCCCTGAAGACTTGAAGACTTGACACGCTCCCTGAAGACTAAATGGCTTCTTTTTAGATCTTTAATGCTTTTAAAGGTTGTGGACCCAGTGAAGTGCAACAAACCAGTTTGTTATCTAATTGGATTCTTAAAGGGAGATTATGTGTAAGACTGTATTTCAATTTAATGATTATGATAACATCTTTACAGATTATTTGCAAACATTAAACAGATATCTTGCTTACTGTAACTGTGCCTATTCTGTTGAACTTTAATACAAGTAAATGTATTCTGTGTATCTTTTAAGAAGAATGTGAGCTCAAAAAAGGGGAAAGACGACAAATATTGTATATAGTTCACATTATGTGCAACAAATGTTTTATGTAGTTCACCTTATGTCGAACAAATGTTTGTTTTTAGTCCATGTTGAGAAGTAGCAGGAGCAGTCTGGAGCAGATAAAAATGAACCTGTTGGCACCTAATGCCTAATAAAGGGTGTGGACTGGTGGGAGATAATAAACCCATCCTATAGTAAAGCATTGAGCAGTGGAACAGTGAAACTGTGTTCTGTAGAATGATGCTGCGCCATCTGATACTTTTGGATGAAATAATTTGGGGAAATGGTTATCCAACATCATGACCTTACTAACATTACTGTCAGTAATTTCAGTCAGACTCAGGGGAGATGCAGGGGAGCCATCCTACCCACCCAGTAAGAGAGAGGCTAGTTACGCTCTATGGGACTCTTAGCCATATATAGGTGTGGCTACATGTAGGCAAAATGACAGTTTTTCATAATATTGGGATGAATTTTGCTATCAAGATACACAATACACAGAATAATTGTGATGCATAATATGCACCCTATAAATAATATACACAATATGCAATATTGTTGAAATCGGTCACACTAACTGAACATTGACTAACTGCTCATTTTAATGTATGTTTAATTAATGTAGAATTAGTAATGTTTATTTAGATGGTATGCCACACATTGTCAATTAAAATCACATTAATAGGTATGAGATGATATTTTAATAGGTTTAATAGTTTTTAAAAATCTGCTGCTGGTGAAATCCCTCTATTTTTCTCTTTTTTCATTAACAATAAATAGAAATGACCAAGCTACACTGCACTCTAAATGTTTACATGCTCATTTAACACAAATAATGCACAGCATTAAAACTACATCGACATTATACATATCACACAGAAAGCTGCCGAAAAGTTAGTTCACTGGTGCTGATAACCAGTTCTGGAGTTGCCATTTGTAGCACTGAATCTGGACCTTGAGCTTATATATAAAGTATTATTATATTTACATTCATAGCCATGATTCCAAAATAATGGGGATGTTGTAAATTGTTGAATGCAAAAATGAATGTAAATAAAAACAGAATCCACAATACCCAGTCTAGAAATGCCTCCATATTTGATTTATGGCCCAGGCAGGATGGTGTTGACATATGGTTTCTTCTTTACAGAGCATAAACCAGCATCCAATATTGATTTTTGATGTTGTCTTTGTACACAGGGATTTCTCAAGAGTCTTTTAACAATATAATGTACTGTAGATTGTGGGATATCCAAAATATATCTAAAGAGTTTTTACACCTGTAGTTGGTTTCTCTGATCCAAATCAGCTGATGAATTTACTTGAAGTGTTTCAACCTCAGTTTGGTTTGTTTTCACACAGGCACAAACCTAAACGCACCAAAATGTGCCCTAACAACCCACACGGGCATATTGTGTCCTCTGATTGATCAGAGCTGCAAGAAAGTTCTGTGTTCCAGACCAGTGCATGTATTTGTGCAGAGTAAAGCAGTGGGTGCTGCACGTATGGCGTTCAGTGTAAAAACAGCTGAATACGGAACAGGAGAGACAGTGTTTGTTTATAGCTATGGTAATTTATCTGGATAATTAATCATGCTATTGCTGCACCTGAACAGCAGTGTAGCTCAAGCCTGAGGATTTTATTTGATAGGTCGGGTTGTCAGATGTTCTCACCACAAACAAACTGCTCCGGAGTTTGTAACTGAACTCTTGTAGGTGTTTGTGTGGTTGTTTTGGGCTGAACCAGACTAACCACACCAATGGTGTGACAGCAAATAAACCAGAGAAATGAGCCGGACCAAATAGTGCTTCTGAGAGACTCTCTAAAATGCACTTTTTATATGCAGATGCTACTAAACTGTGCAAAATTCTACTGTGTAGAATGAGAAGAATCATGTTAAGTACATATTAATCCTTTATTAAGTACCCTCAAAAAAGTGAATCTTCAATTGCCATTTAAAAATAGCAGATAATAGAGCTGAACTTCTCAAGGTGTTTTCTTGTAGCTTAGACAATCTGGGAGTTCTAACCCCACACGCAACATGGACTGCAGCAGTCATGCCGGACAGTAGGAGAAGAGTTGGAGCATCACTTGGTCTGGGCTGCTTCTGAGCATCCCCCCGGGTGTCTGCATCTGCTGCCTTTTTGGCAGACTGCTCCTATAACTCTTCAGCTGCACAGATACTTCCTGTTGTGCCTCCAACCTCATGGAAAAGCTTTCCAAGGAATTTTGTGTTTCAGTTCCTTTATGAAACCCATCTTGTTGATAGTGGCTGGAGAAGATGTTTTGGATCTGGCTGTTATGGTGGAGTTAGAAGGCCAGTGTGTGGTTGGGCATGCATTGCTGCATTGCTGGGTGGAAAACAGGCTTCCAGGCAGGCATTGTTTTCATTACTACATGGCACTGACTTTTCCAAGGCTGAGCGCCAGTAAGGCTTGGTCCAAGTCTGGATTTTGCCCCACGTTACCTCGTGTACATGTGTGTAGGCCTGTGATTGGAATCGTAAATGCAAAATGGATGGAAATGGATGGTATTCCCACTCGTAGTTGCCACTGTTGGCTTTAATGAGGATGTGTGCTGCTACATGTTAATTGGGTTTGAAGTTCTGTTTAGTTTGGAAGACGAAAGGAAAATGTGACATAAAAGCTGAAATAAGATTTTTTGATCGTGGTTCACAGCAGGTAGCATAGCGGATAGGGCTGCTGTTTAGCAGGAGTACAGTAGAGTGGTTGGTGTGGGTCCATGGAGAGAAATGGACTTTTGATCCACAGAGATTCATTGTGACATGGACAGTCATGTTCCTCATTGTACTTATAAGGCTTTAATTATCATTAGACAGAAAGCAGCTGACATAAAGCAGCTTCCAACTGACTGTCAAGGCCTCTGATCATATTTATACTGTATGCTTTAAGAGTCTGTTGGGAATAATTTTAGAGTCGTAGTCAAATGCTGTGCCTGAATGTGATGCTGAGTTTATCTGACACCACCACTGTGATCCGAGGATCTCTGGTGTTCAAATCCTGGATCATGCTGCTTACCATCAGCTACCAAGTCAGAGAGCGCACCATTGGTCTTCCTCACTCTGTTTGGGATGATGGCACTTTCTTCACACATCATTCATAGTGTGATGTTGGTCAGCGCAGGCTTCTGTTAGCTGATGTATCAGAGCTGGTGATCGGGTCCTAGTGTTGGGAGCATTACTAGTGATTGGAATTACTAGTGGTCCTAATTAATGAGAAGGCAGTGTAATTTTTTTGGCCTTTCAAATTGTAAAGAACTATTCATTAAATTAAATATGAATTATGAAAAAATCATTGTACAGCAACACATTGTAAAGGGCAGGAAAGTCTTAAAAATTGCAGCTTTTCGCCTTGTTTGCTCCCCTACTGGTCTCATAGAACATTGCCTTGCATTGGAAATTGCGTCTGCACACACACACATGCGTACTGTATTTATATTTTAAGAGAGTGATAAAATCTTCTGTGTGGGAAGGATACCCACAAGATAACATGCATGCCTATTTCCCAGTACCTCTTTGCTGTCAGACTGTTCTTCATGGAGTCTGCTGAGAGACTATATTTGAACTTTGTGGTCGCAGCATCTTCCAGACATGTTTTGTGCCATTCTGGGTCAGTGCAAAGATGAAAATTTGGCTTACAAAAGAGAAAAATACATGCATGCATATCATCCACCGTATTTACGTTCAAGCCTGTGACAGTTTTCAAGTTATGAAATGCCATAAATACACCACAGAGAATACACAGCTGCCCCATCAGGAGCAAACAAGGTACTTTTAGACTTTACTAGCAAAGTTTAATGCAAGAAAGATGGACCAGAGGCAAGAGGCTACAGGTGCTTTTCCACACGATGATGAGTTCATGACCCCATCCAACAACAAACAAATAAAAAGAGCTATGGTTTGAGGTTATAATAAAAAGTTTTATGGTTGACCTCCCTTGTTATTCCACTCACTTTTCCCACTTTGTACAGTGCACTAGCATGTTTACGAGTTGACACAATATCCTTGTTCTTGTATGCCTCACCTTTACTCCTGCTTTAGTCATTACGGTCCAAACAACTCAATTTATTGTGCTTAGTAATCCGCTCCCTGGTATACACTGACACTGTACTCCTGTGTGCCATAACTTTAGTCATGTACAATCAAAGCTAAAGAGCACTATACTGACCTGTGGGATATGTGTGTGGGGTTTCCAGTACTAAAGGTGAATGTGATTTCTACCAAAACTACGGGAATGAAACATTTCATTCATCTGGCACCCACTATCAGGCCTTCCTCGAACTCCGATAACTCATGTCACCTTGTCATGAGCACACTGGACAGTGTTCAACCTCACTCCCAAGATAACATCTCACAAGTTATACAGGTGTAGTCAGTTTTGGTACCAAGCTAAGGTAGCACTTTTTGATCAATTTACATACTGTTGTCCCATGACATTTTGCATGTCAGTGTGTTTAAAAGTTTTTTTGAAAGCTAAGTGAAAGCCATTTATAAATAGACTCTTGTTAAAAAAAACAGCAGGTTGTTGCAGCTGGAAGTCTGTCATTTACTTGTATTCTGCTCTTACTTGTTAATCTGAGCTCAAAGACTTCAGTAATGCTTGATCAGAACACTTGTTTTCGATTATCTTAACTGTAGATATTCAGCAATGGTGTGAAATGCGAGCTGATGTTCTTCAGCCAAAAGAAACTCATTCTGGGTTCAGTTTTGGATGATTCAGAGATTCCAGTTTGGAACACTGGAGCTTTGTGGGTCATCTTTAAACTAAAGCTGCACGTGTTCAAAATCTGTGCCCTCTGTTATGGATTCTGCGGCATCTCATTGTTCAGTTGGAGAACGGAACGGAAGGTGGACCACCCTGGCTCATCCTAACCTCAGCGGGTGCTTGAAGGCTTATTTCAGGCACAGCATGGAAAGCAATGAGCTTTCTTTAAGTCCGCTGTCTCGACACTGAATAATGATTCTAGAGCTCTTGATGAGAAAACCCTGAGAACGAGGAGGAACCTCTACCAAACCAGATGTGCTGTTCAATGCAGAGAAGTCCGTCCATCTTTAGATCAGTCTTTCAGCAAGTGAACAGAGTCTGTCCTTAATTTATTTCTTTTCCATTAAAAACAGCTTTAGAGTACAAGTTATGTAACTTACATACTGTAAGAGGTTAGATATGATATATAATCCACTTGCATAAGAAAGGATAAAAAAAACCTGGAGACTAAACAAATAAAATTCCATAGATATACAGTACTATTTAAAAGTTTGCACACACCTCTTCTTATTTAATAAGCCATGTTTTAGCGATCTGTAGGCAAGATGTGAATTGCGTGAATTTAAAGCATATCGTGTGTCTTTGTTAACGAGAGGGTGCAAACATACTCCTTACGCAGCTTGAAACACACAAAATACATGAACTAATTCTCTTAATTAATCATGGGTGTGTTTTGGGCGTAACTTAAATTTCACTTTAAGTTTCACTTGCCTTTTCTTTTAAGAGACAGGTGCGCTCTGACGTTGGTGCATTGATATCTTAACAGTGTGCTGCTTTTGCGTGTCTCAGCGGATTCTATTTTATTTTAATTCTGTTTATTGTTGAGGTCGAAGTCAGTGTCTGTGTGTGTTTAACAAGTGGGGGTGTACACAAGCTGGGTGCACCTGCGTAGCTGAGATAGGAATGGACTTTGATGATTGACTGTTGTCTAGGTTTTTCCAGTCAGTGGCACACCTGTGTTTTCCACCACCAAAATAGCTACATGCCAAAAATTTAACTGAACACACCTCACTTCCAGACCACCACACCCATCAGTGTTCCTAAACTCCTGCACTGTTTTAATGGTGCGGGTGCAAGGCGTGAAAATAGACTAAAATAGATTATTTATGGGGTGTAAGATAGTAACGAGCATGAGTTTTCATACTTTTAATGAATTTTTATGCTGTGAAGTGTTAAACAACCAGAAAATGTTTTATACTTTAGATATCTGTCCTCATTTAGCTTTGAGGACAGATCTGCACACTCTTGGTATTTTTAATCTCAGTGTCTTCATGAGGGAGCGTGACCTGGAATAGTTTTGTCAGCATCTTGAAGGCGTTCCTGGAGGTGCTGAATAATAGCTGCTGCTTTTGCTTCATGCTGTGAAGATCCAGCTCATCCCAAATCACCTCAAATCACCATCTCAGTTGGGTTTAGGTCAGGAGATTGTGGAGGCCAAACTGTTTTTTTGTTTTTTTTTTTTAACTATGAAAGTCCATATGTGCACTTTAATCGTTTTCATGTCTCTAATATTAATCTACAATGTAGAAAATAAATTGACCAAAAAAAACAAGACAAATATTGAATATGAAGGTGTGAACTTCTGACTGTATATAAAACGTTTGGTATTAAAAAACAGGATTGCTAATAACTTTTGCAAGATCTGGTAGACCACCAAAACTACACACTTTTTCATAAATAATTTCATACCTCACGAAACTTGATTGGTTGTGGTTAAGTTATGAGGTGTTATCTTGTGTGAGAGGTTGAACACTGGTTAGTGCAGCATTCATTGGCTTCCAAAGGGACGTGGCAGAATTGACGGGAAACAATACTTTTAATCTGTTTCATCAGATAAACCGCATCTACAGGTTTAATCTTTAAGAGATTGGGGGAAGAGGGATGAAGCTGCTCGTCTTTAAATAAACTGATTCAGCATTGTTTTACCTTTACATCAACTGTTCCTGTTCATTATAAGAGCAAGATTTGCCAGAGCTGCTTAGCCTCTCTGGCTGATCCACCTCCAAGCTCTATGCAGCACATTCCTCACTTGGGACTCAGCTCAATATAAACAATATAAGTTCAGATCAAGCCCAGGAATGGCTGTCCCTGGATGGTTTTCTTTGGCATGCTTGTGTCTGCGGGGCACACTGTTGAGTGTTTTACCACAGAGTGCGCATGGATGAACTCCTAATCATTATCCCACTGAATTGGGTCTGGGGTCAGCCCTAGTCCTCTTTGTAGCACCACAAGGTCTTTTTCTGCTCTGTATTTGAGGGATTGTTAAGTGAACCCTTTGACAGCTGTTGAAAACGCAGCTTGGTTGGATATACAGAGACGTTTTATATGTAGCTAATGCTTTTCTGTTTCCTCAAAGACCAGATGGACCCGTTTCACAGTTGTAAACTGAGGCCAACCTTGTTGAATTTCCAACCATTTGATTAAATAATCCTGTAACTGCATGTATACATCATTTCACACCAATGTGACAACTTAAATGACCTGTTCTTTGGTACATAAGTGCTTATTTACATAAGAAATGAGATTTTATTATCAGTTTACTTGCATTGCTGTCTGCACCCAAGCCATAGATCATTCTTGGGTCCTTCACCTATAAACAGTTACATAAAGGAGCCTGTGTTTCGTATGAGAACCCAGCAGAGGCATAGAGCACTGTATTACTGAACATAATGATTCCATCTCGCTGTAATGGATAGTACTAACAGTAAAGCACAATAATCAAATGCTTCAGAAGATATCTGATTTTATGGATGTTAAACTGTTTCAGGCATGAAAGCATCATAGCTCTGGGATGTGGTCAGGAAAACAGGGTTTTGTTACATTTGACCACATCCAGAACATCCCTCCCCAGTCCAGTAAATTAAACTGGAATTAATCCACAGTATTTGCTGCACTGTCAACTGTAGAGCAGAAACAGATTGGAGCACATGGTTTAGAGAAGAGTCAGGAAAAATCATTGTTCCCCAAAGGACCAGTCAGAGCTAATAATTTAGGATGCTCACAAACCATAAATAAATCAACTTAATTTATTAAGAACAAATATTAGTGTTGGCACGAATTACCTATATTTAAATAAAGGTACCCTCTGTAATGTTTGGGGCATTGGTCTGATATATAACTTTTTAAACGTTAACCTGTTGAATAGAGGGGCATACAAAAACTATCAGATGTGTTTAAATTACTCTATACGTTTTAGACTTTAATTTAAGAGTATCTACATGTATTTCAGTTTCAGTTTTGAACGTACAATGTCATATATATGCCTATATAGTCTATGGATGAAATTCTTACCATAAGACAAAAGCTGTATAATTAAAAGTTATTTTGAGGTTAAAAATCAAATATAAAAACAAAAGAGGCATGTTTAAACCTTGAAATTACCAGAATTAAGTGTGTGGATTATTATGATTCAAAGGAACTGGTATAGCAATTTCTGGAAAAATCCTAATTGTCTCTTAAAGAGGGTGTGTGTATTTGTCAGAGACTGCTATCCACAGAAGCCTTCATGAATAAATGCAAACAAATAAAAAGAACTACCAGATTACATTTAAAATGTACTTTAAAATGGCCAGGAAAAGGATCCTGTGGACAGATGAGGCCAAGATCCAAAGCATTAGACCTAAACTGTGAAACATGGTGGTAGGTTGTCATAGCTGGGATGTTGTTTTTTTGACAGCAAAAAAAAGCATAAGAGAACAATGTCTTGAAAACATCACCAAAAAATAATTAGTATCTACTGATTTCTATAATTCCCTTAAATTATAAAAGCTATTTTCTTTTTTGTATATATATATATATATATATATATATATACGCACACACTGTGACTTTGTTGATAAGCCCACTGAATGATAATGATGTTGTAATTCAGTACTAAAGAGCACATCCTCCACTTGTAAATCCTATTGTATGATCTAATGTAAGCACCTTAATGCTCTACAGATTTAAATAGTTGCACTCCATCCATATTATGCTGAGATTCGGCTGAACGTTCTCCTCAGTACTGAAGCAGATTATTCTTTTGGATGACACTTTGCCTCAAATGACAGATATTTCCTTGCCTTGGGCAGGAGCCTAGTCGTATTCCCACCTGGAGTCATTAAACTTGTTCTACTGTGCTGCTTCTCCGTGAATAATAAGTTCGGCCCTTTGCTGGTCGTTTCCCTCTCTGTACTGTGAGGTCAGTAGAGGTGAGCTTGTTGGAGCAGTCTAAACACACTCAGAGCTCCGCCATACGTCTTCAACATAGTAACGATCCGGCGTTCGCTGCTTGTAAACAGTCCAAATCCTCGCTTTCCATGTTTTCCCCCATTTATTTTCTCACACAAACATATACAGTGTGCAGAGTGTCAGTGTTGATCTTCTGCTTGCCAGGAAATGAAGGACTGAGTGGATATTTGTCATACGGTGCCTCGGAGACCGGCTGCGATATTAATGGGGTTTTAAGTTAGGCCAAGTGACAGCACAAATTACTATTGGAGAGCTCTAAATTACAGCAGATTAGACAGCCCAGCCCAAGACATTCCAATAAATCAACACTTCCTGATTATAATCGAGCACAGAGCCAGAGAATTCCAGATTAAATAAATATTTTATAAAGTAAGATGAGGGAAATACTCTAAATATTTTTTATTTATTTCTTAGAGTAAACCACATGATGCAAACATTGACCTTCTATCTTCATTCAAATTATGCCATTCTGTGTGGTTTTGGCATGGAACCACCCAATGCATCTCAGTGGCATCTATATACACGTTAAAATAAAACACTGGCAGTGATAGACTACGTGTTCTGTTGGCAAGCCACATGTGAATGGCTTTCTTGTGGACTGTGGGCTTCAGCCTGATGTGGTTCTGAACTCTGTGCAGAGAGGTGTTGAGTGGTGGGTTTGGAGCGAGAATGGCTATACCTGCTGCTAATGCATGGAAACAGCTCACAGGTGTTGCTGCTGTCAGAATTCCTGACCCAGTTTCACTTTCATAGCACATTTAGGAAGTGAGTGAGTTCAGATTTCTTCAGTCTGACTTTGTGAACTGTAGTAAGTGTAAGTGCAAATGTTTTACTGGAAGATTCAATTTCCATCAGTTTACAAAGCATCTGTATTAAAAAATATCAATATATATTTTACTTGTGACATAAATATCTAGCTTTAATCTAGCTGTAGGAAATGTTTTTTCCTTTTTCTTGAATAGTTGGCATTTCATTTATAAGCATGCAGGCCACCATAGTACCTGTACCCTCTTCTTCCCTGGTCATGCCTTTGTAAAATGTGCAGCATGTTTTTTTCGATGTCTAGTGAAAAATGTATGGATGTTCTTGGAATAAATGCTATCTTAAAGCATGCATTATTTGCTCTAATGCATCAGTGAATATTTCTGCATTAATGCTGCACCACATAAGAATACTTGCAAAACCCTATACCATGACAGACTGTGTCTTTAAGACTTGTTGCTGATAACAGTCTACATGTTTTTTTTTCTTTTCTACTTTGGACTGGTGCTCATAATGTTTGTATCTTCCAAAAAAGGTTGGAATTTGTGATGTATCTCTGTATCATAGTGTTATTCCCTTTAAGAACTAAGTGTGCTCTGACTTTGGCGCATTGCTATTTCAGGGGCGCAACTGCCTGTGTCAACAGAGGAAACGCTAGTTCATTCTGTTTGTTCTGTTTGTTAATGTAAAAGTTTGTATAGCTGCTAACAGGCATGCACTATGGGTTTGTGCACTGCTTTATGTTTATGTGTACACAACAAGCAAGGCTGTATGCACATTGGGCTTATGGCAGTTGACAATTAACTGGCAGTACAGCAATAATTATCTAACTGTTGACCCCCGCCTACATTGTCTTCAGTGACATACCTGTGTTTTTCGTTGCCAAGATAGCAATATGCCTGAAACTTACCTCAACACCTCACTTTCAGACTACCACGACCATTGGTACAGATATATTCACAAGCACTTTTGCTATTTAAATGACGCAGATGCGAGGTATGAAGATTGACTGTTGGTGGGGTGTAAGAGCATTGTGAGCATAGAGCATAGAGCCTAATAATAGTGTTCAGCTTAGGCTTGTGCCCTTTGTTTAATTTTGTTTTGCACTGTAGAAGAAGAAATTGCACTTCTTGATTAAGTCTACCAACAGACCATATATCTTCTTACCATCTATACTCCTCAAATACCCTTTTGTGGATGCTGCTTTTGAACCAAATCTTTATTACAATCACCTGTTTGAAAATCACATAATTTATTTAATTTCTTACATCATTACTTGCACTAAATTGCCCACATCATTGTATATTAACAAATGAAAGTTAACCAGATTATGGGTTCATACTTAAGCCCTCCACAGTAGCATAGAAATATTGACCACTAGCAATAGTAACATTGCCAAGTATTCATCCAGAATTGCTTGTATTTTGAATTAGTTACTCAGTAGTCCCTCCCACTTTTAAGAATCATTATCAGAAGGGGGTTTCCTATACTTCAGACTGGAACACTTACTCTAGACTGCTGTGGCACCACTGTGTGAGGATGTGAGTAGGCATGTTTACAGTATCCGTAGCAATGGTTCAATTTTTCATTGTGGCTGACATGTCCCTTTATTGTGAGTTAATGTACAGAGATTTTATTTCAAGTCATTTTTCACTTCTAAGTAATACAGTCACCCTGAAATGTTTATGCAATGTTGGGGGCAGGTGGTGTTTTAACATAGCATATAAAATATACACATTTGAGTCAAGTAAATTACATCAAGTAAAGCACATTTAAATTAAAAGTAAACACACATAGTTAGAAGGCTTTAGTATTTTGATATACTACGGGCTACTTTTCATGTGGGAACAGCAGTGTGGAGTAGTTGCTCTTGTTCTCAGTATCATAAAGAGGGGCTTAGGGGGAACCATTCCACTCTTCCTCTAATAACCCCAACTCCTCTTCCCTTCCCATGGCCCCCTTATCTTTCACTCAGCTATCTCTCTCTCCTCCCCCATTCCCTCTCTTTTACTGGAAGGAAGTTGGAGTGTTGAAACATGAAAAACACCAGCAGCAGATTAAACGCATAAGTAGTGAGAGGGATTCCCTCATGGACATACTCACGGAGAGTTTGAGACAAAGATTAACTTCAGAGAGCTCTAAAAGCGGCAGGACTGGCCTTATGACCTAGAGTAGATGCAAAGTAGATCTTGTTGCTGGTTTCTTTTATGGGAAGACTAAATAGTTTAGTTTGCATTCTAGAGATTAAACGATTGCATGTTTTGATATTTTAAACCCATTATAGAGCTTAATAGAATAAATAAATCTAAAATCATAAATATATTAGGATGGATTTTAATGTAACTTGATGATTCCCACGGAACTACATGTTAGAGGAGATAGCACTATGTTGTAATTCTATATATGTACTGAGTGCTCTAAGGAGTTTCTGTACAAGGAAAACTCATTCTGGAGTCTGGATCCTAATTGAAAACATGCAACCCCAAACATTAGGCCAGCAAGGAAAATGCAAAGAAAAAAAGATTTTTTCATACATTGATTTTGACTTGCTTTGTATTGCAGACAGTATACAGTATACACTACTACTCCACAGTGCATAATATAATAAGATAATATGATTCAAGGAATCGTGAGGAATTTCAGTGTCTGCTCTCTGGTCCCTCAAATGGCATCAACTGCATCTAGAACTAGGGCTGCACAATTTGGGCAAAATATCTAATTGTGATTTTTCCACAAAATATTGCAATTGCGATTTAAATTGTGATCATTTTTAAACCATTAAAACCTAAACGTGCATTAGTGGTCAACATATCTATCAAATATAATTATAAACCTTTTTTCACATAAAATGTTCCCAGAGCTCTTAGATTAGTCAGTTTCATTTTAAAATTTCAAGGAACAAAACAAAAAAAAAAGAAAAAATATATATGTGTGTGTGTGTGTTTACCAAAGTGCCACAGCTTTTATTTATTATTGGACAGAACTAAATAATAAGATATAAATATTAAGACATTGTAACACCGACCACAGCTCATTCTGTGTCTCGTGTCATTCTTGCTGAGCATGGGAGTGACTATGACTACAATCCCCAGCAACGTCATGGCGCATCTTCGAACAAGCAGGCTGCATCTTCATACAAACACTTGCAGGCTATTGGCTAATTCAAATCATGATTTTATTAAAAAAAAAAGATTAATCGCTCAGCCCTATCTAGAACTGTCTTTCAGCTACAGCTGATAGAACCACTTGGGCAAGGGATTACTTTGGCAAACCTTTGCCAACTGCTACAATACAGAGTCACATTTACAAATGCCACTTATTTCTAACTTTATTATGTAATATAGAAGTCATATGTTAATCGTATCCAAAAGCAGCTTCAAAGTCTCTTAGGTCGCAGGCATCTCGGAATGACTATAATGGTCAACTTAGGCCAACATATGCCGCCTTCAATACGACATAATTTCCAGGAACGTTTTTGCATTTTTGTCAATAAGACAATGCAAAACCACATGCTGCACACATTACAAAAGCTTGGCTGTGACAGAATATGGCACAGGTAACAGACGTGGCTGTTTGCAGGACTAAAGTGTTTCTAAAAGAGAATGTACAGGGAATTTTGATTGAAGGGTAATGCCCCCATATGACCCTGTACTGCTGCAAAGGAAGAAATAACACCTGAAACACTTCATTGCTTGGTATCCTCGGTGCCAAAACATCTTTTTAAATGCTGAGGAAAAAATGGCAACATTGGAACCATTTCAGATCTGGTTATAGGTCTGTAATGCCGGAATGGATGTATAATAATGAAATGAAGTTAACCCGTGAAAAATGTACGCTTTTGTGGGAAGTACTTTCCGTTACAATGCATCAATATGTATGCAAGCATGCTCCAATTGGAATACAGCTCACACCTCCCTAATCTGTTAGAAGTTACACCTACCAGTTTTATTACCCAGGGCACGTACAAACCTTATTTCCAGACAGTTTGGGGTTCAGCCATCTAATTCTGCATCTCAGTATCATAAGCTCATTGGACGAGGATCAGGAAAGACTTCATTTGGAGAAGGAATATGAGAAACCAGCAGGAAAGTGAGGGTTTGGCTCCTTTGCACCTGGACCGAATGGGCTCGGCCCTTCCGTATGACATCAGAGTGGCCTCAGTGTGTTTCTTTCGCTCAGGTTTGACACAGTGGTGTTTGGTTGAGTTGTGTTTGGGCGCTCCTCAGAGAGGACACCCTGTTGCTGTGACCTCCGCAGGCCTCCGCCGGCTTATTAAAAGCATAACCATCAAAGGAAACACTGGAACTGTCAGCTTGCAAGTAAGCTTTCGCCCTGCGACTGAACCAAATCAGGAGCGGGAGCTGACTGAGTTTGCTGTTTAAACTAAGTCTCCTGTGTCTGATCCTCTGAGGCAATCTTTTTGCCAACTCTGAGGTTCCTGGACAAAACCTGGTGTTTTAAATTTACTGCTCGGAGACAGCAGATCACAAATTGTTTTAACATAACTTTTTGGTTAAAGCAAAGCTTAACAATCGTATCTGCATGACATAAAAACTACATATCTAAGCCCCGTCCCTCTCAGATCTCTGGCTTAAGAAATACGAGGCTCCCTCTCACTTTTACCCTCAACCTCCCAGATGTTCTTCTACACAAGCAGAGACCACATTACAGGTTCTTACCACAGATTGCCTCTTGTCATATCCAAATGCAGGGGGTGTGTGTTGGAGCGAGTCTGCTGCACATATGTGAAGATTTGAAGCAGACACCATGAAGTGACTGTCATTTGAAATCCAAAGCAATTGCTCATGATCGCTTCATAGAAGCTCCTCTTTCATTACCAGGCCTCAGTGTGCAGTGGGGTTATCTGTCATAGGAATGAAGAGAAACTGTGGTCAGCCAGTGGCACAAGCCTCAAACAGTGAATCTGCCTTTAACCTAAATTTAACTGGTTAACCCCCTGTGGGGGAAAAAAAAACAACAACACTGTGGTCAACGTCAGTTTCAAAATAGAGAAAGACTAATCAATTATTCAGCAATAAATATGTCAAAAAAATTCCAGTAATTTCCTACAATCACTAATGTACTATTTATATAGTGACAGTCATTCAGATTTAAATGTGTTGGCACCTCTGACCTCATTTTGTTTTAGAATAAAGAATATAACACACCTCTGCAACCAATAACAGTTAGAAATCTGAACTATTTTTTTTTCTCATTTTTATCCCATTTTCTCCCCAATTTACAAGACCAATTACACATCCAGCTCATAAGGGTTCCACCTGTCACTAGTAATATCCCGACACCAGGAGGGTGAAGACTAGCACATGCCTCCTCCGATACAGCCATCACATCTTTTTAAACTGCTGCTAATCCAGCATTGCCGAGTAGCATCACAGTGCACTCGGAGGAAAGTGCAGCAACTCGGTTCTGATACATCAGCTCACAGACGCCTTGGGCTGATCGACATCACCCTTTGGAGTGATGAGGGGAACAGAGCACCATCTACCCATCCAAAGAGGTCAAGGCCAGTTATGTTCTCTCAGGGCTCCGGCAGCTGATGACCACGTGCATGGCCAGGATTCGAACCAGCGATCACCCGATTATAGCAGCAGTGCTTTAAGACTGCTGGACCACTCAGAGCCAAAATCTGATTATTGACTGACCTGTAAACCTGTACTGTTGTACCTTATCTGATTACCCAAGTGCATGGAAAAGCATTGTTTGTATTGCTGACAAAATCTGATTTTCTGCAGTCATCAGATCGTCAAGTGCATGTAAATACACTCAGGGTTTGAACAAAAAATAGGGCCATATTTTAGCAGTCTATAGGCAATATCTTGTCCTGCGTGTGTGTGTGTGTGTGTGTGTGTGTGTGTGTGTGTGTGTGTGTGTGTGTGTGTGTATGCATAATTGGGGAGGTGTCTAATAAATTGGTAGTAACTTTCAGCTAATTTTAAACTCCAGTTAGTCAAGATAAAAAAAGACTGAAAGCTTCTACAGCAGGCAAAATGTCCAAACTCCACCATGAGCTACTTCAAGAAATGTGAGCTGAAGCTTGTGGCATGGCCGTCAGAGAGAGTACCCTGATTTGAATATATGCCTGTATATATCTGAATTCCTCTTATGTCGGCTATCCAAGACTCAGCCGAGTGTGAGTTAGGAGGAACGAGGGAACGATTGTGTGTGCCTGGAGCAGATCTAGAGGACTCTTAGTGTGGATGTATTGCTCCCACTCGTTCCAGCTCCAGGCGAGTGTGCCTTCAGACTCCATTGTGCTGCTGCAAGGCCCTTTGTGATGTAGTGTGAGCTTCCTGTGATGAAAACTTGGTTGTGGCAAACCACTGCCTGTGCCATGTAGAAGCCGGAGCTTCCACGTATTCAAACAAACCCTGCTGGTTTGTGTTGGATGGCTGCCCACACCATACCCTCTGTACTTTATTATAAAGGACTTGGAGTGTGTGTTTAGTTATTATATGTCCACATTTCCTTCCTGTAAGAGTACAAATTGTCTTACAATAAGTCATTCACAGCCCTGGCTTTTTTACAGCCTTGCTTGATTGTGTGGTGAAATTGTTTCACAAATTAGATACAACGATCGAGCATAACATTTATAACCATCTCCATGTTTCTACTCTCATGTACATTTTTTGAGCTCCACTGATCATATAGGAACACTCTGTACTTATGTTATTAGAGACTGTTTTCCTGTATCTGTTTCTCTGCATGCTTCACTGATTGACACAAGTGAATCAGACACAGCAGTGCTGCTGAAGTTTTTGAACTGTGTCCATTCACTGTACACTCTACCCTTCTACCCAGCTGTTCCACCTTGTAGATGTAAAGTCAGAGACAGAAGTTCAACTGTTGCTGCACAATTTGCAGCAGCACGTTTGGTCTTCAACCAACCAAAACGGGCACATGTCACCCCGCTGCTCATTGAGCTCCACTGGCTACCGGTTGCTGCTCGCATCAAATTCAAAGTGCTTACAATCGCCTACAAGGTGATGACAGTACAGGCTCCTTCCTACCTGCACTCGCTCCTGAAGGCTTACGCTACCTCCCGGCCGCTGCGCTCCTCCAATGAACGTCGCCTCGCTTTGCCAAACATTCACACAAAGCAATCCAGACTGTTCTCATACAGAGTTCCCCAATGGTGGAACAAACTACCTTCCACTACCAGTTCAGGAGAATCTCTCGCTATCTTTAAGAAACTCCTGAAGACAGAACACTTCAAAGAGCACCTACTCTCCTAACACCTCTAACTAACTACCTTCTACTACCAGATCAGGAGAATCTCTCACTATCTTTAAGAAACTCCTGAAGACAGAGCTCTTCAAAGAGCACTTACTCTCCTTACACCTCTAACAAACTAACTACTTCTAACCTCATCTCCTTCTTCCTCTTCTCTACTCCTCTATCCCATTATTTCCCTCTGACCTCCTTAAGGCCCTATCTATAGATGCTTTATTTTTAACTTCTATTATTTTTGTACTTAACCTCTTCTATTATTTGCACTTCAATATTGTAAGTCGCTTTGGACAAAAGCGTCTGCCAAATGTAATGTAATGTAATGTAATGTAGTCCTCCATCAGTGGTCACAGGATGCTATCTATATAGGTTGTGGTTGACTACCTACAGTATTCTCAGTTCAGCAGTGACATTTGAGGTGTTTAAAAACTCCATCAGCACTGCTGTATCCAGTACACTCATGCCAGCACAAAACACACTAACACACCACCACTATGTTAGTGTCCTTGACCACCCAAATAATAGCTAATCTGTCTATCCTGTGATGATCTTATTTTTAAAGAATATGGTGAAAGGAGTATAATAAAGTATGCAGAGAAACAGAAAACAGAATACAAGACTACAGTCTGTCATTATATGCAAAGTGCTCCTTTATATCCCTAAATTAAATAAAAAAATCGAAAAATAGGTGTAGACCCTTGTGAAAAAGAAGTATACTTAAGTTATGTTATTTTGGAACCAATAATTTGTAATTAATTACTACTTATTTGTAATTAAAATTATATAAATTTGCACTAAATTCATATTGAGTATACTAGTCGTATGTTATTTTCGCCACTATTCAATATCATTTAAGTATATTTTTGTGAGCTGTCCGAATGAACATTAAAAATCTATATTGTGGTAGGCCCCTGGGGTTAGGGGCGTGACCACTGTGACCCGGAAGGAGGAAGCACACAGAGAACACAGACACGGGGATTAAACGAACTCAAAACATACCTTTATTCGGCTTGAAAATGCCCTCCACCACACCCAAAATAAACTTAAATCATAGCTCGCCCAATGGGGCTCTAGAGTCCGTAGAAATTAACTAGTTTTTGTTTTTAAAGGTCCGTGCAGCCTCAGTCCTCAGCTCCTCAGTCAAGAGTCCTCCCTTTGAGTGAGCTGAGGCTGAGTTTTATACCTGTCCCAGCTGGCTGCTTAATCAGTCCGGATGCGGGCCAGCTGGGACACATAGAGCTGTGCGCTCTGGCGTGGGGCGGATCCCCAACTCCCCCGCCTCCTCACGCCACAATATATAAACATAATAACAGTGTACTTGAACTATTTGCGCAATAATTCAAGTATACTTTGTCTATTTTTTTTACCTACTTAATCTGTAATTCAGTCTACTTTGAAAAAGTATACTTTATTTGTCTGTGCTGATTTTATACTGGTGATGTACTTAGTAAAAATATATGCTTAGAATTTTTTTTTTATAAAACTGTGCTTTTTATGATAAAACTATACTTTTACTAAATGAGTCTAAATCAGTCAAATTTGCTACAAAACAATAATTTTGTGTTGACAAATTAAAACTGTGATAATTAACATTTATGTGTTAAATTTACAACTAAAAAGTTTACTTTAGTTACTTTAATGTCAGTAAAATAACTTAAAAAAAACGTGTAGCAATGAGATATATTGCTTTTGTTTTCCCCAGTTTTTATACACTCCTTAAAATGAATATGATGTTTAATCTATATTTTAATTACATTTTTATTACATTTTTAATGTTCAATCGGAAAGCTCACACAAATATACTTAAATTATATTAAATAGTGCGGAAATAACATACGACTAGTACACTCAATATGAATTTAGTGCACATTTATATCATTTTAATTACAAATAAGTAGTAATTAAGTACAAATTGTTGGTTCCAAAATAACATAACTTATACGTAACTTATATATTACGTATACTTCTTTTTCACAAGGGGAAAACAGGGATAAAGTCATAATGTTATGCTTGATTATTGTTAAAAAGATATATTTCTGTTTCATTACCATGCCAGAAATGTTTTATGCCTTTTTTCTGCTTGATGTTTCATTTCCCCTCCAACTTATTGTGCAGAAGTGACATATAGCCTTTATTTTGCCAGTAAGGGTTTAGGAGCGAGTGGCAGAAACGTTCTCACATCCCTTCTAGCTCACAGACACCATTTGGCAGGGTAGAGCATGTGGAAAAAACTTGATGGAAAGGAACTTGTCACAAGAGCACTGGCACTGGAACTGGAACTCACTAACGATGGTTTAGACTATCTAGCCAAGATCTGCTGCATTAGATCATTGGCACGTGTGCAGTTTGTTGCACTTCTGACTTGTGGAAGTTATTGGTAGGAGTGGTTCGTATTATCACCATGCACTGCAGGTCATTGCTGAGCAATTTCACTCCTTTAATACCACTCACTGCCTCAGCTGCAATAGAATATTGCCTCTTGCTTCCAAACAATGAAGACACCATAGGTCTAGCACCTCTGGTGGCTGGTTGGGTTATGATATGAATGCTGCACTTTTATGGTTGAAACCCTACTTGACTTACCGGGCAAACTGGGTATCCAGTTGGAAAAATGTGCATTGCTTCTGATCTCTTAGGCTGTGCTGTTAACTCAATGAAGGCAGTCTGAGACAATGATTATTTAGGAGAAGTGAGTGGGCCTAACAAATGAGTAGGCTCCACCTCTCTACTTCACAAACTCTGGTTGTAAATTTGACATTATGGCGGATATGTGTGGCTTTGTTTCTATAGAACAGAAGAAATAAAGTGTTTTCTTTATTTCCAGTTTCAGTAATAATTAAGCTTGATGTTTATTCAGTTAATTTATTGCCTTATTTCACCTTTGTTCATTATTTATTGGTCTGTGCAGTTGAGAACGGAGGTAGAGGAAGGGCATATTATTGCAAGAAGAGCGTTTCTTTGGTTAAACTTGACTTCCAAGGCAAATACAGTGTATATTTAGAAAATCAACACAATCTCAAATGCACATTTTTTCAGATATTTCTGAAATACTCATTAGCCTCTCATTGCCCCCGAATGTGTTAGTCTCTTACAAATAGCGGTGCGAAAGATTTTCCCACCATTGTCCACCTGATGTCATATTCAGTGACACATTAATGGAGTGTGATCCATTATCTTCTTTATAAGCTACATCTCAGATCACTGAAATATGCCTGCCGTTAGCTAATGATCACTCCGCTGGGACCTTCATTCATGAGTCCAAATGCTGATCTTTCCTGGTTTGTCCATCACTGGCGAATAGTGGCAGCCAAAATGCCTTGCTGTGGTTACCCACTTGAAATGCGTAAGGTTTTCTTTCACATGTATTTTTCCTCCCTCTCTTTATTGTGCTCCGTCCAAGTCGAAGACCAGATGTTTAACCTGTTTCTCTCTGATATCTCAAACCAGTGGATTCCTCCACCATATGCAGCCATTGGCAGTTCATGTCAAGGTCAGACTGCTGGAAGAGATATGGGCCTCATTATATGCTCATGAACGACAGACTGATTAGGAGAAGTGGAACAACCCACTACAAAAACATCCATATCTAGAATCATTCAGCCTCAGTTATACAACCTCAAAGCAGAAAAAGTTTGGACAGCATGGAAAATCCAAATAAAAATAAGAAAACACTGTTTTTTTTTTTACATTTACTTTGACCTCTGTTTAACTGCAGACAGAATTAAGAGATTGAAGAGAATTTAATGGTTTATCTGGTCAACTTTATTTTATTTACTATTAATATGCACTCACTTCTACATTTGGAACAGGGAGAAATTAGGTCTTTTATGTGATTTAAAACAGGTGAGGTCAACAAGTGATTCTAATCAGTATTTGGAACAAAAACAGTATCCACAAAAGGCTGAGTCTTTGAGGAGGAAAGAAGGGCAGATGATCTCCAATTTTTCAACAAGTGCATAAGTGTGGTGGGAGCATTTATACAAAAAAAGTGAATTCAGATCTTAGAACAACAAATGCTGTCTTTTAAGAGAACATCTTTCCCTAGTACTGTCCCCAGTAGAGAATGCTTGGTCAATTCTGAAATAAAAAAAATATAATGACTACCACTTGAGATAAAAATACCACCTGAAATGTTTCATCGCTGTTGGAAGGAATGGCAACATTACTAAGTGATGCATTCTTTAGTCTCCCAACTTTTTTTGTAACTTTGTTTTTGCTGCAAGCCCAAAATGCAGTATTGAGTGTATATTAACAAACATAATGTATGGAGCCAAATCAGGGACAAAAGTTTTGTCCATTTGAAAAAAAAAACAATGAAACTGAAAGTTTAAGTATTAAGCTTGAACTTTGAAAAATACAAAAATATATTCGAAATAAATATAAGTGTATTAAATAATTTTTCAGCTTGTATATAATTTTGATTCAATTCGAAAATAGTTTTAAACAATTTTTGTTTTTTTAATTTTCACTTTTTTTGTGTATTTTGATATTTGAGATCTTATATTTTTCTGGTGCAGTTTTTTTTCACAGTTTCGATTTTTTTTTTTCAGGGTTCAAATCTTTTTTTTTTACTTTCAGATCTTAGTTTTCAGGTTTCAGACTTTTGGCCCTGATTTTGCGTGTGGGCGTGGTATCATAGGAAAGGGGCGTGGTATACGGTTGAGGACCTACTCCGGAGGACCCTGTCAATGTGCCTGCGTGGATTATATATGTCTGTACGTTCTCCCTTGCGCGATGGCGTCCACTCCTCCTGGACAGCCTGCTGACTCCAGCACACAGGTAAGATATATTAGGTAACTTTAGTTATATTGAGCTGGTACACTACAGTTTATTAGGACACGTTTAGAGAGGATCTTGTAGGAGTTGGTCTTGTTTAAACTTTGAACATTAGCTAGGATTGATCCTTTTTGTTTAACTGAGTGGATGTCTATGGACATATCCAAAGAGCTCTCTAAATCTTTAGAAATAAGGGTGTATATTTATAAGAACTCAGACCCATTAGAAATTAGACATTCCACTGTCTGAAAAATAAATGTCCAACTAAAATTCAATCACCACAATATGGCCTAACCAAATGACCTTTAAATGAAAATGTAAAATAAAACTGCAATAAATCTAAAACCTGGCCATATCTTGCTCTACAGTACAGACTGGTTCTGTTCATGCCTTCTTCCTTGCTCTTGCTGTCCATGAGAGAGGTTCTGCGTGACCACATTTATGAGGCTCTGCGCAGCTGCAGCCACTGTCGAATTATAGTCGACTTTCTGAAATACCAGTACCCAGCTCAATATAACTAAAGTTACCTAATATATCTTACCTGTGTGCTGGAGCCAGCAGGCTGTCCAGGAGGAGCGGACGCCATCGCACGAGGTAGAACGTACAGACATATATATAATCCATGCAGGCACATTGACAGGGTCCTCCGGAGTAGGTCCTCAACCGTATACCACGCCCCTTTCCTATGATACCACGCCCACACGCAAAATTAGGGCCAAAAGTCTGAAACCTGAAAACTAAGATCTGAAAGTAAAAAAAAAGATTTGAACCCTGAAAAAAAAAAATCGAAACTGTAAAATAAAAATTGCACCTGAAAAATATAAGATCTCAAATATCAAAATACACAAAAAAGTGAAAATTAAAAAAACAAAAATTGTTTAAAACTATTTTCGAATTGAATCAAAATTATATACAAGCTGAAAAATTATTTAATACACTTATATTTATTTCGAATATATTTTTGTATTTTTCAAAGTTCAAGCTTAATACTTAAACTTTCAGTTTCAATTTTTTGTTTCAAATTGACAAAACTTTTGTCCCTGATGTGGCTCCATAATAATGAAGCTGATCAGACAAAACATAAAATATCTTGGTTTTGTTTTTTGGATTTTCCATACTGTCCCAACCTTAGACTATGGTCGTGTTAAAAGGGGTTGTCTACTTCTACTATCATCTCATTTGAAATATGTCTTGATGGGTTTCTTTCTGATAGCCTTTCCACAGTGTGTTCTCGTTGTTCCCTCTGAACAATGTTTTGTCTGTGTTATTTTGGCTCTGCTGTTGTGTTTTGTCTGTTGAGTGAACATTTGTTTTAATATGAAGTTCAGTTTATGGTCTGTATCCCTATTGGGACTAAAAAGATAATCAGTCTCTGGTTCATATTACAAACCTGAGTCTCTGTGAGCTACAGAATGCGACTGACGCAGTTAAACTCTGGCATATTCTGACTTCTGGGTCTGGTGTGGGAAAGTGTTGGGAAAGTGTTCAGTACATCTCCAGCGTTTGGTTTCAGACACATTATTGAAAGAACTGAAACTGCTGAGGTTGTAATTTCTTCCTAAAGCTGAAGTTGGCATGCTGTGATGCCAAAGCCCTGATTGTGAACACCACTAATGGGTGAATGGGGCTTCACCTGCTCTTTCCGATCAAAGTTGAGAATGGGTTTTGGCCCCTCTCTCTGGCTGCACCAGCTACTGAGGAGTATATTACATTTCTCTCAAAAGAAAAAAACAGGTGTTTGCAATCTGCATGCCGCTCTTCATTTAGCTGCTTCTGCCTGCTGCAGGACTGGATGGCTGGGCAGTGGAGGGGAAATGTAAGCCAATTATCTCCACTCTGATTTGATGTGGATGTAACATTGCACTGATCAGGGACACATGTAGACTAATTAGCTTTGGAAGCTGCTTTTTGGCCACTAAGGTATGGGAGGGTGAATCTGAAGTTCAAGCACATTCTGCTGATTAGGAACTGGTGAGAGGGTTTTTGGTGAATGTTCCTGATTGTTTAGTTTTATGCAATTCTGTTGATATAACAGTACTTAGTAGAGGTAGAGCAAAACATTGAAATAGTCATATATTGTATTGTTTTAGTTTATGATACATTAGTGGCATCAAATATCAATATTTTAATTGAATTATGGGCTCCCTAAGACATGGTGGTGCTAATCAAATGAATAAAGGGTTAACATGTCAGTGTATCGTGATAATACTGTATCGTGAGATGCCCGGTAATTAATGTACTTTGTTTTAAATTATGGTTAAACCGCTGGGCTCTTAGTTTAGAATGATCTGAACACTGGCCTGCATGCTCATGGCAAGGCAATGAGTTTTATTTATTTAAGGTTTTATGATTACTAGATTTGGAACGATGTCTGATAGTGGGTTCCAGGTGGATGGAACATTCCATTTCTGAAGTTGTGTGGGCATTTAACATTACTGAATCCATGGTGTCACATCTGAATTGGTAATACATTATAGAAGGCAATACCACCTACAGTGGACAGTGCAGTGGGTGGGTGGTAATGGTCATACTGATCATATGACTGGTGGCATCTGGCTCGAACTGGCAGAAATCCTATTCACAATCAATATAGGAGACTCGACACGCACATCCCACAGATCTGTGCATCATTTTTAGCTTTTGTGGAACATGGCAAAAGTCATGGGACACCACATTAGTTCCAGTCCTATGCTTTGGCAGGTCAGGTTCCAGGAACCATTCTAACTGTAACTTTCTTACTTTCCTGCATTCTGATTTCAGTACTGCTATCAGGAACTTTATTTAGTGTTTGTCTGTAATTGTATCTCTCATCAGTGTGCGAATATTGTTATTCCAAACAGAATAAGCTGGCGGTCAGTTTACTGCCTTAGCCCTGTGCATGTCTGCAAACGCTGGATGCAAGCCAAGGTACACTTTCATTATTTATGAAGTGCTAGAATAAACACATGGCTTCTGGGACTCGACAGTCATCTCAGAGTCCTGTGGCAGATGTGGTCACTTCGTCATATTGTTCACTAAGGGGCTCCCATGGGTGGCAGTGCTATGTATTGGGCTGTTTGGGATGGACATGGTCTTCACCAGCGCCATTCCCAAAGGAGCAATTCCAGCTGTGTACACAGATTGCAGAGGTGTTGAATGTGCTGCACGCTACACGTCCGCTGGGAAGGGCGACGTGGCCAGACCACCCAGGACTGAGAGTTTGGTCGTGGAGGGGCCGGGGCACAGAGTACGGATCATGCTAAGTCCTCTATTCTCCCCAGTTTCAATCCTCTGGCTTTCCCTGGCTTTCTCCTTCATACTGAAACTGATTGAGTCCTGAAGCAAATTCATGTGGTGGTCCTGTACTGTGTGTGGTATGATAAGTTCAGTCCACTGAGGGCAGCTCAGTTAAACGGTAGGAGAATAGTAATTAAAATTCCTCTCCTCAACACCGGCTCTGCATTAGCAGATTGACCCTAGCTGTTTCTGGAGGTCGTTTTTCAATTTATGGACATTATAATTATTAGGCCCTTACAAAAACACTGGACTTTCTCAGAAAAGGATCTTGCTGAACAGAAATGGGCAGACTGCTGTGGAATAACACAATGTATTTAATATGTCACAGGCGTATTATTAGGACATTGGGATAAGGGTCTGGATATAGTGTATGAAGGCATCAGAGGTTTGGTGCCATTAGCCAAAGTCATCTCTTTGTTTTTCAGATCCAAAGGAAATAAAGCGCAGTGAGCTAACGAATGAGACAAAGATTTCCATTGGTAGAGGTCATGTTGTCATTGTACTGAACCCAGCTCTTGATTAGAGCTGTCAGATGGACATTTAAAAGGGCTTTTATTCTGTTTTTTTGTAGCTCCACACTGTTGCTTTTGACTTTTTGATTTAGAACAACACAGTTCATGCCTGCTTTGAGTATTAAAGTGATTTTTAATGGAGGAATCCTGGTTATTGCATACTTCGATACTTCAGTTCGAAACTATGCAATTTTACAAAAGTAATCGTTTGTTTTAATTTAATTGAAGCAAGCCAAATGAGACGGTGGAGAGAAAAAAAAATCTCCCTTAGATTGGGAGGGGAAGCCTTTAGATCAACTAAGGCGGAAAAATGAAACAGCCTTATCTGGCCAATGCCAGATAGTACATAATCAAGTGGTTTCTGCTGCTTGCCAGGCCGTTATTGTCAATAAGAACTTGTTCTTAATAACTAGCCTGGTGAAATAAAGGTGAAATAAAAAAAAATAAAAATATAACGAGTAACAAGAGTTACTATAGATATGTGACAATAGACCATGAATTATAAGAATGTTAGTGTTTGCAGAATACATGCGCAGTGATAATGTGAAAGTCCATACAGGTTAAACCATCCATAAAGGTATGCACAGCTGTGCGGTGTGGCATAAATTAATGCATGTGAGGATCCAGTGCAGAATATCATTGCAGTGTGTGGCAGGGTAGGTTTGAGTCAGGTCAGGCAGCACCAGGACAGACAAATATGAGCAGGCAAATCAAATAAGTTGGGAAGACACACACTAGCGAGTTTTAACAGCAGTTAAAGACTGATCCAGAGGAAGGCTGGCACCAGCACCCAACCACAAATTAACTTGCACTAGCATCAAGCAGGCAGCAGGGGGACAGCTCAGTACATGGGGAGAAAACACTTATAAAAGTGTATTAAGTTTTTTTTTTAAGTATACTTACCATGGAAAGGTACATAAAAATAAATAAATATGTACTTAAATACTTAAGTATATTACAGTTGTAATTGAGCTATACTTAAATACAGCATAAAAGCATTAAATTGTGCTTTTGAGTGCTTTTTCCATATAACTTATGCGAACTGAACTAGTTTTAGGTATGTTTTTAAACACCCTTTTATTACAGTTGCAGTATATTGTAAATGTACTACTTTGTATTGATGCACATATTGTGTACACCTTAGTGCTACTGGGAAAAAAAATACAATAAAGTGCACATTAAGCAGTATTTATTGCCACTACATATATTTTCTATCAACACAACATATAATATAAAGCATATTGTTTAAAAAAAATACATTATATGGAAATACAGAGAAAGTATATTTAATGTGTATTTTTATAAAGTATGTTAAATTGAAAATGCACTTTTAGTATTATTTACCTAATTTGGACATACATTTAATTGCTCTTAAGTCTACTTCCATTTCACAAGGGAAAAGAAAGAAATTGTGTAAAAGCAGCTTTACACTGCTTTACACTGACCTTCTTGCTGTATTTACTGTCTTGCTCCACCCCAGACACATTGTGACACATTTTGTTGCAGTTTTTTTTTTCTGTAAAACCAGAGAAATTAACTACAGATGAAAAAAACACCCTGAACCTCTATTACAAACTTGGTTCTTTTTGCAACCATTTGCAACTGATTTGTCCATGACATCGCCCAAATAACCATTTGAAGCACCTTTATTTAATTAAGGTATAGTTAATTTGTAAAAGCCACCCTACACTGTAACTGGGTTGTAATGTAATGCAACACTAACTATAAGGTAAACCCAGTCAGTAGCAGATTATTAATATGGCACAGAGATAATTTGTTTTAATTTGTCTCCTGCTGCTCTCTAGACAGTACAGTGGGGATTACCGTTGTCTGTGTGTCTGAGAGATGGTTGGGTTTTTACAGTGCTGTCTTCTGTCCCAGTGACGTTCAGCTCACTGGGGAGTGTATCTGTGTATGTCATCATGACCTGGCCACCAGTCATCGTGGTCTCAGGTCATGTCTGGAATACAAATCTTCATGACATTCTGCGCTCACACACAGATATACAAGGCAAAGGCACAGAAGGATTTGTGTGTCATTTATGCTCTAACATGCGAGCAGGAGAACTGTCTGTCTATGCTGATGCATAAATCCACATGACAGCCACTCAGACACACACTGTCTCTGTCTGGAATCAGCCTGGGCTTCTGGGAATCAGGAGCTGGGATTTTAAACCGTTGCTGGCCGGTAGCTAAAAATCACTTGAATTATGACTGTCATGATCACTCAAATTGAAGGAACAAAGATGTTCTTTTGTCTTTACCTTTCTAAATAATTCATTTATAACATCAGTGTACTGCAAACACTCTCAAACATTTTAAGTCCTATCCCATTTCACCCTATGGTCCTACCACTTAGTCCAACCTCTCTGTTTTGCTCGTTCATGTTAAGGGGTAGGGTGTCCCGATTATTGTTAGGCTGGAGGGGTAGGGTGAAGTGTTACATGACCCTTAAAATGGAAAACGGACCCTGAAAAGTTTTTTTAGAGGCACACTCAAAACAGAGGGCCACGAAAGTCACTGGCGGAATGAGGCACAAGCGGCCAAAGAAACACACCACTTATACTGCCATAGTTTAATGTGCATTTTAATGTTTTTATGGGCCTTTTCTTCGTAACAATCATAGAAAAATCGCCAAGAGCTGATCTCAGCAGTGAGCTAGCTAACTTTCTAGTTCCACCTTAAATGGTTCAACAGTTGGCAGAGGCTGAAGCACTGAAATATAAAAGGAAATGGCTAGTTTTAGCTCCCTATCACAGATTAATTAAAAAAAGAGCTGCACCACCTGCCCCCTTTCTGAGGACATACAACACCCTAAAACCTAAAACCTCTCTACAAATTAGAAATGAGATTGGGCCTTAATCTTAATCTTGAACTTTTATATTCTATTCAAATTTCAGGATGAAAGGACCAATAGAAATGTTCCAAAATGATATGCACCATCCAATACTGATTCTGTCTTCTTCTTCACTGTATTATATGTTTGAAGGTCACCTTAGCTTAGGACATCTTCCAAATTAAGAAAGAAAATATCTTATTAATTCATTTCAAGAAACAAACAAGAAATTTGATAGCACATCTGAAAGAATAAGCACAAGCAAATAAAAAAAAATAAAATAAATGAAGCAATTAAAGTGTTAGAAGGTCAATCAAATTCAAATATTGGTACAGCCTTGTTCCAAATCTCATTGTATAATTTAGACTTTAGATAAAAATGCGGACACAGCATACTGTAAAATATTTGTATATATAAATATTTACAGATGTATACATTGCCATTTACATATAGACAGTTGGATATATGTAAAATCCTAAAGTGTGTGGCAGGGTGCGAGGGTGAATAAGTCTTGGTGAGCACAGTGTGCCTAAATTAAAGTAATAAATAATAGCCACTACCAATATAATTCCACTAATGGTTTAGATTCACTCATTGCACAGCGGCATTAGCCTCTAATGATTTCCCACTCCACTCTAATTGACAGTTCTGACATGTAAATCAGCTAGACACTGTGAAAGCTTTAAAGAGGATTTTGAGAATATAACAGTGGAACATGATAATGCTTATAGTAAAATCGGACTGGTCAGCTGGGACCGCTTTATTAAAATGAATTCTAAAATCTGATCCTAATTCATCTGTGGAGAAAAGGAGCTCGACGTGCAGTTGAATGAATGTTTTCCTTCTGCAGTCCTGTGAACAGAATATGGCAGACAGGCAGGGAATTTGATGGCCCACTGGGCTTGGTGTTATGAATGCTTTGCTAATTATTCCAGGCTGATCCGCACTGTCAGTAGGCCGTGAGTAGCCCAGGTGCGCTAATAAAGATGTTTCCTGTAGAAAAAAGAGACGCATCCTACATAAACCCTCGTTTCCTCACCAGGATTATCTCCCAAAACTTTGTGAATTGGGGCTGTTTATCGTGAGCTCGTGTCGTCCATGGATCTCCTTAAAGCAGACATTTGGGTGTTGGATACAGTTTGTCCCTTTTGTGGTACTCGCTGTGCTCGGTTTTAGTGTAGGAGGTCCGACACCACAGTGATAGAGTGGAACTGAAACCAGGCATGGATTATGAGGAGGGATTTTTCCACCTTAGGATATCTGCTGGAAGCAGAGGGCTTAACAGTTGCTGTGTCTTTCTGCCATGTCTTTGACTGTAGATGCAAGATCTTTAAGCCAAAGGGTGATATCAATTTCCTGACTTACGTTTAACAGGATTTACTGCAAAAGACTTAATTCCAAGGTATTACAACCCATAAATGCTTGTTGTCAAACCTTATGAATGGAAGAATGTCCTACATGCCTTGGACAGCTTCTGAGAAGGACTGAGGAGCACTGTCTGAAGGTTCGAGGGCTTCTCAAGATTAAATGCAAGGCACTGAATGAATAAATGGCTCTATGAAGGCAAGAGAGAGAAAGTAATCCTCTCACGCCAGCGGTGATGATGAGATCCAGCCGTGCAATCTCACGCTGTCTGCCGTCTACGCTTTCTCTCCGTAATCAGCCAAACATCTGCAGACAGTGAGAGCTTCAGTGTTTATAATAACCAATCAAGGAACACCGACCATGGCTGGGCCTTGGGTAATAGTCTGGGCTTTGAAGACATTTTCACTGATGAGGAAGTTCTCCCAAATGCATTTAAGATAAAAGTGACACTCGATCAGCACTCAGTTTCATCAACAAGAATGTCTTAAAGCCTGCTTTTATAGAACAAGGCACGTGAAGTGATGGAAAAGACCAGCTTTAATCTAACACACTGATATTCAGTATTTGATGACTTTTTTAAGAGTGTGGGCTGAACCAGGCGGAAACTATTATATGTATAAGTTATTTAGGCACTGTAACGGAAATAGTTAACATCCTGATGTGTTGATCAAAGCCTAAGCAGTGATTATAATCAGTTTCTGTTTTTTTCTGAATAAAAAAAAAAACAATAAAACTGTTACGGTTAGGGATGTTCCAAACTAATGTTATGGGTTGGTGCTAATACAGACATATTTTAATGCAATGAATATCAGATATTTAATTCATCTTCCAGTTCCGGGCCTTGTTTTAACCGAGTTGTTCAGAGCACCATCTGAAGTCCATGTGAAAACAGCATCAAGGAGAGTTCTCAGAAGGTAAATGAAAGAGTTTATTTAGAGTCTGTCGTGTGGAACTGTGAACTGTGTCTAAAATACAAGAAATACTAAATTGATGCATTGCTATCCACACTGCTGCAGAAGGCAGTTTAGTAATTAAGGTCTCTGTATCCAAATCGAAAGGAAACATACATGCATCCTGATGTGGGCAAGGTATTAACAGTTCAGATAGAAACAGGATGATTGTTAAGCTGTGTTGTCATTAGCTTTTAGCATTTTTGCCCAATAAAATAATATGCTAGATTACTAATCTTCAATTTAGACATGACTGGGAGTTGTCCTGTCTTAGAATCATTCTGAGTAGGCAGTTTGTCTTAGGTTTAGGAACAGAGCAGCATATTTAAAGCATAGTGGTGGCTAACATTAATGCTAATACACACATGCTATAGAAACCCAAATCACAGCACATTCACACACTATGAACAAGTAATAACACCACAGCAGACAACCAACAACATGTATCAGTCTAGAGTTTGTGCAACTGCACACAAACATACAAAGAGACTAGAGTGTAGTGTTTAAAGCAGGAATTCTCAAAATGTATTCTGAATGCAGATGAGATGTGAGATATGCAGAGAAATGAAATATATAATTTTGTGGCCTTATTTATTTTTGTGCAGTTTTAATATTTAATTTTATTGTGGTAACTTTAATACATGTAGCTGTCATATTCCTCCTCTGTCTTAAAATAATTGCTCTTAAATTCACTTTGCATCTTTAAATGTTTTTTTAAAGGCTTTTTTTTTTTTTTTTTTTAAGTTTTGTATTCTATAAAAGTGTGTCACGACTTAATGACCATGAGAAAATGTGGGTCCTTGGCTGAGACTTGTTGAGAACCCCTGTGAGAACCCAGAATTGGGAGCAGGTAGTATTTTACAGTCTAGTCTACAGTGTCAAACTAGATTATAAGATTCTAAACACACAACACAGTTTTTTTCTTTAAAAAATTCACTACTAAAAACAAGGCAAGGCAAATGTATTTCTATAGCACTTTTCATACCCATGGGCAATTCAAAGTATTTTAAATAGAATACAAAGAAATTTACACAAGAAATTACATAATTAATCAGTTCAGAGTTTCTCATTAAATAAACTGTTAGTTAAAAATTAATTGATTTTACTTTAGTATTATTTAAGAGTACATATTGATTAAAATGTATAAATTGTGCAGCTGTTTAATTTATACAAACATAAAGATTGGATCTGGTGGGGACAAAATAACCTGATTGGGACATTCCTAATATAGTCACAAAGTCATCTGATGGCTTTTTGAGAGTGTGGTCTGAACCAGGCTGAAACTATTACACATGCTAAGTTAATCACACACAAGTTAAAGCAAATGGTTAACATTACTTTAGAGTACATCATTATGTGTTGATCAAAGCCTAAGCAGTACTTTTAAATTCCTTGTCGTGTAGAGAAGTTAAAAAAATCAAATTAGCAAGAGATAAGACAATAGATGTTATTTGTTACACATGATAATTTAATCAGGGCACTGGTTTACATTAGAATACATCAGGACGTTTTTATCAGTCAGCAGTTAATGTACCAGTAATAAGTGTGGCCTCTCTCTCTCTCTCTCTCTCTCTCTCTCTCTCTCTCTGTTCCTCTATCTCTCTCTCCCCAGACTCAGATCTCAGCATGCGGACACTGAGCACCCCCAGTCCTGCTCTCATCCTAAGCCCGAGGTCTTCTCCACTTTCTCCCCAAACTGTCCCAAATGGTCACGAATCTCCATCCCCATCCTCCACCATTCCTGGAGAAACTGTTGCCATTGTGCACGCCCCTCCTTCAACGCAAGTCTCCAAACGTCCTTCTAAGACTCACCACACACCGCTTATTGACTTCCTCCCGGACCCCGTCCTCCTGCAGGTGTTCTCCCACCTGTCCACTCCGCAGCTGTGCCGCTGTGCTCGAGTCTGCCGCCGCTGGTACAACCTGGCCTGGGACCCACGCCTCTGGAGAACCATCCAGCTGACTGGAGAGTCGCTCCACGCTGACCGAGCCCTGAAGATCCTCACCCACCGTCTGTGCCAGGACACCCCCAACGTGTGCCTGACCCTGGAGACTGTGGTGGCCAGCGGCTGTCGAAGGTTGTCGGACCGTGGCCTACATGTGGTGGCGCAGTCGTGCCCGGAGCTGAGACGCCTGGAGGTGGCAGGCTGCTATAATGTGACCAATGAGGCTGTGTTTGACGTGGTGTCCCGCTGTCCCAACCTGGAGCACCTAGATGTGTCAGGTACGCACAGTAGTGTAGGATTATTAGTTTCATAATTATGGTAAATTTAATAAATTAATAATTCTATTATTATGAAATTTTATCTAAAATTATTTAACCCCTTAAAAAAAACTTGTCCCATATACGAGCTACAGGTGCAGGTGAAATAAACCCTTTTTTCTGCAGTAAAATAAAATAACTTATTTACCTAATGAAAAATTGAGGGTTTTGAAATCTTCTACAGGACACTTGGAGAAGCTGCATGTCCACTCTCTACTCCACTTAATGATTTCAGATCAGTATCAGGAATCAACCCACATGCTGCATGTTTGGAAATAGATTTAAAAACTAGACAACCATAACAAAACTAAAGGTTTGGAGGAAACAAACTGTGATTTTAAAATAAAGTTCAGGAAAGAGACAATTTTATGATTTTATTCATTGTATTTTGACATTAGCATTACTTAAATATTTTTTTATAATTTGTAATATTTTCAGTAATGTTCCTTATCAAACATGAAAGCTTTTTATGTAATGCTTGAATAGAAATCCTCAAGATTTAGTGGTGTAATGTAATGTAATGTAAATGTAATGTAATGTCCGGCAGACAATTAACAAAAATCCTGGCCTTTTAATGGGTTAAAGTATAATAATCTTTTAGCTGACTATTTTACACAAATCTCAATATTTTTATTTTTATTTATCTCCAGCTCAAAGATATTCATGTGCTTGTTCATATGGGTCATAGCAAAATGAATCAGCACATGGAATTGGAGCATTATACCTGCTGAGACATTGTTTCTTTAGTTTGCATTTAGTGACGAGAGCATTAGTGTTTTCAGTAGGGGTGTGACGAGACACTAATATCACGAGACGAGACGAGACACGATATTGGGTTCACGAGAACGAGACGAGACTTAAAAATAAAATTTTAAAGAAAACCTCAAAGATGAAAAATGGCTTGAAAACTAGAGTTTTGTTTGACAAAATCATATAACACAAATTTAACAGACTGGTTTCTCTCACACACTGATCCTATAAGAAATAGAAATAAGAATAAGAATAAAAAATAAGAATAAAAAATAAAACTTTTCTAGGTCTTATAAAGTGCAAACAATAAGTGCAAACCACAACCAGTCATATTAAGCCTATGGTTTGTGAGTTTTTTTCTCCTAAATCTCTTGTAATTTAACTCTGCAGAACCATAACCAGTCATATTAAGACTATGCTTGAAGTGCAAACAGAGACAGAACATGTTTTTTAATACAGTACAGAGTTAAGGGATAAGTACAACTGCCTATGAAACAGTCACGTGTAGGATTTACTTACAGTATTTATATATGGTTTGTGTCTTGTTGGTCACTCTGTTACTGTTTATTGTTTCCACTGGAGCCAAAATGCAGCCAGACAAACAACTTAAAAGGTGGGTATGCAGCCTATGCGACGCATAGGGGCGCTGCACTACAGGGGGCGCCAAATGAAAGCCCCAAATAAATTTTCTCTCAGGAGAAACAGCCAATCAGCTTGCTGGTTTTGCGGAGCGCGGTGGGCTAGTAATGACAGAACGTATCTCCTCCACCCCCTCTCCCCCCGGGGGCACTGATACTACGTTTGCATACACCACAAACAGTACTGCTGTGTTGCCAGATCCCGCTTAAAAAGTCCACAATAAACTATTTTCCCCCCGCGAGACAGGTTAAAGCTTGACGAGAAATATCGTCACTTTTAATCTCGCGAGATCTCGTGCCACGAGATCTCGTCACACCCCTAGTTTTCAGTATACCCCACTATAGTACTATCCTTACAGAATTACCTTTTTTAATAGAAAACTATATATTAAAACTGAGGAAATTATTTATTAAATTAACAGATTTATGACAACTAAAGAATATTTTTTTAAATTAACAGAACCTTTTATTGAAACAAAGGGAATTATTTATTAAAGTTAACATAACGATTTATTACAACTGAAGAAAGTATTTAACACATTTAACGTAACGATTTATTCAAACTGAGGTATGGAATTTGGAACGATTTAGTTAAATCTGAGAGAATTATTTATTACATTTTACAGAAAGATTTATTAAAACTGAGGGAATTATTTATTAAATTAAGAGAAAGACTGTTTATTAAATCAAGAGGATTATTTAATATATTTAAGTAAACATATTAATTACATCCAAGGAATAATTTATTACATTAAGTTAACAATACTATACAACAATACTACTAACAACACTATTTTAAATTATGGACAAATATATTTATATTATATAATATATTGTAAGAGAATGATTTACTACATTAAGGAAAATAATGTATTATATTTAAGTAAACCCATTTATTGTAATATGAAATAATTATGTTAAATAATTGTACTTAATAATAGTTATAAAATATATAAAGATTTATTGTTTGTGAAACGTCTGTACGACTGTTTATGGTTTAGGAATTGTGTAGATAGGCTGAACCCTTGTTTCTGTACGTGCCGTATTAGGAAAACGCCCACCAGCGACAGCTCGTTCTGAGTGAGACACGCCCACAAGCGACACAGAGCGATTTTATCGCGTTCGGTGTGAACGTACAGTAAGATGAACACCATTCCACCTCAGTCCAACTCTACAACTCACCCTTAAAGTACTCTATAGGGCACCCTCACTTCAGAGACCATGGTTCCACTGCTCCACAGCTCAGTGCTGGGGGGATTTATACACCGCTAGCTCACGCCTCACATTAGCCATGGTGCCAGAATATTCATGTGCTCCAGAAGGTCTTATTCTAATGGCATTCATTCTCTACAGGGACTGGACAAGCAGCGTAAAGTAGCTAACAATAACACTAATACTAATAATAAGTTAAACTTTTATAGCGCCTTTCCCAAACCCAAGGATGTGAAGGAGAGTCCCAAGAAGAGAAAAAAAAAACTAAAGAGTCTTATGCTAATGGGAGTAAAATAAGGAAAAAATGAAGGTTTTAATAGTCATTTAAAAGTCGATAATGTTAAGCAGTTGCGAAGTGGAGGAGAAAGAGAGTCTACAGTTTAGGGGCGGCAGCACTATAAGATCTCCCACCTAAGATTAAACTTTCCGATAAGAGGACAGTAAGGAGACCAGAGTTGGAGGAGTGGAGACAGCAGGAAGGACAATACAAAGAAATAAGTTCAAAAAGATATAATGGAGACAGATCATGAAGAGCTTTAAAGATGAGAAGAAGGATTTTATATTTAATCATAAGCTCAACAGAAAGCCAATGCAGCTGAATGAGTGCTGTACGCTTGGTGGAATAAAGAAGTAACTGTATGTATTTGTTGGAAGGGCTGTCCTATAAACATCCAGCCATGTAGTCTCTGTCACTGGTGAAGTAACAACTGGTGAAGTATACACCTATGTGTGTGTTTACATCTTTAAAAAAAACTATAATCAAGTCCCATAACTTTTGCCATGTCCCATGAAGGCTGAAGAACACAGCATTAACCTGTGGGATTTTTTTTGTGAGGTCTCCTTCATTGAATGTTGATGTAATATCTGGAGTTGGACACGGACAGTTCTAACCAGATGCTGCTGGCCATGATCATTCCCGGTACACACTTGACACTGTGTCTTGAGAAATGTTAATGTTTGCTCAACTTCCACAATTTCCATTTGACACCAACTATCAGGCCTCACTCAAACCCACACTGATTACACTGATCCACGATAATTCACTCACAATATTTTACACATCACCTTACCATGAGTACACTGGCCTCAAGGAATTCAGCCTCACTCACAAGATAACACCTCCCAGCTAATACAGGTATGGGCATGCCCAAGCTGTTTCTGAGATAACATTTTATAATGAATTTACAAAGTAGTATCCAATGATTTCAGATTTTTTTTCCCTGTATAAAGGCATGTGGTGCAGTCTTGTGTTTATACATTTCACGTACTATACAAACATTGGCTAGTCAACACACGTAATGTATTATCAATTGATTACTCTGGAGTATAATCTATATTTCATACCGTGGATGTATTTCATACATCATGCTGCCATGTACGTTTGTGGATTTGCTGGGAGAGTAATTCATAGCAGTGCTGCTTTTCTGGGAAAGCTGGGAAAAGCATTATAGAACTGGGGAATTACTGCCAGTCCTACAGTTCCCCCTGGGGGATGCCTTGTTCTGAGAGTCTGAACCTCAAGCAGAGTGGAAGGGTCGGTCTGCTGCTTTCATTAATGGGCTCACACACTCCAGAAGTCTTTGGTGGGCAGCGCTAATGGTGGACCATTCAGAAAAGGAAGTAAACCCTTTGTCGTGAAAAGCTCGTATTTGTTGCGGTTGTTCATACAGCAGTATCACTTCACATGAAGGAAAGCAGAACCCTGGGACATTTCCTTTGAGAAGAAGAATGAGAAGAAATTGTTCCCTGTGCTTTCCTTCTTCTTCCCATTTTACTTTATCTTTTCTCTAGTGCTTTAATATTTTATTTGACTTTTATTCTCCTTTCACTCCTTTCACAAGCAGAAGTTCCACACGAGCCAAGATTTTAAAGTTTTAAAAGATACATAACCTTTTCCTTTGGCGACCGTTTTCAACATGGCAAGACTCTATCCCACCAGTTTGATAATCTGGCACAATAAGAGGAACAGGAAACAAACTTAATGCCCTGATCGTATTCAGCTTTTTGGCCTGTGGATTTTAAAACTGCAGAAAATCCTTTAAATCCTGAATAATAATCTGAAGTGTAAGTTCAGCTGTGAGTAGGTAAAATGGCTTAACGCTCCCATCGTACAGTAGCACAGTCTAATGATCGTGTAAACATAAATGATTCATTATTGGCACGCTGATAATTAGCATTATAGAGAACATATTGTTTCTGTTGCACAAACAAATGTTTTTTTTTATTTTCTATTTTCACACCCTACTTTTTGAGAAAATATATAAATACGACAGTTATATCCGAATTTCATGATAGTTTGACTGACTAATAAAAATGCTCTAATGCTTTACATTGCAACAGTTTTTGGTGTTTTTTCCTGTACAGTTACCATTTTGGAGATGTTGGAGTTTTTTGCATGACAATTGTTTTGTTCTCTCTGTTTTCCCTTTTTAAAATAAGCTTTATTAATAATTTGTAAAGTACATTACATTTTCACATCACACAAACATCATAATCAAGAAGATCAGCAAAAATACATATATATCACATTTTACAATTTCAGTTTTAAAACATATCAAAATTATATATCAAAATATTCTACTATTAAAATTTTAAGATTGACCAGGGGTATTTTTTTTGTATTTCTTTTACCTAAGGTTCTGAGTTCTTTTTAGTTCGCATATAATCTGTTTAAAAACTACATTAGCAGGGATTTGTATCTGTTTAACTATCATTGCACATCTTGTTTTCCACATTTTTTGATTTACCATGCAGAGTATATACCAAAAGAGTTCTTTAGTTTTTTTGTCCAGGTTTTCGTCAAAGATGCCGTACCTTATAGTCCTGTGGTTTACAGTCTCTCTGTTTTCCCTACCTGCTCATTGCTTTTCATTTTTTGTCATTTTGTTAAACATTGTCGCTTCATTTTAATATTACAACATGTCAAAATGTGGTGATTAACATAATAGAAATGGTCCAAAATTAATTACATTTAGATATAGATACACTACATGGATAGGAGTATTGTGACTTACCTGCTCATTCATAGTTTTCTACAAAATCAAGAGTATTTAAAAAGAATTTGTTCTGCTTCTCTTGGAGTAACTGTTTCTACTGACAGTGAAGACTTTCTACTAGATTTTAGAACACCTCTGTGGAGATTTGATATCATTTCCAACTCATCAACTGATCTCCGAAGTACAGTGTTGAGCACCATCATTCCAGAGAACATAGTTCCACTGCTCCACAACTCATTACTTGGGAGGCCTTTTACCCCTCTAGGCCTCAACTGGCATTAGTTTGGCAGTTGTTTTATGTTAATGTCTTCTCCAGAGAGTTCTTTTCTATTCTATTGTCCTATTCTACTTCTCTACAGGCAATAGACAAGCTGTGTGCATTTGCAGATATGTATCAGTAGCAATGGGTGCAGCTTAGAGTAGCTGAATGCATTCATGAAAAAAGGGTGTCCACAAACATTTGGCCATATGGTGAACATTAGGCTCCCTGATATTCTGCTTTGTATTCTGCAGTTTTATTGCTTGAACATGAATGCCTAGTTAAGTTGCTTTACAATCATGACTAATTCAAAACGAGTTGTTTTTGCTGCTTAGTACCATTATATGGACCGTATGGTCGCTGTCCAATAAAAAAAACAAGTATCTTAATTTTTTTATCGATTTTTAGTTTACTACATAACCTGTGCCAAAATTTCTTGATTAACAGACCAATAGAAATAATTAAAAATGACCTGAAATAATCTTTTTTTTACATTGACTTCCATTAAACGTTTAGAAGGTTTAATCTTTATCTTTTCTGTAAAGTTGCTGTTTTGAAGATACTTATTTTTAATTGTACATTGTGCAAATGAACAAGCACATATTTTAATAATTCTTACCAAGTTTACATCATATATCAGTTTCATAAAGCAAACATAAAGCAGTTTTTTTCATTATATGTACACCTTTTTATTTATGCATCCTTTAATAAAACATTGTGTAACTCTGTGTTCTCACATTTTCTCCTCCAGGCTGCCCCAAAGTGACCTGCATCAGCCTGACCCAGGAGACCTCAGTGCAGCTATCCCCCATCCAGGGCCAGCAGACCGGCCTACGCTACCTGGACATGGGCGACTGTGTTTCGCTGGAGGACAAGGGTCTTCACGCGATCGCCTCACACTGCCCACGCCTCACACACCTGTACCTGCGGCGCTGCAGCCGGCTGTCAGACGAAGCCCTGCGCCAGCTGGCCCTGCACTGCCCCGCCCTGCGAGAGCTCAGCCTCAGCGACTGCCGGCTGATCAGTGACTTCGGGCTGCGCGAGGTGGCGCGCATGGAGGGCCGTTTGCGGTACCTAAGTGTGGCACATTGCACACGCATTACTGACGTTGGCCTGCGCTACGTGGCTCGCTACTGCCCGCGTCTGCGCTACCTGAACGCCCGGGGCTGCGAGGGGCTGACGGACCAGGGCTTGGGCCACTTGGCCCGCAGCTGCCCCAGACTGCGCTCGCTGGACGTGGGCCGCTGCCCGCTGGTGTCGGACATGGGACTGGAGATTTTAGCGCACTGCTGCCCGGGGCTCCGGAGGCTCAGTCTGAGAGGCTGTGAAAGCGTGATCGGGCGAGGGCTGCGGGCACTGTCTGCAGGTTGCCCTGAACTGCAGATGCTTAACGTGCAGGAGTGCGAGGTGCCCCCGGAGGCTCTGCGACTGGTCAGACGCCACTGCAGACGCTGTGTGATAGAACACACCATCCCGGCCTTTTACTGAGAGCGCGGGAGGATGTGATGGGAACACTGTTCTGACAAGCGGATAACTTTTCTTAGCCGCAGCTTTTTATGGTTGGTTGCTGTAGAATGTGTGTGATGTATGAAGCTCTGTTCAAGGTGGATTATTTTACCTGGGGAGGAGAATTTAGTGTAATTTGATAAGTGTGTGATCTGCAATAAAAATAAAATATCACAATTAGGGCTAGAAGATTTATTTTACAATATATATTTATTCATTTTGGTCCATATGATTTAAATTAAATTTTAATCCTGACAATAGTCTGTATCTAAAAGCTTATGAAAAAGGCTTAAGAAATAATGTACTGTATATTTAAATGTATTTTAAAAATGCCACCGTTATTAAATTTTAATTTTTATTCCCATAATTATTGATTTTAAATCATTGTCCAGTCCTGAACATAATACTTTCATACATGATTTAGATACACAGTATTGAAATATCAGTTACACAGTTCCCCAATCCACTCACTAGGGCTCCCCCTATTCCTCATAATGCCCTTAACATTAGGATAGAGAACACCAGCACATGACTCCTCCGATAACTGTGAAGTCAGCTACTGGCTCTTGTCCAATTACAACTTATGTAGCATTACTTGGAAGCCAGCGTACTTAAAGAAAAGCACAGCAACTCAGCTCTGATACATCAGCTAATAGACAGATGCCTGTGCTGAAACAACATTATATTAAAAGTGATGTGTGGATAGAGTGCCATCTCACCACCCAGAGGGAGCATATCCAATAAGGCTCTCTCTGACTCCAGCTACTGATGGCAAGCACCATGACCTGGGTTTTGAACCGGCAATTATTTGTTATGTCTCATGTAAACTTGGCTGCTACTTGGTTTTTGCTTGGTTACAAGCAAGTGAGGTGTACTGATACAGAGATCAGGGTTCAGAGTGCTGTTACTGTCTGATACTGACTCTTAGCAAATGGGTTTTACCCAATCACAGTCTAAAATCGGATCTGTGTTACAAATCATTATCGTTTATATTCAGTATTTCTCACATATTTAATCAGTATTATTGCTTCTGTGGAACTATTAATGTATTAACACATTTAAAAATATTTTTTTCTTTTAATCCTGTTCCAATAACCATACTTCTAATTATTTACAGGAGTAGTCCCTATTATGCGCATCTAGACTATGCCATTTCTCTGTGGGCCAATTGTGCTCCAGCATTTTGTGGGAAATTACACAGATAATCCCAACAAACTACATTACAAGACCTCCTCTGGTAAAACAAATCCACCGTGAGCAGTGCTTACGATGACTTTGTGTGCAATACATGCCTCTGTTGAAGTAGTTATGCAGTCCTTGCCAATACGTGATGTGTGTAAAAGTATTTATCAGACAAAAGGGTTACATTACTATATAAGCTGATATTCTAACTAAAGCTGGTATTCTAGTATGTTTGTCTATGTCAAAAGATATTGATCTTTTTGAGTTTTTATTGAAATACTGACCTGACTTATGCTATATGTGCAGCATCACCACTGTCCGGATATACTTTATTGCCTTTTTTATACTATAGAAGCATTGGTTCTCAGCCCTGGCCCTGGAGTGCACCCCCTGCTGGTGTTGCAAGGCATCGCTGTCCAAAGAAAAACACTTACATATGCACCCTCCTTATTAGCAACTTTTCAGTAGAAGGTAAAAACCCATCAAATTTTTATGGGTTTAATTTTAAATGTAAAAATATTTTATTCTCATTTGGAGTGTTTCGGTTGGTTCATTCATCATCTTTTAATACAATGTGAAGGACAGCTGACATGTTCAAATAATATAATAAACAAAGGAAAACATAGAGATACATAAAGGATTCCGGATCGGGATTGGCCACACTGTTTTAATATTGTTTCAGAGTATGTCCATTCCTTTGTCTTTTACAGTGCTTGTATAATAATGTGTTTAATGTGGGTACTTGCACTTTAAAATTAATCTGCAACAATCACTATCGTTGTATTGAAAGTGCCATTTTTATGTAGCTGTGTAAAGCTGAAGAAGTGCCCCTGGACAAGACAGGGAATACAGAAAAAGGGAACAGTTATAATCAGTGTTACGGAGTTGTTGATTCAAAGAAATGATACAAAGAAACATTGCTGCTACAAATAAAGGGCTACTTATTTAACATCCTTAAAGCATTCTTCAACTTCTGACGTCTTCTTTTTCTTACTGACACCATTTGAGACTCTTAAGATTTGAAGTCCTGCTGGATTTTCAGAAGCAATTTTACATTATTTCCTCATTCGACCACCTTGATTCAAAGAAAACAAGTTCATATTAATAATGTTTTAAGAGTTGAGAAATCAATATATATGATCAAATACCCTGTTTTTTAATCACAGTTTTCATGCAGCTTGGCATGTTCTTACACACTGCTTTTGCATAACTTTATGCCACTCCTGGTGCAAAAATTTAAGCAGTTCAGCTTGGTTTGCTGGTTTGTGATCATCCATCTTCCTCTTGATTATATTCCAGAGTTTTTTTTTTAATTTGGTAAAATCAAAGGAACTAATTTTTAGGTGGTCTCTATATATATGTATATATAATGTATATACTGTGTGTTAAAAGAAGGAGCATTAGGCAAGCTGAAGCATCTGAGCCACTTTGACAAGGGCACATATTGTGAAGGGGCAATTTGACTGGGTCAGAGCATCTTGAAAACATCAAGTTAACCAGTAATCTGATCATTGGGTCATGGATACCCAAAGCTCATTAATAAAATCTATGGACTTCTCACCTCACAATTCACAGGACTTAAGGGATCTGCTGTTAATGTTAGACCTAGTGCCAGATACCACAGAACCTGGGGTTATGTCTCGATTGGTCTTTTCTGTTGAGGGAACAGAAGGGGGATGTTATGGCTGATGGGTGTACACTGTGTTCACATTATTTAAGAGTAATAAATGACTGTGCACAGTTTTATCCTCACCCACACATACCCCGCACTGCAGCCCTCTCTCTGCTCCCCTGGCTGGAGGTGACTTTCCCAGGCAATAAAGGAGTAACACTGTGAACCGATTGTGTTTCATCTCTCCAACTCTCTGATCCAGAGAGTGAAACAATAGTGCTGGACTGCCAGGTGAGTTCCTGCCAGCTGACTAGCTGACTGAATGTGAGACTATGAGACTCTACCTTAAAACCTCTGTTTGTGTTCTGCCCACACTGCTGCCCTCTGCTGAACATACAGTGCAGCTGATTGTGTGAATAGATTTGGTATATAATATTGTATATGAATTTGGGTTGCATTAAATATTTCGATGAGAAAATCAGATTTTAATTTAGGACTCTTTTCTAAATATTAGAGAATGACAAAATAACAGAAACCTATAAAAATATGCCTTAATAAATGTAATTTTCAAAATGCCACAGGTACCAAAAAAAGGTCACACACTCTTAATACTTTGTTTGACTGCCTTTAAGATGTATTAGGATTAAGATTTAGATTTATTTAAATCCAGTTTTGTATTAAATTATTTTATCACCAAGATCTTGACGATTATTGATGACGGTCTGACCGCTGCAACAAAAATATTGTCATTTAGAACACTTGCAGAAAATGAGAAATGGCTGAAATAACAAAAAAAGATGCAGATTCCAGACCTCAAATAATGCAAAGAAAACAAGTTCATATTCATAAAGTTTTTAGATTTCAGAAATCAATATTTGGTGTAATAACCCTGGTTCTTAAGCACAGTTTTCTTGGCATGGCATGTTCTTCTCCACCAGTCTTACACACTGCTTTTGGATAACGTTATGCCACTCCTAGTGCAAAAATTCAAGTAGTTCAGCTTGGTTTGATGGCTTTTGTTCATCCATCTTCCTCTTGATTATATTCCAGAGGTTTTCAATCATTTTTAAGTGGTCTCTTTTTTTTCCAGAGCTGTATATTGGGGGGAAATACCTTACCTAATCTAATACAAATAGAGCAAGAAAACACAATAAAAAAATAAGTGTTCAATTGACTCTGTGGCTCCTTTACAGAAAACACACGCATCACTTCTATAAAAAACAAACAAACAAACAAACAAAAAAAAAATATATATATATATATATACACATTTAATAGCATTAACCAGGTAGAACTTATGGCAGACAGGTATTAACGCAGACAGCTGCAGGGTGTGTGTGTGAGGGCAGCTGGTGGAGCAGGTGAGGGAGGTGGTCGGTAGGGGGCAGCAGTCTCTCTCAGAGAGAAGCTACCGACCCGGAAGTGACCACCACCACAACAACACAGCAGCAGCCAGCAGGGCAGCCAGCCTTCAGAACTACAGACGTTTACATCATTATTCAGCCTTAAACAGACCCGAACATGGCTCAGAAAATAAACGAAGCACATGAGCACATCGCCAAGGCCGAGAAATAGTAAGTACCGTCTGTGTTCAAGTTTAAAATTTATCTTAAACCACTGTAACTGTATAACTAAACAGCTCCCGGCTGGATCAGTCAATTCACCGTTCAGCTAGCTTTAGCTCCTTTACCAGCATTAAAGAGATACAGAGAGAGAGAGAGAGAGAGCGGTTTAATTATATACATAATTCAGAGTAACACTGTAAAATAACACAGCTTTCCGTATCCGTATAGTCTTATATCTATATATTTGCTGGATGTCCAAAATTTCCCCTTGGGGATCAATAAAGTATCTATCTATCTATCCATCTATCTATCCATCCATCCATCTTTCCACCTATATATCTATCTATATATCTATCTTTCTATCTATCCTTCTATCTATCCTTCTATCTATCCATCTATCTATCCATCTATCTATCTATATATCTATATATCTATCCATCCATCCATCCATCCATCCATCTATCTATATATCTATCTATATATCCATCCATCCATCCACCCATCTATTCATCTATCCATCTATCCATCTATCTGTGCTCTTACCTCGATAACCACAGAGCAATATTTATAAAAGCAGTTTATTCATTATTAATAAAGTGACGTTAGCTGTACCAAGCTCGCTAGCCAACATTAAATAAACGTTTATGTTTTGGTGTCATTAAACCTGTAAGTATTGGTGATGAAACGCTAAAAACAACATTTTAGCAACCTTTATTTAACGCTGCCTAATAAGCCTCACTTACTGTTAAAATGCAGACATTGTATTAACGTTCATTAAGCTGAAGGCTTTAATTGCTTTGGACTCTTTTACACTTACATTAATATATATATATATATATATATATATATATATATATATATATATATATATAACATTTATTATATATATATATATATATATATATATATATATATATATATATATATATATATATATATGTATGTGTGTGTGTGTGTTTCAAGGCATTAGAGATGGAAAAATGAACATACAGTACCAATCAAAACTTTAGACATAAATTCTTATTATTATTTGTTCTTTATTTGTATTGTTTACTACATTGTAGATTTAATATATAAAAAAATAACTAGGAAGCAACACTAATGTAGTTACTGTAGGTAGTAGAGAAAAAAGCGACCATGCACAGAATAAGGGAAAAGCAGTTAACCAGTAAATTCTTTGCATTCTAGATGTGAAGTGATATTGCACATACTATGAAATCCTGCACACCATATACAAACGGTAGAAAGAACACAGTGCACATGATTGGTCATTGATTTTCTCAGTGACTGCATTGTCAGCTGTGCTTCAGTACAGAGGGGGAGGAGTTATACAGCTTTATATTCACTAGTGGAAAACCACATAACAGCACTTTACCTAGATTATATTAACAGATTATTCATAAAGACACTTCACTTGTTCTCACGGTTTTGTATCAATGTCTTAATGTATTTTTGCAGTTTGAAGACAAGTTTTATGAAGTGGAAACCGGATTATGACAGTGCTGCCTCAGAGTATGCAAAAGCAGGTGAGAGCCGAACTGACAGAGTATTAAGCTACACTTTAAAAAATAAAATGTGATTCAGATTGTCTTTTGAACAGTACCACAGATCAAGCTCTTTTGTTAATAGACATATGCAGTATTAAAAAAAAAGTTTATTCCCACTCTTTCTCCCACTTACATCTCAACTGAAAATATGTATTTTCTTTTGCCATCTTTTGCGATTCTCATATGGTATAATTCAGTGAACCATTGGAAGCAGGTGTATCTCTTACAGGTGTGTTGTAATCTCTTCTTTTGTCAGTGTAAGATATTTATCTGTTCACTTTCAGCTGTGGCTTTCAAAAATGCCAAACAACTTGAAGAGGCAAAGGAAGCTTACTTACAGGAAGCAGAGGCCCATACCAACAACAGAACGTATCCTTTCCGGTCTTTTGCTCTACTGTAAATAAGACTAATCTTTTATAAGGTGTATGAATGGTTTAATCCTTATTAACTGGGGCAAAAACAAAATGATTAAGATATAATATCACAAATATAGAAGCAAACATTTTGCCAAATAGTGAGCCCAGTATAATCATCTTTACTGTCAAAGCTGAGATCCTACTTCATGCTTTGTGTTCTCAGTCAGTTAATTTTAAACCTTAGTTTTTTTTTTTTTTGTCATTTATATTAAATGTTATTGCTTTAACCCTCTACATCAACCAGTTAGTTGATGTTGTTAGTAGATTACAATTATTTAAGCATAAGTGTCATCAGTTTAGGTGTTTATCTGCATACAATCAGTTTTTACTGTCTTTTTAATCTCCATAGAACAACACGTCCAGTCTTTAGAGTAGAAGTTTATAGGAGAACTTTTATTGGGTTATCTGGCAATATGAAAGGCAAACTCCCTATTAATACCAAGTAATAATCATGGTTTGGGAAAATAAAATAAAATAAACACTGTATGAGCCTGTGTCTGCCAAACATCTCTGTATTGTTGATTGAAATGCAAGCTGTTTTTCCTTGAGTCATACTGCAGACTTTTCCATGCTGCAAAGTAAGTATTTCTGTGTGGTGTATCACTTTGCATTTAGTGTATTAAAATGTGCAGTCCGTTCTAACAGCCTGCATTTTCTCCACAGAGCCCTGGAGCAAGCAGGAATGATGCTTAAGGTGAGAGATAATGATGTCAAATTAGAAAATTATTTTTACATTTCAACACCTGTAAGTTTAGAGACAGCCTTCACAGCAATGTTAAAGTACCAGATATGGTAGAAAAACCAAAAGAGCACAGTTTGATTTTTTTTTTTTTTTAAAGATATGTTCTATTGTTGTTGACCTGGTTGGTGAACCTTAACAATACCCACACACACAGTGCTGTTTTCTCTGGACTGGACTGGACTGGACTGGACTGTATTAATTAAACATGAGAGCTGTATTATTGTTATTTGTCTTCAGCAAAGATTAAGATTATGTATTTTGCTTTATATTTTATACAGGACATGCAAAGACTACCAGAGGCAATTCAGTACATAGAGAAAGCCAGCATGATGTATGTAGAGAATGGTACACCAGATACTGCTGCCATGGCTCTCGACAGAGCAGGAAAGTGAGTGGTTTAATGTTTATGTTTTAAGTTTCACATGAGCTGCATTTTATTAGACATTTAATAACTTTGGCTTAATTATTTGCATTTAAGACCCAAATAACTTTAATTAATATTTACAATTAATTGATTTCTATTTAAGTTAATTGTATTTCCTGTGCCTAAGGTCCCAATAACTCATAAATGATAACCTGAGTGTAAGCATTTAGACAATGCATTTTGTGTGTGTGTGTTTGTGTGTGCGAATGTGTGTGTGTGTGTTTGTTTGTGTGCATGTGCATATATGTGTGTGTGGGGTCCACAAAAACAGCAATCCTGGGACACAAACACAGCGTTATTATAAGGAAGTCTATTAGGCATACTTAGTAAAAAATTAAAACCTTGCTCATATTGTTGCTAACACAGTGTTGAATTGTTATAGAAATATTTTATATACTTTAATCTGTGTTCTCTGAGAGTAATACTTAAGACTGTAATTAACAGGTTGATAGAACCAGTGGACTTATCCAAAGCTGTGGATCTCTATGAGAGAGCTGCATCAGTGTTTGAGGTGAGTTCCTGAAATTGACTTGTCATTTAATGGTATAAGACAAGAGCTTCAATTCCCCTGCCTCACGGCTGAATGCTGGGGTTTATACTTATTTAGCCCATGCCTGGCATGTTTCCAATTGGCATTTTTTTTGCTTCAGAGTCCTATTACAAAGAGCCTAGTCATGCTGTGTCAGCAATATGTCAATTTAAAGAGCCAATAAACCCTAAACCATATTTTTTTTCATTACAAGCTGAAATGTGTTCCTGTTGAAGTTGTGAAACATGCCAGTTCTGCTTAAAAGTTTTGTAAACATTTCCTTACTTTTAAAAAATGCTTTTATTTTGGCAATTTCCGCAGATCAGAGGCACACTGCTCAGTCAAACAGCCCTGCCTCTAATCCCATACATCACCCATTCCCCCTCCCAATGTTCCCCTCCCAATTTTTAGCTATTTTGAGATTTGAGCTCAGGGTAGAGTCAGCTAAAATCAGGGGGTTTAGTGTTCTCTTAAGGTAACTGAATGAAAGGGTGTCTACAAATAGTTTGACACAGTTTAAATCTGTAATATATTCCTCCAGCTCTATTATATACGTACTGCAGCTTTATATATTTCACTTAGTGGCCACTTTGTCATGTCAGCATGTATTCTGTTTCAGAATGAGGAACGATTGCGACAGGCTGTGGAGCTGCTTGGCAAAGCATCTCGACTTCTCGTCAGACAGAAGAAGTAAAGCTTGCACTTTAATCCTTAACACAGTGAACCATTTAGTAGATTAAATAGCTGTGATTGTCTATTTCTCTAAATCACATTTTCTCATGTTTTTCTTTTTATATCTTAAGGTTTGATGAAGCAGCAGTGTCAATACAGAAGGAGAAGAACATGTATAGAGACATAGAAAATTACCCAACCTGTTTTAAGGTGCTTTTTTCTTAATTTGCCCAAGTAACTTTCTGATTCACTTCTTAAATGTTTCATGATATAATAATTTATTTTCTTTTTTTTTTCTTTCAGAAAACCATTGCACAAGTGCTCGTGCACTTACACAGAGGAGATTATGTAGCAGCAGACAAGTGTGTGAGGGAGAGCTATAGTATCCCAGGGTTCAGTGGGAGTGAGGACTGTGTAGCTTTGGAGCAGTTGTTACAGGGATATGACCAGCAAGATGAAGACCAAGTGTCCCGAGTGTGTAACTCACCACTGTTCAAGTACATGGACAATGACGTAAGTGTTTTATAATATATAAATGTCTCATTAATCACTGTATCATACAGTAAAATTCCCAATTTATTCTGTTCTTTCAATTCATTTTTATAGGTGAAGATTTAATCAAAGTCTATATCACTAAAATTGACCTTTTTAAATCCAGTAAAACAAATTGACACCCCTGACAGGGACAGTGATGAGCAGATATTTGTATTCAGTCATAACGTAGGGTTTTTGAGCATAAACTGCTAATGTAAGGTCTTTCCATGCAAGTCAAACTTTTACTTGGCAGCTTTAAAATGTTAAATTTGCTTCACTGGTGGATTTAGAGGCAGTTTCTTGGACTGGGAATAAGTCTATTAAGACTATATTTACCTTTCAGTGGAACATTTCCATTCAAAATGCTATGTAGTTAAGGCTTAATCACTCTCTGGAAAACTGCTTCATAGTGTTTAAGGGGGGCAGTTAATTATTTACATAAATGATTTAGGTTTTTAAAAAATATCTTTAAAAATGGAATCATCATTTAAAATAATTTAAAAGCTGCCTTTTTTGTTTAACTGTGTCCCTTTAGCTAGATTATCTGAAACATATATAGTCAGTTTCTCAGACAAACATTACGCCTATTCTTAGACTACACAATATTTTAAATGGAGAAAATCTTTGATAATATATTTTTCACAGGACTTTATAAAGCAATAATATCCTGCTATTTTTACATCAACTTTCTTCTTACATTTACACTCTTATCACTTTAAAAACTCATAGCTCATCATTGGTAGTGCTATTCTCCAAAAATTTGCTAAACTGTTTTGTGTCATGTCTTTTCTTATTCACCTCCTAAGGGAGTAGCAGGTATGACAATACAGTAAAACAGTGTCTCCTCCCTGATTTTAGTATTAGTTTTTGTTGTAGAAGTGCATTAAAAAGAAACCTGGAGTTTCCTTGAGTGAGTAGTTTAGTGAAAATACTTCTACAGTGTTGTCAACTTTTTGCCAGTTTTGCGGAAAGATTTAGGGCCTTTTTGTTTTAAAAAAGTGACTAGTGACAAACTTGTGACATTTTGTACAATCACTATAACTGAACATGAATGGGAGGCACATCTCTCTCTCTCTTTCTCTTTCTCTCTCTCTCATTTCTTCATCTCTCTCTTTCTCTTTCTCTCTCTCTCATTTCTTCATCTCTCTCTTTCTCTCTCTCTCATTTCTTCATCTCTCTCTCTTTCTCTTTCTCTCATTTCTTCATCTCTCTCTCTCTCTCTCTCTCTCTCTCTCTCTTTCTCTCTCTCATTTCTTCATCTCTCTCTCTCTCTCTTTCTCTCTCTCATTTCTTCATCTCTCTCTCTCTCTCTCTCTCTCTCTCTTTCTCTCTCTCATTTCTTCATCTCTCTCTCTCTCTCTTTCTCTCTCTCGTTTCTTCATCTCTCTCTCTCTCTCTTTCTCTCTCTCATTTCTTCATCTCTCTCTCTCTCTCTTTCTCTCTCTCGTTTCTTCATCTCTCTCTCTCTCTCTCATTTCTTCATCTCTCTCTTTCTCTTTCTCTCTCTTTCTTTCTCTCTCTCATTTCTTCATCTCTCTCTTTCTCTCTCTCTCTTTCTCTCTCTCTCATTTCTTCATATCTCTCTCTCTCTCTTTCTCTCTCTCTCTTTCTCTCTCTCTTTTTGATTAACCTCCCAGCCCTTATGTGATCTGACAAAAAACTAATTTGCCTGAATGTATTTTTTGCAAATTATTGAGCACTTTAACTTTATTCTGTTAAAATATAGTTAGATAAATTGCATGTATTTTAACTTCACTATGTGATTTTGTGAATTTGAGTGCATTTATGATTATCTACACATTGATATTCTTATATATAAGAATATTGTTGTTTTTTTCATATAGTTCATCCTATTTAGAGAATAATATAAAAATAACTTGCATATTATGCCGTCTGGTGAGATTTAGTGATTTTTTTTAAGCAGACTTTTGCTACTGTCCTCTAAAAAAAGTTGTCAACACTGCCCTCTACTTTAAATCCCCTACTTACCCCTTTTCTTTTGTACTGCTGTTCACTCCTGAGGGAGACTTCATACCTCCTAGCCCTCTTCATGTGTGCAATCAAGTCCTAAAATGAGTTGATTCTTCTTCTTTTGCAGTACGCTAAGCTGGCACTGTCTCTGAATGTTCCCGGAGGAGGAAAGAAGAAGAAAGCTGCTGCTTCTGGAGATGGAGGAGTGAATGGCGGAGCTAACAGGCCTGAGGAAGATGATGATGAGTATGCAGGAGGACTCTGTTAGTTGCTCTGATTGCTGACCTCAGACCAGTGTTCTTTGTCATCCACAGGACGTCACTTTCCAGTACTGTACATCCGGCTGTTGTAAACTTCATTTTTGTTTTATGCCTTTTTGCGTAGCTTTAAAGCTCCATCAGAATTTACAGAAGTAAGTGTGGTTTTGGGACATTTAGCACTGGATTTGGCTTCAACACCAACAACTAGCCTTCCAGTTGTTGTGATTCTTGACTGGAGCTTTAAGGCTTTTAGAACGGGAAGCTGGTTGTAGGTCAGCATAAAAAGGCAGCTTCCATTTAAGAGTGTAGTTTTTGTTACTGCACACCAGCGCCTTTATCACAGTTACTGGAGGGCACATTCTCCATTCCTTCGCATGGCTGAACTGCCTTACCAAGTACTAGTACTAAACACCTATTGCCTGCTGCCCACAAACAGAGTCTGCTATATTTCATCATCACAGTGATGATTTACATTTGTCATTCGCTTTTGACATTGTTTTTCTGGGCTTTAAATTATGCAGGAGAGAGTATGATGCTCTAAACACACAAAAAATTAAATGAATCCTGCAGAAGGAAAAGAATAAAAGTTCAGGACATAACTTATGGTGTTATATCCATATACTAGTATTTATAATATCATTGTAAATGTATATAGAATCCAAACTGAATTACTATTCCTGGGCTGGATTCACAAAAGCGTCTTAAGAAAGAATTTGTTTTTTTTTTAACTTTTCTTTGTAGATAAATCCTAAGAACAATTGGTATTTATAAGAAAATATGTTTATAACTTTATGATGGTCTATTTACGAAGAGCTGTAACATGAAGCATAAAGGTCATTATCTCATAAGATATTGTAAAAAAAGTAAATAAGATTATTATTATTATCATTGTGAATTAGGCCATTGATTCTTCTTTAAATTTTGTAGTTTTTAGTTCATTGTACATTTTCTTTTTCAGAAAGCTTTTGTGAATCTGGCCCCTGAATTTGTCATTCTGGTAAACTGATAATAACACTTATCATCCAGCATTTTTAAAGGCGTTAGGCAGTTGTTACACACTAAATCAACGGACCCTTCTTTGATGGGACCTTGTTATTTGATTGTTATGAAATATTGTGTGAAAGCTTGATTTATTCAGATTCTTCCTGATTTCTATGATTATTATATAGATCATTTAGTGTTTCATTATTGTTTTAATGATGTTCTAAGCAAAATGAAAACATATATGGTTTTCAGGCAGTGATTTTATTCATTTACTTGTTTTGTAATGTAATTCAAAATCTGAAAACTGATTTACTTCTACTTCATCAAACAACTGTGCCTGAACTTTTGAAAAATGTAAAAATAGTCAAGGGAATGCATGAACTGCCTTCATACTTATGTTCTTAATTTATTCAGTTCTTCTTGCTCATTGTTTCCATATAGAAAAAAAACACACTGTATTAAAAACAGTTTCATGAATAGCTATATGATATGCAAATATGCATGAAATGCCTTAATATTATGGGCTGAATGTGAATAGGATTGCTTCTGTAGTGTGTTTTTGTTTTTAGAAAAAAAAATGACACTTTAAAATTTCAGGGAACAATTTCTCTCAGAAATGTATTTGTGAGTGTTGAATTTGATGGGAACTGGATGAGAATGTTGTATGAAACCTGTGTTTTGTAAACATCTCTTATGCTGTTTTTTCCGTCTTGGATTATAAACTGTGTGTTTCAGGCGTCGGACTTTCCATGAAGAGAAACCTCTGGGCTATTGTTATAAAATTTCTGCACTGCATGCAATGATTCAACATGTAGCTGCTATAATTAAGATTTTAAAGAGAAGTATGCAACACTTTCCTGAACCTATTAAAAATTCCAATCATGAAATAAATCTTTGTATGTTTTTTCAATTTAAACATTTTATGGTAAATCAATACTAATAATAGCAGTTCCTGCAGAAACTGCAAAAGTATTGTGGTTGCTGAAAATCCTGGCAGATGATACTACAAAAAAAAAAAAAACTAAAATTAATTAAAAATATTGATTGACTCAATTATATGTTGGTATCAGGGCCAAATATTGATGTAATTAACACTGGCCCAGACTACCAGATAATGGATTTACTCTTCCCAATAATCATAAAGTACAGTACAGTATCGTACAATAAATGGATATAATTTGTAATACTTGTATGTTATAAGAATAGTGAACAGTATTTTAGTGTGGACTGTGTAAACAAAAAAGCATGTATATATATATTTATGTAGATAATAGACATACAAACATACATGTATATAGTATATATTGTAAAGAGGAATAGTCCAGTGTGTGTATGTATGTATATATATATATATATATATATATATATATATATATATATATATATATATTTATATGTGTGTATGTGTGTGTGTGTGTGTGTAGCCTGAGTGCAGCCTGTGCAAATGTTTGAAAATTAATTCATTTTTTTATGGGGAAAATGTATTACACTTTTACAAATAAAGTAAGTCAGATCTGTACCAAAAGAATAATGCTTAAAACTATGCTATTCATTCTACAACTGCGCCACATTTGACGATCTGACCTTGATCAAACACAACTATTAAGATTATTATGCAATAGGCCATATCGTATCAAACGTATCCTTTTTTGTTTTTTATATTCTGCACCTATATTGTGGTATTTATTTTACTATATTACGTTGTTTCCACATTATTATATTCACATTATTAGTATTAATTATTTTGTATTTTTATACAAAATCTCTAAAGGTACTGTTTTTACAAAATAGTCAAAACTTTACAGATTTTTTTTTTGTTTGTGCTGAACTTTTTTCAGTGTTTTCCATATCACAAAAATATTTCAGATTGCAAAAATATTATTTTATAGCCATATTGCGTTTAAATCAGTTTAAACACACTGCTTCCATAGCCAAGTTTAATCTGGTATAGTACGGTTAAGAACACATATCAAGACCACTGATCAGCCTACTAGCAAACTGTTCTGGACTCTGTCCATCCATTAATCCATTAACAGAGCTGGGAAAGGGAGAAAGTTATTCACACAGAGATGACACACACACACACAACAGGTTTTCAAAATGTGCTTTATGCTTAGATCACTGAACCACCATTACATCCACCATTGTGCAGTGCGTTCCCTAACAGTAGGAGGGAACACGGTTCTCCATGCTGCGGCTGTTCTCTGACCTGTGTGGAAGAACAGAACTCTAAATACTGCTTTGACTAGATGACATTCTTTTCCTGAGAACGGTGTCATCCGGCTTCCGTATATAGTTTTCTGCACAACATCACAACATAAAGCAAACGGAGATCACAGTCCCACGTGGAATGTCACATAGTTACATCTTTTGAAGAACCCAAGCACTTCAGTAAAAACCTTTGTCTCAAGTCAAAAGTGGCTAGTGTCTTTCAGTTGCTGTCCCTTTTTTTTGCTGTCCTTTTCGTCTTTACGGCCAGATACCAGGACAGTGTATTGCACAACCCAGGGATCATTGCATTTCATCTGAGCAGCTTCAAGCAGATAGGGGGCAGCAGAGCACTGTTGAGCCCTGAAGCCAGCCTCACTCTTTCAAGTCTCTGGCAGCTGCTACAACATCCCAATCCATTGGCTTTCCAGGTCCAGGTCAGTACTTCACGTACATACACTGTAGAACAGCTCCGCCTGTGTATCACATTGTTGAAGGTAGTGAGACCCCACTCAGGGAGGCCTTTTCCTATTCACAAGCTTACAAACGCACTATTTACGTGGACACGTTCTTCCATACTGCAGCTTCAGCAGGAGTGTCCTCTCTCACCGCCTTCTTTTTCTTCTTTTTTCTCCTCGTAAACTCACGTAGCTCACTTAGTCTTCTCCCTGGTCCACTTGATCATGGTCTCAGGTGAACGGTAGAGGAAGATGAGCTTAGCATACAGGTCTTCCTCCAGCTCCAGCTCACCGGTCTCTCGGACGAGGAAAATGTCGGTGCACAGTTTGAGGATGCGGTCCACACAAGGCAGCTCCTCGAACATGATGGAGTGGGAGATGCCGCTGAAGAACTCGCGCACAAACTTGCCTATCACCAGAACCACAGAGGCGTACAGACCCATTATACTGCAAAAGAAGAAGAAAAAGCAGGTCAGTGACATATTACACACATTATATAATGCAGTACTAATATGTCAAGCCAGAACTGCAAATTAATTTTGTTAATTGTTGTAGTGGTTTTGTCTCTTACCCGTAGCCAGCGAGGAAGCCCAGGCTGGGAGGACTGACTTTATCACTAAAGACATACAGCCGCAGTCCAGCTTCCCTCTTCTGCTCTGTCTTCACCCCAGATTTCATATCGATCATCCCAGCAGAGGGCTGGTCCACGATCCACCACTCCTGGATTTCACCACTGCTGTTATCGGAACGTTTCAGATCCAAGGTGATATCCTTATACCCATCGTCTGAGGAGGGAGGCAAAATATGTGGTTGAGCCAAAAGTTAACGCAAAAATCAGTCATTCTTAAACATAGAGGTTTTATTATTCTATTAGTAATGCCAGTTTTTGGTTCCATAAAAAAAACATAAAAAGTAAAGAACAATTTAAAGAAGTGAATAAAGTTTCAAACATCTATTTTACAAAATTGGTTCTTTATGGAACCAAAGGTGGTAATTATGCGGCATTGCTGAAACAGCACTCCGTAGCATCTATATAAATATAGAAATATGTATACTGTACTCTTTAGATTCATACTTTACCTCCATAGAGATGGTCTATGGGTTTTGCATTAGAGTCACTGGGTGCTCGTATAAAACAGGGGAAGACTTCTTTTATTATTCTGTAAAAGAAAAAGAAATCAAGTTAAGTTGATGGCTTTGTGTACTTACTGTAAACATAGTCAACATAGTACTGCAGTCACACTTCACCGTACTCACACAGCCTTGTTTCTTGTGCCGTTCAACAGATTGATTAACTCCTGTCGAGTATTCGTATCTAGGTATGTAACATGCTTGTCCATGGCGACTTCTGCCTTTGCTCCAAGACTGAGGTTCCTATAAAAAAAATTGCAGAAAATACAGATTCTTTTTTTTAGTTTAGTAACTTTGAAAGTGTGGTGCCTGGATAACTACCTAAAGGTACTGTTTATATAAACACTACCTGTTTAACTAGCTCCCAGTGCCACGTTTTAAATGCCAGGGCCCTCAGAATACTACTGATGAAGTGTGGAGCTATTTAGAGCTTGTTAATGGTTTAAAAATCGCCCTTTCTTTGCATGGGCAGCGATATGCCCCAATTGCTATCATTGTAAGCCTGTTGGGAGCATCTGCTAAAAGCACTGCATTATAGGTTACTGGCTTTTAATGAAGGTGGTCTATTTGTTTTAACAAAAGTACTCTTTATCCTGTTTCATTTCACACTGGATTTTTTCTTTGAGATTTTTTTTGTTATTTTATAATGCTATTAAGTGGGGTGAGAGGAAGAGCAATTAATAGATCTTAGTAATGGATTATGCCCCACTTTTAGACCACAGAGCTATTTGTTAAGAGCATCGTTTTCAGTGTTAACAAACTGTACCTTTGGATGGTCCAGGACATGGTGACAGGAAACTGGTCCTCTTTGCTCAGAACTTCCATCAGACTCTTTCTGCTGGGTGGGCTGATGGTCCACAGTGAGTTAGAATTTCCCTCCAGCTCAGCTTCAGTCACATCCTCAGCAGTGTAGGCTTCTAAGAACTGCATTGCTCCCTGAGGGAAAAAACAAATATTACACATAAGGCTGTATTTATGGATTTATTTTTGCCGTTTTGTTTTTATTTTGTACTAAAAAATAGGAATGCAGCAATAAACTGTGGGCTGCTCACACTATCCATAGTTGTTTTTATTTGTACAAATATTCCAATTCTGATAGGTAAACATGTTTAAAATGGAAATGGGACCAAATCTACCTGGATTAGCATTTCACAGAAAAATAAGCTTTGTGTAAATTGAGTACGGTAAAATATTTAACACTGTAGTTGAGAGTAACCTAACATTTAGACTATGGTAAACTTGTTTTATCATACTTTTAAAGGAATGATTTTGATATCTCTGAGCATTCCTAATAAATTAGATGTTATGAAAGCAAACCTACCGGAATGTAGTTGTATGAATTCATAAACTTTAAGAATTCTGCTTCAGTTACATCCTTGAGCTGATTCTGCTGAGCACTCATTGTGAAGATTGGCTATAACACACACACAGAAAAGAGGTTTAGAGAATGCATAATAAGCTGAAACATCCTGCATCTGAGCGGTATACACTGACATGACGAAAATCATGGGATAGAAACTAGTGTCGTTAAAATTTTAAAAAATGCATCAACCTAACCTGTGGGATATGGGTGTGAGGTCTCTTGAATTGAATGTGGATGTGATTGTTGAGTCACTTGTCTGTTTGTATAAACAATTCTAGCCAGACCCGGCCAATCACAATCATTTTTACCCACTGTGCTGTCCACTGTGAGTGGTAATGCCTTTACTTACATATTCCTGGTACACAAGTCACTCTGTATCGAGTAATATTAAATGTCCTCACATTTGGAATTTGGAAATGTAATGTCCTATCCCTACCTACTACCCTGCCTCGCTCAAACATGCTTGACCACACCTCACAACTTATACAGCTGTGAACAATCCTATGCAGCCCCCCCCCCAAAAAAAAAATTATAATCAATTTGACAGTAATGATCATATTATTGTCCCTTGACTTTTCTAATGTCAGTGTAATGTATTGCTCTAGTTAATGTGTGCGTACCTGAAATCCTCCCAGTGTGATGGTGACCGACACGTCCAGGGGTTTGTTAACGACGCCAGCAACCGATTTGACCAGAGACATGAAGAGCAGCGGGAACCAGACGATGCAGATGAGTAACATCACAATCATACCACCCATTCCGTACTTTACCACCTTCTTCTTCTTCTGCCCTCGTGGCTGAGGATATCTCTGATGAATCACACACACAAACAAACACAGATAACTATCTCACCTCAGGGGATTTGAAGTGAAGCAGTGCAAAAAGTCTGCATATATATATATATATATATATATATATATATATATATATATATATATATATATATATATATATATATATATATATATTTTTTTTTTTTTTTTTTCCAATATTAAACAATGTAGAAATTACAATTATGTAAAAATATCTTACTTTCTCTGACTCCCTCCAGCACTTCAGCACAAAAATATGTGCGTAGATGTCCTCCACGCAGATCCAGCTGGATAGGCTGAGAGTAGTGTCTGTCCACACCCAGTCCATCACGGCCCGCAGCTCTGTTAAGAACGGAACCAGCCGGAACCTGCAAACCCAGACAGACATGAATGATAAAGATCTTTTTTTAATATAATCTGTTCATGTGTTTAGAGTTCAAAAAGGAACATTCCTAATATTTTCATTTTATATGGTATTAATTTACATACAGTATCTCACAGGAAGTTCACCCCTCACATTTTTGTAAATATTTTATTATATTTTTTCATGGGACAACACTGAAGATGTGGCACTTTGATATCAAGTAGTCAGTGTACAGCTTCTATGACAGTGTAAATTTGCTGTGCCCTCAAAATAACTCAAGACACAGATACTTATGTCTAAACCACTGACAACAAAAGTCAGCACCTCTAAGTAGAAATACCCAGCGGTTTAGACATTAATGGCTGCATGTTGAGTTATTCTGAGGGCACAGCAAATTTACCCTGTTCTGCAAACTGACTAATTTACACTGTATAAAAGTGTCGTATATTTACTGTTGTCTCAAAAAGATATAATAAAATATTTACAAAAAAGTGAGAGCTATACCCACTTTTTTGAGTTACTGTATTTCATTCAGTCCAAGTTATAAAACAAGGATAGTAGAATTTCTTTATGAAACACCTCCCTTTAATGTGAAGTAGGGGTGGGCAATATTATATCGTATACAATATTTCGTGACACAGAAATATCATGATATTAAAAATCCATATTGTGATAATAGGGCTGTTCTGTCTTAAAAGTAGTTCATAATTTACTGTGAAGCTTTAGGTGTATTTATTGTATAATTGTTTTAGTTTGCAGTTTATTTGCATGCACTAAATATTCTGCAATATTTTTGGCTGCATTATATTATTTTATGCTATATTATTTATTTTGCCACATTATGATTATTCTGTTATACTATTATATTATATTCCTGAAATGAATGAATTATTTTAGTTTTGGCAAGTATATCGTTATCGCAAAAATACCCTGAAATATTGTGATATTATTTTAGAGCCATATCGCCCACCCCTAATTTGAAGTATGCAGAACTTTCATGGTTATTTGGCTTAATAAAGAAGAGTACAGATGGATCTCACCCCTGAAAGAGGAAAAGGTTGACGTAATTATAGCTCTTGGTCAGGAAGTTGCCCAGCACTCGTGTAGGGTAGCCGCAGCGGATCTGGTAAGCTGACAGGCCGAAGTAGATGCACTTCACAAAGTACCAGAGCTGAGCCACCATGTTCTGACTGAAACGCCTAACAGAATAAAATGAAATATTATTAAAGCATTTTAAATTTTCAAACATGTTAGGCACTTGTATGTCTATTACAAGACAACAAATTTATCTAGCAAGTTCTAGCCTACCTCTCAGTGACTCCTGGAAGTATGAAGAACATCCAGAAGTGGATGCCAAACACCAGAATGACCTGGAAGATGACCTTCCCCATAACGGTTTTCCTCAGATAGAGCGCTCGATCCACCACCATTGTACCAAACTGGATCAGGACCATCACCAGAAATGCCTCTGGTACCTGATCCTCAGACAGAGAGGACGTGATGTCTGCAGCAGCAGAGTGTTTCTGTAAAAAGATGCAGACAGTAGGTATATAGAGTGAGACAGGGTTAAGGACTTTGAAATAAACAGTATTGGGCATTTATTCATCCATTATTCATTCATTAACATATTTTTTTAATATATATTTCTTCCTGGTCAGGTTCACAGTCGGTCTGGGTTTTCCCAGAATCACTGAACACAAGGCAGAAAGAGCTCCTGGAGTGGCCGCCAGTCAGAAGTGAGTGTTCGAGTTTCAACTATTATATAAGCATTTTTGTCATTTCTGAAAATATGTTTGACTTTAAATAAAAACACAAATACACCATGTCCAAATGTTTGTGGATACACCTTTTAAATAAACGCATTCAGCACATTATATTGCACCCATTCCCTTTAGAGACGTACTGTCAAATTATTCCTTAAATAAATGTTTTTCCCCACTTCAAGTATCCTAAAATTAAGGAAAACATAAAAATAAATAAAAAAAAGTGCTTAAGATAAGGTATATAAATAAATAAAAAGTGCAGTTTAGGTTTTCCTTTTACATTTTCTATAAATCTGGGCTGAAATGGTGTCAGGTCTATTTTCATACCTGTGTAAAGGAGCTGATTGGTCAGTTCAGGTTAGAGTGGGCAAGTCTGCTCTATATATTTGTGTTTAGTTCTGTATTGGCACTTAACGCTGCTGCTGTGTATTAGCACTGTGCTCTGAACATGAGACGTGTTGGCTCTTTCACTGAAAACTGGGTTTTGCCTTCACTGTCTGTTTTTTAGAGCACAATTTCTGAATGAGCTCCGTACCTCTCCTGTGTGCGCGCCACACTCAAATCTGCACAGAGCTGATTGGCCAAGGAGCAACTTTGCTGATATTTACATGCACACAATTGGTCTGATTTTTATGCACAGCAAAATATAGTAAATTAAAACGTTTTTTAATAGTTCACCAGCTAGTATGGTTTACTAACCAGGTCCTTTTTTCATACCTTCGGTTATATGTTACCACTGCCTGCAGGAGGTGAAGCAGTGTTTTGTTTGTCATGCTTCAGTTCTGATGCAGAAGCTGTGCAGAACTTACCCCAAAGGCCCAGAATCCAAAAACAATGATGATGAAGTCAACAGTGTCAGCTAGAAACATCAGCACATAGACGTCTGTCACTGCGCTGTACTCCGGGTGGATCAGGTTATAGAAAAACTGGCGGATTGGAATATAGATCTCCAGGGTTCTAAAAAAAAAAATGGATGAGAAGATGAGAGAGATTGTGAATAAAACACTGGACTGCCTTTTATCTCAGCACATTCTAGACAGGAATAAGTTCATGCATTAAAAAAACTACATCTTCACACATATGGAGCTGTACTCTAGTAGAAGGTTGAGGATTTACGTGTGGATTGTGAATTTCTTGGCCTTGATGAGCTGCTCTCGTAGTTTCTCCAGAATAAGCTCTTTTCGACTCTTCTGCTGGACACCCAACACACTGCCTGCATGACACACACTCGACCTAGTGCCAGTGCTGCCTGTGGACACACACACACACACACATACACAAAAACACAGGGAGTCAGACAAATCTATATAATTTAAGTAATTCTTAAATCTTAAGTATTATTTAATTCCTATAGGTCACAGAGTCCCCAGATAGACACTGGAATGCACTGGTTTGGTACTAAGCATAGTCCAGTACAATTATGTACAATTAAGTGGGTCATAAATAAAAACATGTATATGTGCAAGAATATGTAAAGAAGTATATTTGGCTGTTTATATTCTTACTATATTCTTACAGTCTTGTTGTAAGCTTACTAAAACAAGTTTTGCCTTTGGGCAACATTATGAAGATTACTTTGTTAGGCCCTTACGATAAAGCAGTAAGGCTTATTTGTAAACAATAGATCACACTATTCTCTTAGAAAGATTAGAGAATATGGTCAGAGACACTGTAAAAGCTTAATCGTGGTTTAAATTATATTATCAGTTAGTAAAAGTTAAATTATGTATCTTTTAAGTATACAAAGGTAAGATTTGACACACCATAATGCTCTGTTTTAGGACAGTTATTAATTACAATATACATGCTCCAACTATTAGTCATTAGAAAACATAACGTTAATTTTCATTGTTATGCAAATGATAAACAGCTCTATCTATTACTCAAACCTGAGGACAAACTGAGATGAAAGAAAATCGAGGATGTCTCACAACTTTCTCCCCTTAAATAGTGATAAAACAGAAGTTGTCCTATTAGGCCCCAAAGCTGCTAGAAATAAACGCTTAGACTTAATGTTAAATCTGACTTCCCGGTCACACGTGGTTCAGCAGTTAAAAATCTTGGTGTTATCATAGATTTAAATCAAGCATTCGATAAACACATATCTAATGTTTTTAGAACAGCTTTTCTACACCTCTGTTTATTGCTAATAGGCTAAGAAATGTCTTGATCCCTTATGACACAGAAAAATAAGTGCATACCTTCATTACATTAGACTACTGTCAGGATGTTCCAACTTAGATCTATTGATGTTCCAACAATAGATTATTTTCCCAAAATGGAACTTGAGGAATTGTGATAAACAGTAAATGTTGATGTTGAAGAGTAAACGTTAACAAAATAATGAATATAAAATCATAAACATCCTTCTTTTGTCTATCTTGCATGTTTTGGAATGGACATTTTAGTTATATATATTTTTGTTTTTCAGTAGGTTTTGTAGACATTTTAATATTTAAAAATCCATGTCATATTTTACACACCTGTAGTAAATAAACATGGAATATTTGACATTTATCCGTCAAAGTAATACAATTAATAAGGGGAAGACAAGTGTCCAACACCAATTTTCAATCATTGTTTAAATTCACAAGGAACTAAAATTTAAGGCGTTTTAAAGCAAGGGAAGACATTGACTGTGACACTTAAAATGGCTGCCAGGTAAACAGCTCCTCTCATATTTCTGTAGATAAGGTTAAAAGTTTGCTCTTCACACTGTCACATGACTTTTCTCATTACCCATATATATATATATATATATATATATATATATATATATATATATATATATATATATATATATATATATATATATATATATATATATTTAGTTTTGAAATAGAGTTACTATTTTTGCTGAGGATGTACTATATTAAGGTCTAAATGTAAACAGTGAGTGAGAGTTTAGTTCTCATGGAGCCTCTATAGTGAAAAAGGTTAAGTTCACTCATCCTCCTCAACATCATTCTCACACGCTGCTACCGCTGAATTCCTGCTGCAGTGGAGAGATGCTGTGAAGCATTGTGTAAATGTAGGGCTTTATTGATGTTCAACAAACAGAGAACACAGACAGAATCATGCAATTGAGGAATAAAATGAAATTCAGATATAAACAAAGAACGAATGGAAAAATGTTCTACCTTCTATCTTATAAAACTGAATTTATTCCTTTATTATCTGTATTTATTTTTGTTACTTGTGTTGGAGAATTTATTTTTTCGAGTATTCCAAAAACATCAAAGAACAGCAGAATCCCAATTATTTGTATCCAGTTAACAGCTTTTCTGCAAGTGTTGTTGATTTATTTAATGAGAAATACCATATTGCTGTGGGCATTTGAGGTTGGATTTATTCCATTTGTGTAAATGGTAAACACTGACGCTATAACTGAGTGCCCATTTGTGGAGAAACTATTAAACTAAACTGAGACATTTTACACTATTCTAAACACATCTAGGATATTTCATATTTTAAAAGCAACACAATTTAGTTGCAACCCGGTTTTTTATGTTTTCAATTAATTTTCTGGACAAAAACAGGATTTGCCAAAACATAAAACCTGTTTTACAGGGCTCTACAGATGTTTACTTCCTGACTGTGATTACATGAATTCTGTGCACAGAATCAGATGTCCGTTCATATAAATCCTAGTTATAGGATTTATAGTTTTTTATTTTTTTTGCAGTGTGTATTTCTTTACAGGCGGGTAGGTATTAAGGAAAAAGGCAGCAGCAAAAGCTAAAAACGTTTATTGATTTATTTGATTGGTGTCTGTATATAGTAATAAATCTATGGTGTCTCTAAGAGGTGTTTGAAATGTGTTGGACAGTTTCTGGTAGCTGGTTGTATTTGAGCTGTTTTATTGTTGATGGGACTGTAGCCTATTAGAAATGCTTATTTTTTCTTAATAAATACTCTTTTTCATTATGGAGTATTCCTGTGTGTTAAGTGTGTAAAAAAGTAATCTGAACTCTTGCCGAACTGTGAATATACTGAACTGCTTAACTTGCTAAATCTCACTTTCCGAAAAATTCAACATCATTCTCATTACTGAAATAGTTGTTTATTAACAAATGTATTAATTATTAGTCATTTTTTGTTAGGAATTGTATTTACATAATTTATAAAAACGTTTTTAAGCTTTGTTTATGAAAAATAAGTTTTTAGTTTTCTTAGTTACTGAATAAAATATGTGTTTATACTGTAAGTGCTGATCCTCACCTCCTCTGGAGGCCACAGAGCGACGGGAAACATGGGATCCTGCGCTGGAGCTGTGTCTGCGCACAGATGAAAGTGTGTGGGAGTGTTTTCTGGGCGTGCGGAGGTGTGTGGACTCCACTGAGGTCTCGCGAGTGTATGAGCTCCTCTCTGGCCGGACTCTGGGTTTCTCCTCACTGTCCGAATCAAAGTTACAGGCTGCTGCTGCTGCTGCGGTCTTAGCTTCTGCCTTAGGGTCGTCCTCGTCCCACAAACCATGACACTGATCCAGTGGAGACAAAATACACACATCAGACATGACCCAGCTAATATCAGTGAATGTACAGTGAGAGACATAAAAATACAAAAACAGTACAGATTAGATTAAACAGCTTCTTAAATAATACTGCTACAAAAAATGAATTACTTAAATTATAATAGTGAGGATTCATTTTGAATTTCTGTTTTTTACAGGTAACCATGTCTGTAGAGAAGAAAATAAACATCTACAAAAAAATAAAGACAGGGGCACCGTATTTATAAATATATAACGTAAAAATATAAATATTATATACAAAAGGGTGCCAATTTGGAGTACCTCTGCAAATTTGAATATCTACAGTAAGCAATAAATCAGGTATGTTAGGCACCACTCTGTATATAAATATATGTATATGTTTGGGGTATATATTTAGAAATACAATGCCACTGTCTTTTATTGTTAAATAATATGTGTTTGTTGTCACCATGGTAAATATGATTGTTTCTTTTTTTCTGGCAGATAACTTAATTTTTATTTCACACCATTCACAATTATTTTTTTTATTTTTTTACAGATGGGGTGATGCTTTCTTTCCAGAATTTGCTGCAGAATTTGGACCAGTGCTTCCCTGCTACTGTGCCATTCCCTGCAGCACAAGCATGATCCATCCACTCACATGTTTAACAGTTGGAGAGGTGGTTTTTTGACAGTTTGCACCATTTGTTTTTGTTTTTTTTTACAAAATAACAGTGTAAATAAATACAAATTCTAAATTTCTACCTTAAGAATAGAGCGATGGAAGAAGAGTGCCAGCAGCTGCACCAGGTCATAATGTACATAGCCCTCTTTCTTCTCCACTCCTATTATATTTGGAGGGTGGAACGGTTTGCTCTTGTCCAGCTCTATGTTTTGATTGAAGGGAAAGAATCCGAACTGAAAAAAGTACTTTATTACTATTGTCACCTGTGGGAAAGAAAGAACGACAGAAAAACAAGACAAAGGCCATCATTCCTTTATTTCAGGTCAAGAGATATAATATTGTTTTTGCAACTCTTCTTGCAACTTGCACCTCACATTCCAATAGGTAACGTTTAGGTAAACTAAGCTAACAACATCTAGACTGGCAGATGGGTCGTTCTACTCTGCAGTTGGTCAATGCAGAATGTTATCATTGGCTAAGAGCAAGAATTTAAGACACTTCTGCATACATGAGAAATATGTAACACCTTTTTTCAAATTCCCCTCTGTTTCAGTTTTCACTCAAAACAAGACTTTTATTTTATTGATGTGCTTTTATCTAATAATGTCTGATGTTTGTCTGTTTTTGTCTTGGTGGTGTAGTTTTTCTTTTGATTGTATGTGTACCGCACTTTTCTTTTTTCACTGTATTATAGATGAACGTGTTGCTGAAGCTGTACCTCAGTGTAGACTATAGCGGTCATCCAGAAGCGTTTGCTGGGCCGGGGCACGGACAGCATGGCCCACAGGAAGATGAGGATGGGCAGGACCAGTGTAGCCACTGAGGCTGAGATCATGTGATTAAGGATGATGACCAGGTAGCACACCATCTCCGAGTGGGCCACCAGCATGTTGTAGAGAGCGTAGCACAGCTGCAGGATCTGAGGCTGGGAGCTGTAGAAGCGCTCAGACTCTTCCAGCTCCTCATCATAGAACATCCTGATGGAGGATCGTCACACAATCATAATTCATACATACAGAAACTTTATATCAGTCAGATTAACTACAAAGATGTGTCGCAACATGTTTAGCGTCATGTTCATCTAAATGACCTTCCTTGATCCTACTTTACTTAAAACCCACTGAACTCTAGGTTTATTTTTATTATTCAGTTATTCTTCAATTTCATTATATTTTAAAGGGTTCTCTTTAACTAATAGTGTCCTTAATGTTTAGTCCTGGGACAGGGATTCCGAGCTATGGAATGGTGTGGCATCACTGGTTTACCAAACCAACAATCTCCCAGTAACGGTCCAAGCTTAGAAAGATGTGCCACTCACTTTAAACCAATTTAATTGTATTTTATTGCCATTTTAAATGATAGACCAACGCAATTTAGGGTCATTGTCTTGCTGGAAGGTGAATCTCCTTAAGTCTTAAGTCTTTTGCAGCCTCCAACAGGTTTTCTTCAAGGATTGCCCTGGTCTTCCCATCAACTCTGACCGGCTTCCCTGTCCCTGCTAAAGAAAAGCATCCACACAGCAAGATGCTGCCACCACCATGTTTCACAGTGGGAATGGTGTGTTCAGAATCTGCGGACAGATTCTCCCACCTGAGCTGTGGATTTCTGCAGCTCCTCTAGAGTGACCATGGGCCTTTTATCTGCTTCTCGTAAAGTAGAAGTAAACTGGTGCTGTACGCTTTTGCACATCACACTTGTAAGATTTTTTTTTTTATTAAAACTTTTAAAACCATGTAAAATTGTTGTACCACTTCACAATCATGTCCTACTTTTTTGGTCTTAAAATCTCAGAAAAATACATTTATGTTTGTGGTTGTAAAGTGACAAAATGTTCAAGGTCAAGGAGTACAAATTCTTTGCAAGCCACTGTATGAATTTAACAATTGTGATTCCTATTAAAAGGTGTGCATTCCTCACTTGCTTGTGTACTTTTTAGGTTTAGTTTAAATCATGTAGACCCAAAGATCCTCATACTGTGTTTATGTATCAGTCTCACCTGTTGCGGAGCAGTTCGCTGGCTGTGAGCTCGTGGCTCATTGAGGGAAGGGTGATGTCTGCCTGACTCAGGTCTCTGTCATCAGGAGTGTTGATCCTGAGTCTCTTCTGCTCAGAGCGAGGTGCTGTATCACACACTGTATCCAGTCCTGTAGCTCTGCTGTAGGATGGAGGAATATCCGCCTCAGAGGGGAATCTGCTCAGCTGAGGCCATGTGGCCTGCTCTGCTGCTAGCACACTGTCCCAGTCACACGCTGAGGCGCCTTCAGGGGTCTGACCCTCACTGCTGCACCTCCGGCTGGCTAAGGTGGGAGTCCACATGCTACCTGAAGGTTGAGGTCTTTCTTCAATGTCCTCCGGCTCTTCAATGGTGTCTCCGGTGCCCTGCCGAGAGCACAGCGCTGTGCACTGTGTGCTTTCACTGGAACGTTAAAAAAGGGGTAAAGATAACAGATTTACAGGTTTAAGTTGAACAAACTACAGAACTGAAATTAAAGGAGAACTCTGGTGTAAAATGGATTTTTGATGTAGTAAAACATGATAAAAAAAAGTACTTACCTTTGATGAATAGCACACCTTTGTTCTCCCACAGCATTCCGAGATCCAGAAATTTTAATGGTTTGTCCAAATTATTATAATTTGCCCCGATAAATCTCTTTTTCGACCGTTATCCAGCTCAAAGTAGCTCCACATCTCCTTGCTAGAATCTGGAGAGCCCTGACATTTAAAATGAGGCATTAATAACTTTAAAAGTGCCGGCTGCTATGCTATGCTGACTCTACATAGACTCTGCATAGCATAGCATAGCAGATGGCAGCAGGTGTAATAGCGGCACTCGGAGCTGAAGCTTGCGTTATACGGTGTAAACAGTGGTTTTTAATAAGCTTCTTGTGAACTTTTTAAGTCATTAATGCCTCGATTTAATTATTAGGGCTCTCCAGATTCTAGCAAGAAGGTGTGGAGCTACTTTGAGCTGGATTACGGTGGAAAAAGTGATTTATCGGTGCAAATTATGCCCCGTGTCACCCAGTCTGAAGGGTGTTTGTACAAAGTGTTAAAATTTCTGGATCTCGGAACACTGTGGGAGAACAAGGGTGTGCTATTCATCAAAGGTAAGTACTTTTTATCATGTTCTACTACAACAAAAGTCCGTTTTACACAGTTCTCCTTTAAGTCTATCACCCATTATGTACTTGGTAAAGAAGTACATAAGTGCACCACTAAGGGGCAGCATTTTCAAACTTAAGTTAATAATTATGCACGTCTATAGTGGCTTCCAAATCCACATTTTTGCTTTGTTTCTGTACATGTGTGAAAAAATAAACTATTTTTAGAGTCATTTTACATTTAAAGGTGAATTCACTTTTGTGTGTAACTGTCCCCACATGATTATTGTGTGCACATTATCTAATATTTTAATATTACAATCCTGATATATAAATTACATTTTTTTCATAACTTGTATTTTAACATTTTGTTCTAGAAATCATTTCAGAACTAGTTCATTTTATTAAAGTGTTTGAATTGTTACTTTTATCTTAAAAACTAATCCAGCACTCCTACAGTCTTTAAATGATGTCAGATAAACAAAAAAAAAATAATTCACACACTGTCCTGTACTGATTCTATTATTTTCTAAATGTGAGCAAATTCAAACCAAAATGTTATAACATATAAACATATAAATGTACATAAAACACATCAATCATCTTTGTGATCTTGTCACCTACTACTAGACACTGAGCCTACTTGTAAACACCTAGCTGTTTGTGAGACGACGTGGTTTGAATCATGGGTCTGTAATCAAGACTAAGCAAGACTAGCAATGTTTTGTCAGGTACTCTTTGTAAAGCCTAAAATTTAAGATACACATGATGTAAACACGCACCAAACATCTGTGGATCCTGTGGCTCACTAGTAAATGCTATGCCTCCTGATTTAAAGGCCATCAGTTTAAAACTAATCAGGGTATCCATGTAGAAATGATCAAAGTTCCAAACTAAAAAGGTCAAATGTCAAGGTGGTTTAAGCCATAGATCTGTGATTGGGAAAACCAGGGTTCAATCCTTGTGACCAATGTTTTGGCATATATTCATTACAAAGCTTAAAATGTAAGATATAAATGTTCATAAATCACATAAATCAACTGTGGAATTCTGTGGACAACTGGCCGACCCTTTGCCTTGGTTCACCACAGCATGTAGGATCTAAATATGAGTAACACCAAATGGGATTCTGTGGCTCAATGGTAGGTGCTGCCTCTTTTAACTAAGAGGTTGTTAATTCAAGACTAAGCAGGATCGCCACAGCATGTGGGATCACTTCTCTTAAATTGTTGTACATGAGGAAAAACAAACCAAAAAGGTGAAAAAAGCCATGCCACAAGCAAGATGCCATAGATCAGTGGTCTAAACCATGGGACCATCTCCTAAACATTCAGGGTTCAAGCACTGGAAGGGATGTTTTGTCACATAGTCATTGTACATCTTAAAGTTTGAGATGCACATGTTGAAAACCACACAATCTGCATGTGGGGATGTGAGGTTCTGCTTCTCATGATTAAGAGGTTACCAGTGGAGACGTGGTTCAGTGGTAGATGATACGTTTCATGATTAAGAGGTTGTTAGATCAAGACTAAGCGGAATCTCCATAGAATGGAGGAGAACTCCTTTTAAATGGTTCTACATGAGTAAACCTCAACCAAAAAGGTAATAAAAAAAATTCATGCACATCTAGGACGATGCGATGGCTCAGTGGTCTAAACCATGAGTGTGTAATTCCGTCTTTCATGGTTCAAGTCATGCATAGGACATTTTGTCACATTTTAAAGCTTTAAAGTCTGACACATGTTGAAAACCACACACTCTGCATGTGGGGTCTTGTGGCACACTGGTAGGTACTATGCTTCATGATTAAGAGGTTACCAGTTCAAGACCAAGCACGATCTTCACAGCATGTAGGACCGCTGCTTTTAAATGCGTTTCAATGAGTAAAAATTAACCAAAAAGATGAAAAACACACAACACAACATGCCAGATGATATGACTCAGTGGTCTAAACCATGCAACTATGGCCAAAACATTGAGGGTTCAAGTCCTGGACAGGACATTTTGTCTCATGTTCATTGTAAATCTTAAAATCCGAGATACACATGTTGAAAACCACACAACGTTCACGTGAGGACATGTGGGACACTGGCAGGTTCTATGCCTTGTGATTAAGAGGTGATTGGTTCAAAACCAAGCAGACTCTCCACAGACCACTGCTTTAAAAAGGTTCTACATGAGTTGTAGCATAACTTGAACCAAAAGGGTAAAAAAGTAGACCTACAACACAGGTGCTATAGCTCAGTGGTCTAAACCATGGGTTTGTGGTCCATGCATCCTGGGTTCAAGTCCAGAATTCTGCATTTTGGTATGCATTCATTGTAAAGCTTAAAATTTGAGCTATAAATGGACAAAAAAAACCCCAACATACATGTGGTCTCCTGTGGCTCACTGGTAGATGCTGTGCCTCATGATTAAGAGGTCACTGGTTCAAGACCGGTCAGGATCTCCACACCTTGTGTGAACATGCATGTAAATGGCAGACAAAGCTAGCAGCAGTCACTGAACCGGGGGTCACGTGATGGGTGGACAAGGCTGGACCCAAACCCACAAGGGGGGAGAGGCAGGGCTCTCTCCCCCTGGGGCCTCCAGAGAGATAACCAGCAGCAGTTATGGAGCCCAGAGCAATTTTTCTTTCGCCAAGCCACACAGGATCTGAAACTTCTGCATATGCATGCTTCAATCAGGATCATGTCCTCAATCAGTCCTGGCTTACAATGTGCTATTCAGAAAACCATGCATTCTGATCATCTAGGATCATCAATAAAGAATTATCAAAGATTACCACAAAAATTACTGACACCACAATAATGCTAGTGTTGCTGAGGGCATCCAATTTACACGGCCAATTACCCAGTTTACTCATAAGGACTCCCCCTATCACTATTGACGCCCCAACACCAGTAGGGGAAAAGTCAGTCACCACCTCTCTTTAAACTGCTGCTGATGCAGCATTGCTGAGTAGCATCACAGCGCACTCAGAGAAAAGCACAGCGACTTGTGGAACCAAGCTTTACTTCAAATTAGCTCACACCTACTGTCTTCAACATGAGAAATACTTGTTATTTTGACCATATTTATGTTTATACATGTCTGTTCTACAGTGATATTTAGTTGTTACAGTAAAAAAATGTGCTTATATTGTGTTATATTCACTTAACGTGCGAGTGCAGTGGTTTTGTGAGGGTGGTGTGTACCTGAGGGCGGTGCTGGCTGCACTCTCTGCGGATGAGGACAGCTCCAGGCCTGGCAGGCGGCAGAGTTTTGGTCGGGAGCGCTCACTGGTCCTGGGCACTTGGTCACTGGACTCCAGTGTGGACTGACTGTAGAGCAGTGTGGACTCAGTGTACACACTACAAAAACAGCAAGGGAACATGGAGTAATTACACACAAACAGTCATAAATAAACTGGGTTCTCGTATTTACCACACTCATATTTAGGACTGAAAGTTATGACTGCAGCTTCAGCAGGGTTACACAGCAGTAGAGCTGAATTCTTGGTTTTATATATTACTAGTTTTTAATTTTTTACAGACCGAGCTTCTGCTCTTCAACACTGCAAGATGAACGAACTGAAAGAAATGGACAGACATTTTTGGACTAGAATCTTACAACATTCAAGGCCTGTATCATATTCGTATTATTAAGTGCTGTCAAGTCGATTGTGATTCCTGGTGACCATATGTTTAGCGTTTCTAGCGTTTCTGAATATCCTGTCATCTGTTTGGGTCTTCAGGCTTTTTAATGGCTTGTTCGTGATCTCTCTCTGATTGGATCCATCTTGGTTTAGGCCATTCTGGTTCTCTTTTCTTATTGTAATGTATTTAAAAGAAGATATCTGGGTTTTAGATGAGAAGTGAAGATTTGATTGTTTGACTTGGATAAGGAACTTTCAAACAGTTCTGCTAACATAAAAATTCATCAGCAGCAACACTGTGCATTTCCCTGTCTGTGTCTATAAGAAACCACTTACAAGTCCCTCTTTCACGTAATTAATTTGTTACATGTAGAGAGAAATTATAATGTGTGAAGATCTTCTTAAATTCCTTCATCCTTGTTCTAATAAGTCCCTATCCATCTTTCATATTTCTTTATTGCTGGATCTTTTATTGTGAATATCTGATCCAAGTAGACAGCAGCTGTTCACTAAATTGAAAATGTTCTATTCACTGTTCATTCTAAAGTGCCTTGACAAAAAGTCATGGGATAGCAATGTGTAAACTGAGCATTAAGTGTTATTTCATTGTGCAGCTGGGGAACACTCACACCTTTATAAGTTTTGAGGCTTGTTATCTTGTACATTGGCCAGGGTGCTCAGAATAAAATAAAACTTTATCTTAATGAGGCCCTACCTTTTCTAAAGGTACACTTTGATGCAATCTTCCAATGTCCACATATACTGTATACTGCTGCCATCTCAACAGACACTTTGCCATTGTCAGACCTACCCCTAATTAAAATGTATTGGATGCTATTGGACACATTATCAACATGAAAAACCAACCTTTGAAATAGAATTGCACTACTTTTTTTGACATTAAATGTACATTAGGAGTGTGCCATATCGTATCGTACGCAATAATTTTGCCAACATGTTTGAATATCGTAAATTATATTATACCCTAAAATATTGTGCCATATCACTCACCCCTAATTATCACATCAGGGTACTATTTTTTACTATTTTTAGCAAAAGCCAAATTCACATTGTTCTCGTTTTCCATTGCATATCTACTAGAGACAGATTATATCTATCAAGTATCATTTATTTTACTTTAATCCTGGATATTTGGCTATATTTAAGTGCATTATTAGTATCATAACATTCTGGCTCATTGACTCCTGTTACGAATCTGATAAAAAAAAAAAAAATCTCAGTCTGGGGTTTGCCATATCATATCGTATGTAATTCTTAAAATATATTTTTTTAAATCAGTGTTATCGTGAAAATACCATGTAATATTGTGATATTATTTTAAGGCCATATCGCCCACCCCTAATGTACATAACAAATATAGATTGAAGGTGGTTTTGGTGGCCTTTCATACCAAAAAAAGCTTAAACATGTCCAACCTTGTCATGTTATGTTACAAAGTCACTGTGTTACAAATCTCCCAGCTGCTTCAAACTGATCCTATAATGGCGGCAGTTAGAATAATAGAGATTTCAGCACAGAGCAGATTTCTGCACTAATGTGTTTGGTTGCTATAGAAAACATAAGGCAAACCTAAGGCTGCACTTCAGGCTAAACCGTTGCTTCTTGTTTAAGACAACAGTAGAGCGGTTTCCCTGGAGGTAAATCTGAAGCTAAAGTAAATATCACATGTGGCTATGGAGTCCTGTCAGCAGAGAGAAGCTGTGAGGAACACATACCGGATCTCCGCTGTCTGGAAACCTAATCAAAAGCTTAATTTGATTTAATTGTGCTGAAAGTTGATACTTAAACACACTTGAATTATCCTGTCATAAATTTCATTTTCTGGTACACAGTGAGAAGGTGGTCCCCAGTGCAATGTTTCAGACACATTTACGGTAAGTGTAACCGCACTTAAATAAAGTTATTTTTTTAAACTGGACCCATTTTAACTTTAGGCTCTTAGGGTTGGAGAGAGTGATTATCTAACACAAGTGAGGCTGTACTGTGCTGTACTGTGCTGTACTGTGCTGTGCTGTGCTGTGCCGTACCTGGACAGGCTGTCTCCTGTGGGGGCAGAGTCCATGCTGTCCAGTCCCAGCTCCTGCTGCTGTTGGTGCAGTGCTGGGATTAAACTGGTCTGAGACTGAAGCTCCTCTGTCCCTTCCTCCAGAACACACTCAGAGGAAGCAGCTCTGCACATCTGCCTCTGGTAGTGCATGTGAATGCTCTCGCGTGACGGGATGTTCCCCTGAAGATAAAACTATTATTAACCACAAGCAGTAATCCAAGATAACACAAGTTTGCAGCCAAGCTTATTTATTTAATTAATTTAAATTAAAGTTGTGCACTATTTACATATGAATAAAGCACCTCTAATTATACCACAGTTAGTTCTGACCCTGGAATGTGATTGGCTGAGAGGCATTTTATAAATGCAGTTATCAGCCGGTAATGCGCTGTAACCGAAGCTCTCCATGTATTACTCGGCCACATACAGGTAACCTAGCAACTATGCAGCGCTTACAAGCCAAACAGCGATGGAACTACTGTATGTTAACTCGAAGAGTTGTTATAACCAAACAGATCGTATTTTTCTCAACCTCTTTAACTCAGAATCCTTCAATAAACAGTGATAATGGAACTGTGTTATAATCTCAGTAATACACTCGAGGTTCATGCTATAACATGTATTATTCTGTGCTAATCTTTGATACAACAGTGCCAATATTACATGTTATAGCACGAACCTCGAGCGTATCATTGCTTAATTATTAGTAAACTAAGTATAAGTACATATAACGTACAAATTCAAATCAGAATTATTATTATTATTGCATTTAGAAATGTAATATTGAAATGTAAATGTTGAAACTATTGCTTGGTTATAGGATTATAACTACATTTTGACTCCACCTTTTCTTGTACACTCTTAAAAAGTTCTATAAAGAACCAAGTTTGTTTTAGTAACATGTCTATATTAAAAATGTATACTGTACCAATGAGATCCTGCAACCTAATTTTCTACAGTTGCAAGAAAAAGTATGTAAAGCCTTTGGGATTACTTGGATTTCTGCATAAATTGGTCATTAAATGTGTTCTGATCTTCATCAAGTCACAACAATAGACAAACACAGTCTGCTTAAACTAATTCCACACAAAAACATGTTAACATTCACAGTGCAGGGTGAAAAAAGTATTTAAAAAAAGAATAAAAACATTTTAAAAAGTAGAAATCCAAGTAATCCCAAAGGAATCACATATTTTTTTCTTGCAACTGTAAATGCACACAAAACAATGCTATGTATAGACACAGATGCTATGCCCTCTGTTCATCATGTGAAGCTACATTAAGCCTACATTAAACCTTTACACATCGAATCGAATACAAACATGGTTCTTTATGGAACAAAAAGTAGTTCTGGCATCACTTAAAAGGTCTTTTCAAGAGTACTGCAGAAAGGTGGGGTTTGAAAGTGAGGTGGATTTATTCTGTGCCATCACTCAGGAAACCCTTTGTTCAAATAAATAAACCCTTATCTGCTCATTACAACTATTCCTACATGAATAAATGCAGCTGCCAGTGTGTCATTCTGCAGGTTTTAGCATGTCTGCTTATACTGGAGTGTTTGTATTCATTGTTAGTGGCAGATCCAATCCAATATCTGAGGACCTCTTTATCTGATTTATTCATGTAAAAGGCTTTTCAGTTGCTTATGTTGGTAAAGTTAAGTAGATGTACAGTGATTTATCAGTAATTTTAAGCTCAGTAAAGCCTCTGCCAGTAGTACCTTTTTGACCTCGTGGGTGAGCATGCAGCGCTCGATGCGCAGTACGGTGGAGATGTCGATGTGCTCCTGGCACATGGAGTTGACCCAGGCAGTGAAACTGTCCAGCAGAGCCAGGAACAGAACCCAGGAGAACTTCACTATGTTAAACACACGTTTAAGGATGTTATCTGAAAGAGAGAAAGATCACATTTTGGGTTCAGTAGAAGGAAAAATAAAAATTGTTAATTAAAGTTGATTAATTATATACAAATACTAAAGCTACATGAGAATGACGTACCGGGACCATCTGATCTCGCTTCTTCTAGTGTTTCTTCTTCCTGATCTCCTACCTCAATGGTTACATGAGCTGCTGAAAATAGAAAAGGCAGGTTTATTAGTGGCGAATGAGTAATATACAGTGCTCATTGTAATTTACACTGTAAATACAGTTTGTTTGTTTACTACAAAGTGAGAATAATGCATTGAGAAATATACATTTTTAATATTTAGGTCACTTGTAGGCAAAATCTGAACATTTAGTTATTTTTAAAATAGTATTAAAAATAGTAAAAAAAAAAATGACAAACCATGAAATTAAATTCCAGGTCAGAAATTACAATTATATAATTATAATTCATATTGTAGCACTAAAATTAATATTGCTTCAGATTAATGCATGTAGTAAAAAAACATATTAACAGGTTTTAGAAACTGGAATCACTGTAAAAATAAAACGTGTATTTTTAAATAAACTCACAAATTGGGTGTTTATTAAACCTTTCCTTAAAAAAAGTCTGAATAAAGCCTGAATGTGGCAATTCTTTTTATTTGGAGGCCCAAAAATCACTAATAATTCCTAATAAACATCCAGTTATGATGTTCTGATTATCTTTTGCTGTTAAGTCTCTGATTAGTGATGTTTATGTCCTCCACATTTAGCCCATTCATGGCAATAAATGCATGAAAACTCACACTAATGCCGCTACTACCATCCACTACCAGAGCAAAGTGTCCCTCCCTATATTTAAAGTGGCAGTCCGCATCATATACAACCCCTGGCAAAAAGTATGGAATCACCAGTCTTGGATGAGCACTCCTTCAGACATTTCATTCTGTAAAACAAACTCTGATCAAAAACATGATACAATAATAAGGTCATTCCAAAGTGCAACTTGTTGGCTTTCAGGAACACTCAAAGAAATGAAGAAAAAACATTGTGGAAGTCAGTGAATGTTACTTTTATTGACCAACCACAGGGAAAAAAATATGGAATCACTCAATTCTGAGGAAAAAAGTATGGAATCATGAAAAACAGATAAACAAAAGATGATTCAAAATACATCACTAGTATTTAGTTGCACCACCTTTGGCTTTTATAACGGCTTTCAGTCTCTGAGGCATGGACTTGATGGGTGACAAACAGTATTCTGCATCAATTTGGTGCCAACTCTCTTTGATAGCAGTTGCCAGATCAGCTTTGCAGGTCGGAGCCTTCTTGTGGACCATTTTTTTCCATTTCCACCACAGGTTTTCAATTGGGTTGAGATCTGGACTATTTGCAGGCCATGACATCGACTGAATGTGTCTTTCTCCAAGGAATGCCTTCACTGTTTTTGCCCTATGGCACGATGCATTGTCATCTTGGAAAATTATTTCATTATCTCCAAACATCTGTTCAATTGAAGGGATGAGAAAACTGTCCAAAATGTCAATGTAAACTTGTGCATTGATAGAAGAATTAACCACAGTCATCTCCCCAGTGCCTTTGCCTGACATGCAGCCCCATATCATCAAGGACTGTTTTCTTCAGGCAGGCCTCTTCATAAATCTCACTGGAACGGCACCAAACAAAAGTTCCAGCATCATCACCTTGTCCAATGCAGATTCTTGACTCATCACTGAAGATAACTTTCATCCAGTCATCCACAGTCCATGATTGCCTCTCCTTAGCCCACTGCAGTCTTGTTCTTTTATGTTTAGGTGTCAATGATGGTTTTCTTTTAGCTTTCCTGTATTGAAATCCCATTTCCTTTAGGCGATTTCTTACGGTTCGGTCACATACATTGGCTCCAGCTTCTTCCCATTTATGCTTCATCTGTTTAGTTGTACTTTTTCGGTTTTCAAGACAAATGGCCTTAAGTTGCTTGTCTTGACGCTTTGATGTCTTTCTCGGTCTACCAGTACGCTTGGCTTTAACAACCATTCCATGCTGTTTGTATTTGGTCCATATCTTGGATACAGCTGACTGTGAACAGCCCACATCTTTAGCAACCATGCGTGAAGAGTTACCTTCTTCAAGAAGTTTCACAATCCTCTCTTTTGTTTCAAGAGACATTTCTCTTGTTGGAGCCATGGTTCTTGCCACTCTAATTCATCCAGCAGCCCTCCAAGGTGTCATGACTGCAGGTGTTTTTAACTGCAGACTAACGAGCAGATCTAATCTGAGGCAGGTGTCCATTTAGGGAAAGGAAATTGACTGGGTGTGTCCTTATTTTCTACCTTCAATTTGAGTGATTCCATACTTTTTTCCTCAGAATTGAGTGATTCCATATTTTTTTCCCTGTGGTTGGTCAATAAAAGTAACATTCACTGACTTCCACAATGTTTTTTCTTCATTTGTTTGAGTGTTCCTGAAAGCCAACAAGTTGCACTTTGGAATGACCTTATTATTGTATCATGTTTTTGATCAGAGTTTGTTTTACAGAATGAAATGTCTGAAGGAGTGCTCATTAAGACTGGTGATTCCATACTTTTTGCCAGGGGTTGTATTTGTTTCTAAACTGAAAGCAGAAGCATTTCTGAGTAGAGAAAGTATAAAATATTGTACCAGTGTGCTGGAACAACCATCCCTGCTAAGCCTAATATTTATTAGTATTCATTCTAAAAACTGGGGTGTCTTTTATCACATGTACAGACTCTGAAAAAGGATCTGGCTCAGTTTTACTGAACGAGAGTGAATGGCGGAGCAATGGAGACTTCAGAAGAGGAGCCTCAGAGCTCAGTAGCTCATTCACTCATAGTAAAAACAAAGAAACGAAAGAGTGTCGAAAGTCTCTGACTAGCCGCACTCCCTCACTCTCTCTCTGATTGAATATAATCTGGAATCGGATTCATCCGCTGTGGAAGGAAACCCCATCACACTTGCCCAAGTTTAAAATGATTCTTGCACATGCTCAATGCAGAGAGAACCCTAAATCCCCCAAATCCCACAATTTACGGACATCAGCTTAAAGAATCTCCTAAAGACAGAGCTCTTTAAAGAGCACTTACTCTCCTAACACCTCTAACAAACTAACTACTTCTAACCTCATTTCATTTCCTTCTTCCCCTCCTTTCCTCCTCTATCTCACTATTTTAAAAAAAGTTTTTTTGGCTTAAACTTCTATGTCCTCTATTGCTAAATGTACATCATTATATGTAAGTTGGTTTGAATAAAAGCGTCTGCTAAATGTAATGTAATAAAGTGGACAGAGCCATGAGACCATGCACATATAGCAGCTAGAAATGTAGGCCTACTTAAGGCAGTGCAAAAAAATAAATAAATAAATAACAGGCTAGATACAACAGTTATCAATCATTATTTTAAAAATACTTTAAAAGAAAGTATTAAATATTTCATACAGCACATGGTGTTTAGATCAGATTTCTGGATCACACCACCTACCTGTTTCCTTTTACTCCAGAATATCTATGCTTTAGGAGCCTGGGGCTAAAATATGTGAATATAATACTAATAGGCAACATATCTGCAGTGATTTGAGGGAATGTTTTATTAGCTTTATTTGCTTCACTCGGGCTCAATCTGAAGTTCTTGGCTGGCTGGATGAAACTCCTGAGACTGTGTCCAGCAGGCATATGGGATGAATTGACCATAGCGAATGCAACATGCCATTCTTCATTTCTCAGCACCCCCTCGTAAGAATGCCTAGACCTGGAAGGAAGTGTGCTAATGCAGATTTGGCCACATTCAGCACTGGACACAGCATGGCTTCCATTTAAAGAGCGCAAAGAGAAGCCATGAGGATGTGTTTGAAGTTCCCCAATGAGACACACACAGAGTTCCCGTTCATGATCAGAGCACGCTGTCTGGAGCTAAACGAACTCCGGAGAGGAGACAAATGGCCACAGCAGGCGAGAGGAGAGCAGACAGAACCCGTCTCCTCTAACGGTATAGATCCAGAACCAGAGGAGCCAACTCATCCCCTGCCATCCTCCAAACACCACGTCTGGACCGCATTTATTAAATACCTTCCCGCTGGTCCTTCTTGGTTTTGCGTCCCTCTGTGTATCTCTGCCAGAATCTCCGTCTCTCCTTGCTGCGCTCCTTCATGGCTGTTTTGGAGTCAGTAATCCATGCATGATACACAAACTGAAGAGACAGAGCATTACAGAGAGTTACCAAACACAGACACGGGCAGGAGAGTGGAAAACAAAAATCAAGCATTAGGGTGCTAAGAGTTTAAACTACACAGTATTGCTTATTTCCTTTATTAGTTTTATTAGCTTATTCTGGATGTCTGGATCAATGAACCCTTAGAAGTCCTTGATCCTTCAGATTTGTATTAATTTGAAAGCTGACAGGGACTTTGCAATGTATTTGCAATATAATAGAAGGTGTTTCATACAATGACATGACCAAAAAACATGAGAATAAACTTTCTTTATGTGATTGTTTATATTTTAGATCAATAAAACCTTAAAACTTCCCTTATCTTATTGTTTGGATTGTATAGCAAACCTGAAATGTAGGAATAGATGCATATTAACAAAACACAAGTTGATTGAGGTTATATCCGTATCTATCTTTATCTATCTAAAATTGTAACATCCCTGTAAATCTAAACGAATTAAACTAAAGTAAAGTAGAAGCGAGTAAACGTATTTCACATGAGTAGTTCAGCAAAACAGTAAAACAGTCAGTAACTAAACCATTGACTTCTAAGGGCTCATTTTTGGCTGATAAAAAAATATTTGATATCTTGCTTTGATATTTATTGCAATATCTATTCCAAATCTGTGGGATCTTTTCAGACCAGGGAAGTTGGTTAATGTGTAAAATAGGCAGACACTGTGAGTTAAGAATTTAAAGAATCTAAAAACGGGCATCCAAATGACACAAACCACATGAGAATGGATTTAGGATGTGTTTTATTCCAGCGTAACAGACTTCAGCTATTAGGTTTACGTTGGAGAAAAACACAACCTTCCCATCGACCAACACAGACCCCAAACGCATGAACAACGCAAAAACAAACGTCTCCTAGAGAAATCCCACCGCTCTGCATGCATCCCCTACAGTAATGCACACTACACCGCAGTTCCCTCGCATGCAAAGCTGGCCATATGGCTCCAATTGCACAGCTGTCTGGTAGACAGACATGTGGAGGTGGGAGACGTTCTTCTACGGTCAGTCATTTGGGCTCAGTCAGCAGTCCAGGAGAAAAGCATTCACAGGTAAGAACAGTCAAACTGGGAGGCGGGGAAATAATGCAGTGTGCGTCGGAATACAGCAGCCGACAGAGGCCAAAGGAGCAAAGAGATGTCATAACAGAGTACAATAGTGCAGAGTACAGAGAGAGGAAAGATATATTAGGCCTGGTGGAAGTACCTTGGCTGCCCTGATTGCATACTGAAGTATAGTTTTGGGCAGCTTAATGACAGACTTTGGTAAAGCCAGCAAAGCAGAGGCAAACTTTCGGATAGCTCTCTACAAGGGAGGACAGAGTAGGGGCTGGGTTAGTAAGAACACGGTGAGCAGTCTTTACTACGGTGGCTCCATGCTTCCACACAGGAAGTTAGCAATTAGTGGTCTGACAAATAAAGAAACATTGTTAAGTGCAGAGAGAACAAAAGCACTGTGAGATGCTGTAGTACTGCTGAGTAGAGTCATGAAGGTTAATGCTATACATATAGACATACAGTACAACATTAACAATATATGCAGGGTAATATCAATAGTACAAACTTTGTAAAAGTAAACAACTATCATTAAAAAAAAAGTGTGTGCGTATGACTAACTTGAAAAGCAGATCTTTTAGGCGGGTCTTCCTCTTTTTTGTCTTCTTCTTCTTCTTCCTCTTCACTGTCTGTCTCGAATAAGTAATAATTCCCACTCCTCACCACTAAAAAAACAACAGACTGAAGTTAGCAGACAGGTAGTTTTCCTGACTCAGACATTGGATACATTATTTATGACTCTTTGAGAAACACTTTTGATGCTTTACTTTACTGCAAAAGTAAAAGGAAAAGCATTGAATTAACTACAACTGTTCCATAGTTAGGTCCAATCCTGCAATTTGATTGGCTGAGAGACATTCTCATTGGAGTGCCAATATTGCACAATAATGGCATTCTTAACAAAATCTCTTAAAATATCAATCTGTCACATACACACATAACCTCGCAAGAATGCAGTGATATAACCAGGCTAAAACACCAGCCATAACAGATCAGCAACAACATTTTATACTATACTATACATATATACTCTATTTGTATTAATATTTTGTTACTGTAGTAATCACGAATACAAAAAAACAATTCAGCCTAACAAAAGCTAATGCTAAATTTACACAACATCCCAAACCAAATATAAGTATCCTTAACATAGACCTTGGGGGTTGAAACTGGGCTGCATGGCAATTTTCCAACATGATAACAACTCCAAATACTAAAGAAACTAAAGGTGAATGACTTTCGCCCAGTATGTCTCTAGACCTAAACCTAATTGAGCATGTCTGAGGCATCCTCACACAAAATATGGAGGAGCTCAAGGTCTCTAACATCCACCAGATCCATTACGTTGTCATGGAGGAGTGGAAAAAGACTTCAGGGGGAACCTGTGAAGCTCTAGTGAACTTCATGCCCAAGAGGCCTAAGGCAGTGTTGGAAAATAATGTTGGCCACCCAAAATATTAACACTTTGGGCACAATACGGCCATTTTCAATTAGGGGTGTACTCACTGTTGTTGCCAGCGGTTTAGACATTAATGGCTGTCTGTTGAGTTATTTTAAAGGCACAGCTTATGTACAGTGTTATATAAGCTGTACACTGACTAATTTACATTATGTTAAGGTGTCATAACTTCAGTGTTGTCCCATAAACAATTATACATAGATATATTTAAAATATTTACAAAAATGTAAGGGAGGTACTCACTTTTGTGGGATACTATATGTAAGATGGCAGGTAAGAGGTAAGGTATATTGTGTGATCTGACACACAAAACTAGATCAGCTATTCAGAGAAAGAGAGAGAATGATCCACAGCACTGTCACATATTGGCCTGTGTCTGTTCTGTATTTTTTCCTCTGTCCTGTATTTTTTTTTCCTCTTTTGGTTCTATGTGCTTCTGCCCTCTGTTTTCCTGTCTGTGTTCCCAAGAAAAGCACATGGCATTGTTTTGTTACTGTCCTGTCTCCGCCCTAGCCCCACCCTATCCTCGCCCTAGCCATTAGTGTTGTCACCTTGTGTCTTGTTCGTAACCCCGCCCTCTCGTTACTGGTCCTCACCCTCCTTGTGTATAAATAGCTCACTGTATGAGTGTTTGCTTGTCGAGTCGTTTGTATTGTGATACCATACTTGTGACCAGTTTTTGCGTTACCTGCATTTTGTTTTCTGTTTTTATTTATCTTGTTTGTTTAATAAATATATATCTGCACTTACGTCCACCCTCTCATTCGTGACAAGCACCATATATGGTTGTACATATATTTTGAATTTAAAAGTACGTTTTTAATACTCAACAACTTTGGCAGTGAGGAGTTACAGGATTTATATAATCTCTAGCATCACCTAAGTTTTGGCCATTGAATGTAACTTTAATGACTGGAAAATTATGAACTGTTTCTGGACTATTATGACCGAAGGGCGGAGTCTCATGTTGAGGTTTTAGCAGTTTAGTAGACTGATAGAGTTGAACTATGTCGCCTCACCCAGCAATTTACAGTTCCCATCCAACACCGTGTTTATCTTATCAATCTTTCATTAAAGTGTATCAGGTGAGCTGCTGGTGGAGCTGAACCAATCCACACAGTGTCTGAAGTTCACAGAGAAGTCAGGAGCCCAGCTTGTTTATATGAATGTGTTCTTCTAACCAGCATCTTTGATCAACTTTGACCAACAACACATTATTAATATTAAAAACGGTTTTATCTTACCTAGATTTGTTGGGTAATGTTTAATTTTTTCCAGGCAAAACAGACCTACTGCTAACATAAACACTTTTAAACACATTTCCCGTGGAGTGAAGTGAAATATGAGCACTCACTAGAAGCATGATCCACCCAGGGTCTCCACCACTGCTTCCTTTTGCCTTTATTTGTTTCTTTACTCGCCTCTCCTGCAAAAAGCACATTCAGGTCACAGACAAGAACCCCATGAAATTGTGAAAACAATAGGGAGAAGAAGGAGAGTTTGTTCCGAGGTCTGGCATGTGTGATTTCATGTGTTTTTGATTCAGTCGCAATGCATTTAATGCAGCAGTTAAGCTCAGGCACCTGTGGAATTTACGAACTAGTGTGTGTTATCTGAACTTCCAGTATGATTTAAAACAGGCTTTTCTGAAGCTTTATTTTTCAAAAAGTACAGTCCTGTTTTTAGACCTTTACGAAACTATTTCAGTGTAAATCCCGTATGGCCTAAACTTAGATGCACTCAGGAGGAAGTAACTGACAGGAATTTAACTTGGTCGCTTGTCGTGATAGACTGTCATGGAGTGGCTCAGAATGGCAGCGGGTCATCAGGCTCACATGTCTTGGTGGAGATTATGTTAATGAGGTCTTGCCACCAGTGGCTTTTTTTGAGCACACACTCCAGTGCACTCTTCCAACACCACAATACTTGTCCACATACTGCTGCTATCTCAAGAGCTTGGTGCAGATACTATGTCATGACCAGCTAAATTGCCTGATTGAAAATGTCAAACGCTATCAACACTCTACGTCTTCCACAAAATCCGCAGGAACTGTGTGAATATATCAATTGTCACCGGACACCATTAGGAACCTCATGTTGAGACATCTATCATGTTGCACATTATAAACTACTTCTGTATGTGTCGCTCAATAATCAGTCAAATATCAGTCAAATTATCTTCCTTTCATCACTTCCTTTTGTGTGAAACTATTTTTGAACGATTACTTAATTAAACGGTCACGAATTAATCCACAGATAAAAGCACACCTTCCTCTTCCTCCTCTTCCTCCTTGGCCAGTGAGTGGCCCTCGCTGCTTTCCTGAGCCAAACTCAACATCCTCTCCTTTCCCCTCTTAAACTTCTGCTGCCGGCTCTTAATGCGGTCCATCCTGAAAGAGAAAGAGAGAGAGGGAGAGGTTGGAGTGGTGGGGTTGGTGAGTGAGAGAGATAGACAGAGAGAGAGGGAGAGAGAAAGGGGTTAGAGAGAGTGGGTGGTAGTGAAAGAGAGAGAGATAGAGAGAGGAGGGGGTTAGAGAGAGAGAGAGAGAGAGAGAGAGAGAGAGAAAGGAAGAAAGTGTGAGAGAGAGAAATGTTAAAGATAGATCAATTAGAAAGCGATATGTTAGAAAAAAGAGAAATATATATATATATATATATATATATATATATATATATATATATATATATATATATATATATATATATATAGAGAGAGAGAGAGAGCAGTTAGAGAGAAGGGTTAGACAGGTATAATATATTTGCTTAAACTAACACCACACAAACAATTATATGTTTGCATGGTTTTATTGGACACAACATGTTAACATTCACAGTGCAGGGTGATTTAGTAACTATTTGACCCTCATGTGGCAGCAAAAACCTCAACCAAACATTTCCTGTACAACGGCAAACTGTTTTTTTTTACAGGGCAGGGCAGCTTTAACCAACACATCCAATCTCATCACCTCCTGGCTTCAATTAGCTTAGAAAAGTTATTAATCTAGTGGTTCATATACTTTTTACACCCTGCACTGTGAATGATATCATGTTGTGTTCAATAAAATCATGCAAACATAATTGTTTGTGTGGTATTAGTTTAAGCAGACTGTGTTTGTCTATTGTTTTGACTTAGATGAAGATCAGTCTGTATTATGTCCTGTTTCACTGGTTTGAGCTGAGTGAGCTCTCCCTTCGGACGTGGTTACAGTAATAAGAGTGGGAGTTAATGGGGTAGAGAGGTTCAGGCGCGTGTAGAGGTGCTTTATCTGTCAGCAGAGGGAAAGAAAAGCAGGGCAGAGCCCAGCGGTGCTGAAAGATCCTCTTTGTTTCACACAAACACACTGCAGATGGCCTGTAAACACACTGCTGCTGACTCAGAGCGGCACTTCTAAGAAAAGGCCACCAGAACACTCTTACGCCATTATAAACACACGGTTTATATAAGAGACAGAGATATTACAGAGACATTCATACAGATGTTCTGGAATTTATACCAATTAACCCATCAATTATTCCAATCTATGAATCTCTTTCATGTTTGTGTTTTAGTAGAACTACACACTTACTTATGGACAAAATTATTGAGACACCTGTTTCTTAATTGTTGAGTTTGTCTTGCTTTTGTTGGATGAACTGTCTCTACTCTCCAGCAAATAGAAATAGATTTTGGAGTACTGCTGTGAGGATCTGATTGCATTCAGTGACAAACAATGTATAAGGTCTGGCTATTAGAAGATCACCACTCAACCTCACCTCCAACTCTTCAACTCATTTAAAAAGTACTAGGTGGAGCACCATCATCATTCCAGAGTTCCACTCAGTGTGGAAGGGTTTATGCCCCTCTATCAAAGCCTTTCATTAGACATGGTGCCAATAGATTCATGTTGATCTTAAAGGACTCAAGCTTCAGTCTAAAGTATTAGATGATAAATCAAAAAATAAGATTGCTTTTACTTCATGTAAATAAGCTCTACTGCTACTAAAATTATAATTAACCAAAGGTGTTAAAAGTATTCCCATTCATTACTCTGTAGGTAGAAGTATAGACACTAGGGTAAAAGTGTAAAAGTACTGCTTTTAAAACTACTTAAAGTACACAAGTAAAAGTAACGTAAGGAAAACAATGGCATTAAGTAGCTATAGTGCACTACCCCCCTCTCCAAAACACATTTTTCTAAAAGCCATAATGACACTAGGCTCCCTGTTTCAGCTGCATATATGCCCATTGAAAATGCATTCATTTTAGTACAATGCAAATATATTACAGAGAGTTGAGACATTTTGCTGTAGTTCTCCTAAGTCTCTGCACAGATCATCTTCATACTAGGCCACATATATACAGATCTGGAAAAAAATAAGAGACCGCTTCAGTTTCTGAATCAGTTTCTCTGATTTTGCTATTTATAGGTTTATGTTTGAGTAAAATGAACATAGTTGTTTTATTCTATAAACTACGGACAACATTTCTTACAAATTCCAAATAAAAATATTAAATAATTTAGAGCATTTATTTGCAGAAAATTATACATGAAGAGAGTTTTCAGACCTCAAATAATGCAAAGAAAAAAAGTTCATATTCATAAGGTTTTATGAGTTCAGTAATCAATATTTGATGGAATAACTCTGGTTTTTAATCACAGTTTTTATGCTTGGTATGTTCTCCTCCACCAGTTTTACACACTGCTGTTGAATAACTTCATGCCACTCCTGGTGCAAAAAATTAAGCAGTTCAGTTTGGTTTGATGGCTTGTGATAATCCATCTTCCTTTTGATTATATTCCAGAGGTTTTCAATTTGGTTAAATCAAGGAAACTCATAATTTTTAAGTGGTCTCATATTTTTTTATTACTCTTATTATTACAGAAAATTAGTATGATCATATATGGTCTAGTCCCATATATAAAAGTGATTTTAAACTGATTTTCAGTGTAAAAAGACCGGATTTGACATCAGATCTACATCGCAAAAATATACAGTGCAAAAAAACTCTAAATGTGAATGAATACTAAAGGCTTAGACATGGGAAACAGCAACACAAAGGTAATTCTGAACTGCAGTGTACGAGGTGTGGTGTAAACGTACTGTCTCTTCAGCAGGTCCATAGATTTCTTCTCCTCTTCAATTCTTGCTTTCACTGCCTTCACTATGGTGGCCTGGAACAACTCTGCTCCTCTGAGAAAGAGAGAGAGATAGAGAGAGAGAGAGAGAGAATAAACAGGACACAGTACAGATTGATTTGTCTGGCATGCTCTCATAATTGAACACAAGTCCTAGTTTAGTTTAATTGTTTGGCTGCAGGAACAAACAAGCAGGCCTTCGAATGTAGGTCAGCATCACACACGCTAACAACACCTGGTAGCTACTGAGGAACAACGTGGCATGCAACAGCTTCACTTTTATGACCATAAACAAACATTAATCACAGAAAAATAACGATCTGTAGCTGGAATAGTTGCTAGACATAAATTTGAACTTAAAAATACAATAATATATGTGATGTAATGTAACATACATGAGAGCACAAGGTCTAGAGAGGTGGGAAAATGACCTTCAAATACAGTTGAGAGAAGTCATGTGACTATCACTTAGTCACATACTGTGCAGTTTGGAACAAACACAGTAATAATGTTTCCGTTTTTTTTTTTTTTTTGGTTCTGTATTCTTAGCACCCTGGAGTTAAGATGAATCACTGAATACACACTGAAACAGGGAGTTCCCTAGGAGTTCTAAAACAAAAACAACTTAAAAGAACTCAAAGAACCATCTGAAGGCTTATGTGGTTCCTTGCCAGGTAATAAAAAAGCTTTTAAAAGGGTGCAAAAGGAATGTACTATATTTTTTAATGTTTTAACAATACACACACTTGATTCAGCTAAATTCAATGCACCTTTCAATCTTTACACCATGAACATGTCTGATTGAATATGTGTGTGTGTGTGTGTGCTTGTGCGTGTTCGTGTGTATACCTGGAAGCCAGGACTTGCGAGGAGCGGATATCAGCCACCACGTGTAGGAAGTAATAGCTCATAAAGACGCGTCTCTGCAGCAGCAGGGAGGCGAAGCAGATGCTGTCCCAGATGATGCCCGCCTCGTCACTGGGCAGCTCACACTGCTTATTGGCCTGCTGCTCCGCTAGTCACCCAAATAAGAGACAGCAGTGCTTAGTTAACATGACTGTCCTGTATTAAAGCATAAAATACAATAAAATACTATGATTGAAAACAAGGTACCACTTTAAAATAAGACTACCTTTATAAAGGGTTTATGAACAGTTAATAAAGGAGTGTTTTAATGGTTATTAATTAGGTTGCAATTACTTTAAAATCCATTAATAAGCAGTTATACTATCAAACCTCAGATCTTTTTAGATACGGATCTGTGTTTTCCATCAATCAGCATTAAAACTGTCATATTAATATATTTATAATTATGTTTAACTATTTACTATAAATTAAATGACTAAGTTGAATTATGTTAAGTAAAAAAAAACGTTTAATAGATGTGTTGTAACTGCTTATCAAAGGTTTTTAAGGCATTATTTGTGAACCATTTATAAACCCTTTATAGGGGTAGTCTTATTTTAAAGTGGTGCCGAAACCAATAACAACATTGATAATAAAAGCCTCTCCATTCCAGAGAAGATTCAAGATTTGGAAATCCAATTATTCAGTGGTGTGTCCCAAAACTTTTGCAACATCCCGAACATTACAATTTCAGATGAAAACTGGAAATTATCATGCAGGGAGGGACCTAAAATTACCATAAAACAGTCAAGTCTGGAAGGAATTTGAATGGTAAAGTTAAGATGAGATATTTTAGGACTGTTGGAGGGGCTGTAATTTGGTGGGAGACCATAAACACATATTTTGGGATTGTTCAAAATTATTAGATATTAATTATTAGAAAAACATACAAAATGAAATAAACAAATTCCTAATAGATATAGAATTGCCATTAAAACCATCATGTTTTATTTTTAGAAATTATACCAGAGTAAGTAACAGATAGAAACCAGATATTAATAGAAATAATTCTTCTTTTGATTGTTAAAAAAAGATTACTGTCTCTTGGCTAAAGCCACAGCCCCCCTCAACTCAATGTTTATTTAATGTGAATTTAATGGAAAACATAACTGCAAAAAACAGAAACATTTCAGACAAAATGATCCCTATTTGTTCTACATTTTCTCTGTTAATATATACTTTCTGTATGTATTCATTTTATTTATTTTTTTGTTTGTTTTGTACTCTTACATAAAGCTGCATTTTCTTTTCTTCTTCCTTTTCTTTCTTGAGAAATTGTATAAGAACTTTGGAGGGGAAGCAAAGATACAAGAACTGTTGACACATGTTCTGTACTTCTGCATGAGGAATCTTAAATGCTGCCACAATTTCAGAATAAAATGTCCCATCCATACAAAACTCACTATCAGATTTCACTATCAGAACTCCAGTAATTCATGTTGTCTTGCCATGAGCACACTGGGCAGTATTCATTCTTACACATAAGACAGCATCTCACTACTTATCCAGGTCACAATCAATCCCAAGCCACTTCATGGTCAATTTACAAACTACTATCCCTTGACTTTGGATCAAGTGAGTTTGCGAAGAGAATAGGGTGCAGTAACTAGCACTACAATTAGTGGGTACTGGTGACTTACGTCGTGAGTAGCCTTTTATAGTGCAAGCCAGACTGAAGAGCTGGATCAGCCAGCAGTGATTGGTCACCAGAGCTTTAATATATCCACAGGCAGCTATCTGAAAACAGAAATAAATCAGTCATCAACTCAACTGCTGGAAATATACAGATACAGTGTATCACCTATGGATATCGTCTATTTTCTATTATTATAGTTATTCATGTTAGGGAGGAGGGTGTGGTTTGAAGGCAATTGCAGCTGAAGGGAGTTTCGAGATTAGGCACAAGACGCGGTAGTTCAGAAGATAGCACCTTCACTCTGAACACACCCATTTTTCTTGGGAGCAAAAGTATTGGTACAGATTAATGTAAAGTAAATTACTTCTCTAACTATAAACACTCAGTCTGTAAAGGTAAAACCCAAATCTGAAAATGAGCATAGCCATTCAGCACTACATATTTTTGCATAATCATTGTTTCAGGACACACCTGGGCAACAAAACACACCTGACGGTCACATGTTCCAGTACCTTTGCTGTGTACCAGATCCAGATGTAAATACCTGGAAATAGAAGCTGAAATGTTGATCTTTTGTCTCATATTCATCTTTTAATATCAAAACCCAAATGTTTTCAGTCTACAGCAGAAATAAATAAACTGGTCTCACTGTAATTCCAGTACATTTAAAGGGACACTGTAAAAGGGGACACTGTGTCTACAATGGGACACTGTGTCTACAATGGAACTTATGTTAGAGAAAACAGATCTCTTAGCTAAAACTTCTTAAAGTCTTTTTGTTGTATCTATCGTTTTAGGGTTTGTCTTTGAGGTTGGACACAACAAAGCTTAGTAATGCACCACAACAGGAGATGTAGGAGAGGTTAAATGACTAAAAACACAACCAAATGTATTGGAACAGTGAGGCCAATCCCTTTATTTCTGCTGTTGATTGAAATCATTTTAGTTTCACATTAAAATATTAGTATGAGGCAAAAGATCAACATTTCAGATTTTATCTTCAGGTATTTACATCTGGATCTGATACACAGCTAAGATGATAGCACCACCTGTCTCCTGTCTCCTTCCAATACATAGAAGGGCACTATATATAAGTATCTACATTGGAACTCATGTTAGAGAAATAAGACCTCTCAGCTAAACCCAGTCTTCTTGTTGTATCTGTTGTTTTTTTAGGGTTTGTCTTTGAGGTTGGACACAACAAAGCTTAGTGCTGCACCACAACAGGAGATGTAGGAGGAGTTAAATTTCTAAAACAGACTATTTTTCCCAAAATACAGGGTGTGTGTATATAATTGTAAAGCAGACCATGGGTACAAGTTTATATCACCCAAACTCAGATCTGTAAACTTAGCTGTGAATTGAGATCTCAAATGCTTCCAGCTGTGAACTTGAGCACTTAAACATGGGCATTGTCCAGTCTGTTATAAGGGCAGTATCCTGTAGCACCATATTTAGCAGTTTTTGCCTCTTTATAACAATAGAATGTAACCCACAGACACACCTATTCTCAGAACGTCTATTCACTATAGGAGAATGTTGAAACTGAGTATATACAGTATAGTTGTTTGCCAGTATAGTGTTGGCAGGTGGCCAGTTGCCTTCCTGGTTGGTCATCAACAATATATATTTTTAAAGGATTTTAGGGTTTATTTTCTCATGACTGAATAATTTAAGTTTTACTGTAATCCTGATTGTCTCACATCCTGTATGAATCTGGTTCACTCACTGAAAGGATGTTCTTCATGGTGATGACGAACACATTGTACGCAATGAGGAAATCCCAGTAGTGCAGGATGCTTTTGATTGGTTTAAGCAGCAGCTCTCCTCCGAAGAGCAGGAAGTAGAAACAGGCCACCAGATAGCCCATGCAGAATATGCTGATACGTGTTGTTCCAGTGATGAAGATAATGGTGAGGACAAACCAGAACAGATAGCTGAACATGATCACCTTCAGCATATCCAGATACGACCTGAAGAAAACAGACAAAGAAGAAAAACTTGAGCACAGTTACAGTACTTATACTCACTCAGTATTTATCTGACTGACTTGTTAACATACAATTACCTACTGTAAACTTGGGCTGTGTCCCAAACTGCACACTACCACACTAAAATGTGTCTCACACAACGTACAGTACAATGTCTGACACGTCTTGACACTATTTAAAAAATAATTAATCAATTAAATTTTAAACTTATGTCTCAGTTTACAAATACAATATTAATTACTAAATATAATATTTGTAGGCATATTTTTTTGTATTTTGTTATAATGTGAAGGTTGTGTACGGTGAGAGAAAGGCTCAACTGGGCTGTGTCCCAAACGGCACACTACCACACTAAAAAAGTGTGTTACAAAATTGTACTATGTCTTGACACTATTTAAGACATAATTAATCAATACATTTTGTAAATTAATGTTTTAGTTTACTAATGCAATATTACTTACTAATTACAATATTTTTTGGCGTATTATTTAATTTTAATTTGAACATTGTGTACGGTGAGAGGCTCACATGGGCTGTGTCCCAAACTGCACACAACCACACATTAAATAGTGTGTTACAAAATGAACAGTACAATGTCTGACACGTCTTTACACTGTTTAAGAAATAATTAAGTTTTTTTTTTTAACTAATGTCTCAGTTAATTAACATTTGCAATATTTTTAAGCATTTCCTTTTTTTTCATTTTATTTAAATTTAAAGGCTTAATGCTTTAATTAACATCATCATCTGTGGCTACAGCCTGTAAATAATTAATTACTTAAAAGAACAAAGAGCATTTACCAGAAATTAGCTTAAATACATATTACATTAATAATAGAAAACATATATAAATGATAACCATTTTAAATTTAGGCAAAAACAGGGGTTCTCTTTCAGATAAAATGATATTAAACAGAGGTATTTTCTGTTGCAGAACAAAGCCCTGAATTGTATATCATCCATCATTATCATCTTAAAAGAAAAAAAAATACTAAAACAAATATAATTAGTTCCCCAATTATTAAGGATACATTATTTTATTGAGCAATCTATATATTAGTTGTTAAATCAATCAACCAATAATAATTAAAAAAATAAATTATGCAATCCTACATTCAACAATGAATTAAATCATAGGGAATGTTTTATTTCCGTTTCTTATGAAGCTATGAATCTAAAGCACAGTGTCGACTGAAACAGAAGCAGCAGATGAAACAATAACACATCTGAAAACACTAATTACATCATCATTATCTTCAATCTCGGTTGAAACAGTCTGAATGCAGCCTGAATCAGCACGTTTTTACACTGATGGATGAGCCTTCGAGCAGAACTTTGTTCTTGTGGCTCATCACCAAACATGACTAACGAGTGCGGATTTAAAAATTACAGTAAAATTACTGGAGAGGTGAGCTTTAACAGTGGATCCGTTTCCAGAGCTTACTTGGTTACAGGATATCGTTAAGATTGTCGGAGGCTGGAGAGGTCGTTATGGGTTGGACGGAGTGATTGTTTGAACATCCTGAAGTCATTTGATAGGAGGAAATAGAGAGGGAGGAAACATAGCAGTTGGTTCTTTCAGCTCTGTGAAGAAACTTCTCACACTGAATGTCTAAACAATGTGAGATATGATGAATGTGAAGCTGATGAAGCTGATTGCTCTGCTTGAAAACAGTTTAACAGTTTAAATTACAGCCTAAAGCTTTAAAGCAAAGTCCACAAGATCACAATCTCACTTACCAAAGCAAGAATGTTGTAGGCCAAGAGGAGGAGTATCAACTAAAGTCTATAGACAGTGGTTCTATGCAGTCCTTGGCAACTCTAAAATGTCCTTTTGCTTCTTTTATTAGAATCTGAGGCTCGGATTCTATGATTTTTGGTCCATTTTGGCAACCAAACAGGTGCTGGACACTGGTCACATTGGTTACAAAAGTCACATGTAAAACTTCAGTATGTAACTTATTTAGACTCTGGTGCATTACCTGCAGTGAATAAAGTCAGGGACGGGGTTATGCTGGCTGAAGGAGGCAGCGTCCAAGTCCCTGCAGATTTCCACATTATCACCAGCCAGTAAACGCACTGCAGAGTCATCTTCCTCCTCAAACACACGCCTCTGCAGTGATGCACATAGCAGCAACATAAAGTCATCTAGAGAAACAGAGGGACAAGAAAAGGGCTGAATGAAAGGGATAGGGACATAATAATGAGGTTAAATGACATTCAGAAACATCCCAATAGAGAAGGAAACATATACATATGTACAGTTATGGACAAAAATAAGAGACCACTTAAAAATGATGAGTTTCTTTGATTTTATCAAATTGAAAACCTCTGGAATATAATCAAGAGGAAGATGGATGATCACAAGCCATCAAACCAAGCTTTAGCCTGCTTAAATTTGCACCAGGAGCGGCGTAAAAGCAGTGTGTAAGACTGGTGGAGGAGAACATTCCAAGATGCATGTAAACTGTGATTGAAAACCAGGGTTATTCCACCAAATATTGATTTCTGAACTCTTTCTGCAAACTTGTTTTCTTTGCATTATTTGAGGTCTGAAAGCTCTGCATTTTTTTAGTTATTTCAGCAATTTCTCAATTTTTGCAAATAAATGCTCTAAATTACAATATTTTTTATTTGGAATTTGGGAGAAATGTTTTCTGTAGTTTATAGAATAAAGTAAATCAGCAAAATCAGAGAAACTGATTCAGAAACTGAAGTGGTCTCTTTAATTTTCCAGAGCTGTATGCTACACATTCAAATATTTTGTTGGAGCACCTTTAGCTTTGGTTACGGCACACATTTAATGTGGCATTGTTTCGATAAGCTTCTGCAATGTCAAAAGATTATATTTTTCTTAAGAAAAAAACATAAATGTTGGATGATAGATCAGAAATTCAACTTTTATTACCTGATATTTAAATATAGAAACATTAAGCATTAACTTAACAAATGTAAAAAATCATGCTTGATTCTTTAACAGGATTATTATCAGAATAGTGCAAATCAGAATAGTGCCCTTAAAAGTTTCCAAAAATGACTTTTACTATATATCATACTATCATACAAGACCAGACTATTTCCCCAGCAGCTTTAATCACATTTATGTATGGAAACATGATGAATTTGCTGAACATTCTGCAAGTGTCTCCTGTCCCTTGAAAAGTGTGAGTGTTGTGATGTCACACATTTCAAAGGTTTACATTCTTCTATATGTGTAATAATGTTTTTATTTAGAATAAATCTTGAAAAATGCAAACACTAGGCTGCTGACAAAAGGCACACTGCCTATACTGATATTGATCCTACAGTTAATAATTCTGATGCTCATAATTTTTTGAGCCCTAGGTTTCACCTGTGAAGACTGTGCGCTGTTAAAATATGATAACAATAATGATAAACCGTGATAAAAAGTTTGTATATGGGAGACAATACAGTCATTTTAAAGCACAGAAAAGAATAAACTGTAATCAGAGCTATAAGCTTTACCCTGAGCCAATACAGCAATTCAGCCTGTCCTGAATATGAAACAAACCACTGGGTTACCAAGAACCAGATACGTTACTGGTCAGCCAAGGACAATAACAGCAGCTGATGACAGAAACACTGTGAGAACAGCGTAGAAAACCACAGAAACAGTCAGTGAAATCACTAACAACCTCCACAGGACAGGAGTAAAGTATTCATAATGCACTGTTCAGAGATGACCATTACCACAAGATACAAACCACTCATCAACAGTTCAAATTAAAATAAAAAAAATCAGACTGGCATTCGCAAACATGAACCACAAACGTTCTGGAACAAAGATTTATGAACTGATGAGACCAAGATTAAGTTCCACTAAAGAGATGGAACGGCCAAAGTGGAAGAAGTTCATTTACAAAGAAATGAATTTAGTCCAATTGTGAGAAACTTTGTCATTCAGCAAGACAATCATCCACAACTTCCCACCACAAAAAAGCACATCATCAGGGGAAGAAGTGGAAAGATTAAGACTTGCCAATCACCAGGCTGATTCCCAGCTGAGCATCGCTTTAACCTACTGAAGAAGAGTCCCAAAAGAGAACCTCCCTCCAAAAGCCGTCAGCAGAGGGAAGCATGATGACATGTCTCTCCAAACCATCACTGATCATAAGTAAATTTTGCATTTCATTCGGAAATTAAGGGAGCAGAGTCTGGAGGAAGAGTGGAGAGACACACAGTCCAAACTGCTTAAGGTCTAGTGTAAAGTTACCACCAATCATTGATGGTTTGGAGAGACATGTCATCTGCTGGTGTTGATCCACTGTGTTATACTGTGTCCAAAATCAGTGCAGTTTTGTTTTCCCTAAAAATCTTACAGCACTTCATGCTTCCCTCTGCTGACAACTTTTATGGAGATGTAGATTTCATTTTCCAGCAGGACTTGGCACACTGCCCACACTGCAAAAAGTACCAAATGATCTTATACAATACTCGCATCTTTTGAGATACTGATTTTTGGGTTTTCATTGGCTGTAAGCCATAATCATCAAACACTTAAAATAGATCACTCTGTGTGTAATACATCTATATATAACATCTGAGTTTCACTTTTTGAATTGAATTACTAAAATAAAGTAACTTGTCAATGATATTCTAATTTTTGTGAGATGCACCTGTATTTTTAAGATGTGTTATCTGTAAGATATGCCAGTACTCACAGAGAAGAAATAGAGAGTTGGGCTTGGTACGGAAGTCGGGCAGGTAGAGCCACTTTACCACATTGGAGTCCATACTGGATGAAGGATTTCTCCAAGGGTAGTCTAAATCAAGGCATAAAGGAAAGATGCATTACGATATTAAGATAAGGTAATGTAAGTACAACAATAAAAAAATATATATATTTTTAATCTTATTTAGCACCTCATGCTTGTGTGAATATAAGTAGCTACACCTTTTACAATAAATACTGAAATACTGAACAAAATAATTCCTCTGCATGAACCCTTTCTCTTTTGGTTAGGAATATAGACGTGGTCGATAAATAGCCATGTAGAAGCAATTTATTATCATTATATGACATGGGGTACCCTTCTATTTCCAAAGTCAAGTTGGTACATACAGCTCTGGAAACAAATAAGAGACCACTCAAAAATGATAGGTTTCTTTGATTTTACTAAATTAAAAACCTCTGGAATATAATCAAGAGGAAGATGGATGATCACAAGCCATCAAACCAAGCTGAACTGCTTGAATTGTTGCAATCCAAAAAAGCAGTGTGTAAGACTGGTGGAGGAGAACTTGTTTTTTTTTTTGCATTGTTTGTTCTCTGAAGCTCTGAATCTTTTTTGTTATTTTATTTCAGCCATTTCTCTGCAAATAAATGCTCTAAATGACAATACTTCTATTTGGAATTTGGGAGAAATGTTGTCTGTAGTTTATACAATAAAACAACAAAGTTCATTTTACTCAAACATCAGAAAAATCTGAGAAACTGGTTCAGAAACTGAAGTGGTCTCTTATTTTTTTCCAGAGTTGTATTTATCATTCCTCAATCTATGTACAGTGTTGCATTGTGCATCAGGAGAACGTCATAAAAAGCTTCACACCCACACTCTAACCTGAGCAAGCTGCTGGTGGGATGCCGATGCATATCAGGTACTGGAAGGTAAGCATGCAGGCCAGGAAGCAGCAGTATTTCGGCCAGACCAGAGCGATGGCCTTCCTCCTGCGCTGGTACAGCACTGCGATCAGCCCAAACGCATGGAACATGGCACAAAAGTCCATCCGCTGACCAATCACGTTCACCGCTAGGAGGAAGCAGGTCTACAACAAAAAGGTTCAGTTTTGTTTTTTTTATTGGATGTAAGCCATAATCATCAACAATAAAAGCTTAAATAAACACTTATAGATCACTCTGTGTGTAATACATATATATATATATATATATATATATATATATATATAATATATAAGTTCCACATTTTCAACTGAATAACTGTAATAAAGTTTGTAATAAACTTTTCAATGATATTCACATTTTTTTTAGATGCAATTCTGTATGTGCTCGACCATGTTCTCAATACACATTTACTGTAACTATTCTGTGTCTGGTCTGTGTGATCTTTGATATACTACTACTACTGTGCAAAGCACATTGTTCTAAACCATTTTACTCCAGCAATAAGAGTTACTGCCTGAAACAGCACATTATTATTTGAACATATGTGACATACTTGTAATAATCATAAATACCCATAAATATATATATATATATAATCATAAGTCCACCATCACTCCTCATTTAACATCATTAAGCTCTGATTTAACAAACCAGGTGTTGATATAGTGATAACTATAAAATTATTACTAGACTCAATACTAGGATAGCTTTAGAGTTGCTTGAAGATGAATACAGTGATTTAAAATCACTAATTTTGTATTTATTATAATATACATGATTTACTGAACAAAATTGATCCTGCCCAGATAAGAAGATTTAAAACATTTTTCGCAGGTGCCTAAAACATTTGCACGTTACTTTATGTTGCTGCATCTTTTTGATCCGCTATAAAGACATAAATCGGGGTCATAACACAGTGATGACTGCAGAAGTAATGGTGTGTTAATGGAGTGATTATAACCTCTAGGCCAAACTTGTAGAAGAAGTAGTTGATGAAGTATTTGGCGCAGTTGACGATGCCGTCGTCGAGGTGCTGTCGGGTGATGTTGTGGAAGATTGTTCTGCTGACAGGAGCAGTCAGGTTGTTCCTCATGCGGTAGAAATCCTGATGGCGGTAGACGGTCACCTCAAACGCCAGCAGAGCCAGCATCAGTAAATTATTCTAGAGGGAGACAGATGAGAATAGATGAAGATACTGTGTAGTGTGTGTGTGAATGTATTGTTGAGGGTAAGTGTGAGGCAGGTCTCACCCTTAGGTTCTCCAGTAAAGGAGAGAACTTCTTAAGACCGACCCAGTTGGCGGGGTCCACCGGGCTGCTGTAGAGGGTGGAGTTGTTCATGTCTATCCTCTGAAGCTCTGTATAGTTATGAGGCTGAGGATTGAGGATTGGGAGAAAGAGTATGATGATGAATAAAGCAGAGGAAAGATTGATGTATGTGTGAAATAGGAAGTGAGCGTTTTCCTTTTCGTACCATAGAGCAGATCTTGGAGTAGGTTTCAGGCTGGATGGAGGTGAGCTGGTAGAGCATCTTGCAGACGATGATGACGCAGGTCCAGACCGTGCAGACGCTGGAGGCCAGCGGGCGAAACTGGCTGAAGGGCAGAGCGAAGGCCCAGCTCACCAGAAATACATAGTTGAAGAGAGACACCTGCAAAAACGTTTTAATTAACTTTTTTTATTCACTTAATAAAACACTATAAACAGAAAAATACTGTGACACCTGCTCAGTCACTGAAAATAAAGATATTAAAAAAGAACTGAGCTTTCTATTAGATACTGAAGCACTGTTTTGATTGGAGGATTTGACTGCACTGAACAACAAGTGTGTTAGTGAGGTCAGGATGTTGGAAGATTACCACTTCATTTTATCCCCAATCCCCCATCTAATCCCAAAAGTATTGGACGGAGCACCATCATTCCATAGAACACAGTTCCATTGCTTCACAGCTCACTGCCAAGAGAGTTCTATTCTATTGGCAATAATTCTCCACAAGGACTAGACAAGCAATGTGTGTGCATTTGCACATTATTATGTACAATTATTTGTACATATAGTATAAACTGTTATGTAAAAAAATAAGAGACCACTTAAAAATTATGAATTTTGAAAACCTCTGGAATATAATCAAGAGGAAGATGGATGACCACAGACCATCAAACCAAGCTGAACTGCTTGAATATTTGCACCAGGAGTGGCATAAACGTATCCAAAAGCAGCGTGTAAGACTGGTGGAGGAAAACATGTGAAGAAAAAACAGGGTTATTCCACCAAATATTGATTTCTGAACCCTAAAACTTAATGAATATAAACTTGCTTCCATTGCATTATTTGGGGTCTGAAAGCTTATGTATCATTTTTTGCATTTAGATGCTCTAAATTACAATATTTGTATTTGGAATGTGGGATAAATGCTGTCTGTAGTTTATAGAATAAAAGAACAATGTTCATTTTTCTTAAACATAATATAAGTAGCAAAATCAGAGAAACTGATTTAGAAGCTAAAATGGTCTCTTAATTTATTCCAGAGCTGGACATGGTTGCTAAAGTGTTGCTAGATGGGTGCAACCTCAATAAACCTGTTCTTAAGGTATTTCAAGGAGGCTGCTTTGGCATATGGGGTGGTTACTAGATTGATATCTAAGGTTTTCCAAATGTTCATCAGTTTAAACATAATCTTTAAAAACACAAAATGCAATATAATTTAGTATAGGGTTATATAAAACTGTAGTTTATATAGACAATAAGTATCACTAGGCTGACTGGGAGTTGGTTTTATTGTTTTCGAGCAAATAGAGATATGAGGAAGATTATGAGGAAGTTATGGGATTAGACTCATGACCCATAACTGCAGGGGTTGCTGGGATTCCATCCAAAAATACAGCTTGAGAATAGTCTAGACCCCTAGTCTTTCTTTGGCCAGACGAACCCCAGTGAGCTCACCTCTTTGACAGAGACCCAGATGATATAGGAGGAGACGATCTTTATGACGTGGAGCTCCAGGAGCCACCAGATGAAGAGCTGCAGCTGATGGATACACTGGAGGAACTTCAGAAACAGCACAGTCAAGCGGTCCACCACCAGGTGCCACTTATTCTTCAAATCTGCACAAAGACAAGACAGAGGGTCAGGATACATGCAGGAACGAGAAAGGAACAATGTGTTTAAATCTACTGTGTGCTGTAAAATCTACGTAATTAACCTTACTTAAAAAAAAGCCTTCAAAGTGACTGCCATAAAAAAAAATGTTCATTAGACTTTAGATGTACCTCTGATTTAGTATACTGTTACATTCTCATCCTGTTCTGTTCCTCTCCTGTCTGCCTCCTTTTGGTTTATTTATCTTTCCTAAGCACATGGCCCTCTCTGTGTCCTCTTTGTCTCTGCCTATGTATTCAGTGCTTCCAACTGTGTTCATTTGTAGCTCCGCCCCCTCATTACCTGTCCCCAGGTGTTTCTTGTTTGCTGTCCCCTTCCGTGTATACAGTATATAGCCATTTATTTTCAGTGTTAGTTTGTCGGTTCTTGTACATTTTGCATCTGTTAAGTTGTAGATTTTTCTTTGTTTAATAGTCTTTGTGTATTCTGTAATTCTCAGTTTAGTACATGTATAAACTCGCATTTGCTTCTGGATTTACAGTTTCCTATATCATTCCTATATCAAACAACAAACTAATTTCAAGTAAATGTTATGTGTAAGACATAACTTATATAATACTGTAATTTGGGTCTGGCAATCTTTTAGACGTTTAATAACTGAAGTTTTAACAGATATAAAACAGGCATAATTCTGCATAAGTGTATTAGGGGTTACTGTAGGATTTAGCCAGGGTACACCCACTCTCAGCAGCAGAGAAAGAGTTAACTTGTTCTTACAGCCTACAACACTGATACCAGATAGTCAACCATTACCTAAGATTAACATGTAGACCTAAGATAAGGAAGCCTTGGGGAAATGACTACACATTGACGGTTGGTGTTAATGACAGGAGGACACATGCTGTATGCAAACATATGGTGTCAGGAGCCAATGGAAAAGTGTGATTTTATCCCATACATAAGACATTACAGAGTTAAAATGAAACAAAGCCATTCAGAATATGAGAATTCATGCAATGGTCTCAGTCTGGATGCTGTTACTGAGCATGCTCATATCACAGTATTTATTACTACCGGTACAAGATGTTATCTGAGTTTAGAACAATAAGTAAAGTCATTTGTTTTCACCCTGCAAGTAACTGGAACACAAAAACAAAAATTCACTCATTTATATAAATCATGACAGCTATTGCATTTTACAGTTTTACAGATATACTAGCAGATAATCAAGTGAGAGACACAGAAAAATGATGTACTGATGGGAGTGTGCGAAGGAAAGAGAGAATTAACAACCAACCAATGATGACTGACATATAATCTAGCTTTGAACCTCCATAGGCCTCTGTCTCCTGAGAACAATCCATCTTTCACTTTGTTTAAGCATTATCACCCATTCATCATCACCCTCTTTCATTACCCCTCTGCAGATATGATCAGAAACATGAATCTGCTCCAGTTATGTTAAAGAAACATTACGCTTTTTTTTTTCTCTATAAGTCAGCTGCTGACAGTGAACACACAGAATACATGGCAATGGGCAAAAGACTATTCATCAAAAATAACTACGCACAGTCATGATACTATAGCTGTAGAATAGCAGCTGCTAAAGAGCAAAACATTTAGTCTGGTTTCCTGACAACAAAGAGAAAAATCACTGTTTCTGAAAATATCACGCAACATCCTCAGACACACATGAATCAACGTGACACCTTCTGACACTATTATGTCACGACGTGATTAATGAAGCTATTCAGCAAGGATATGAAGTGTAAGCACCAGAGTAACTCAAGTCTGAAGCAGCCAAACCATTTAAAAACAGCTCTTTTAAAAACAGCTGCTTAGTGTTCAGAGTTTAGCGCTACTACCGCTGTTACACTGGAAACAAGACAAACTCACTTCACATAATCTCACCAAGCACATAATGTTAGGATATGTTTCTCTAAAGTGTGTGTGTTTAGAAGAACAGGATATTTCCATTTACAGGATGCTAACTGTGCATGGCTACCCCTGTAACAAATAGTATATTAGTAGTTGTTGTAGTAGAGCTAGCTGTAGTAGTAAAACAGTAGTACTAGTTGTACATTACATTACATTACATTACATTTGGCAGACGCTTTTGTCCAAAGCGACTTACAATAGACAAGTGCAAAAGTAATAGAAGTTAAAGGTAAAAACATCTTTAGACAGGGCCTAAAGGAGGTCAAAGGGAAATAATGGGATAGAGAAGAGAAGGAGGGGAAGAAGGACATGAGGTTAGAAGTAGTTAGTTAGTAAGTTAGTGTGTTAGAGGTGTTAGGAGAGTAAATGCTCTTTGAAGAGCTCTGTCTTCAGGAGTTTATTAAAGATAGTGAGAGATTCTCCTGATCTGGTAGTAGAAGGTAGTTAGTTAGAGGTGTTAGGAAAGTAAGTGCTCTTTGAAGAGCTCTGTCTTCAGGAGTTTCTTAAAGATAATGAGAGATTCTCCTGATCTGGTAGTGGAAGGTAGTTTGTTCCACCATTGGGGAACTCTGTATGAGAACAGTCTGGATTGCTTTGTGTGAATGTTTGGCAATGCGAGAAGTAGTTGTAGAAGTAGTAGTAATAGTAATAGTAAGTACGTGCAATGTCACATAAGGCAATTAAATGAAACATATCATGTTGCAATGTTTTGATTCCTGACACAAAAAAGTAGATGCACAGCACTGTCTCTGTGTCTGTGCAAGTGACAGCCTGCTGCTGCCTGCACAAGAAGCATGAGGGGGGGTGTGCAGGAGTAAACATGAGGTAACTGCATGGTCTCCATCCACATGGTTGGGCACGTGCTTGTAAACACACGTGTAGAAAGCTGTGCACCTCAGTCCAGCACAGTTTTTCGCAGATATTTTTAGTTACAGCTGAATTCATGCTTTTAATCCCAGAAAAACGCTCCTATTTACATTTTAAAAATCCATTTAAAAGCCTGATTAAAGGGCCAATTACTGTTGTACTGCTCTGGCTTTAGTGATAATGAGGGTTTAGAATGACTCCTAACATTTGTATAATTGTAATGATTAACGATGCAGAACATAAAATATATTGGACTAAAAGTATTAAACTCATTGAAAATATATAATGAAGTAAAAGTGGAAATAAGATAACAAAATAATACTCCAGTAGATACAGATACAGTATTTTAGTATTTAGGTACACAAGTAGTTTTACTTCATTACTATACATCAGTGGTAGTAACAGTAGTAACAGTAGTAACAGTAGTAGCAACAGTAGTATTAACAGTAGCAGTTGTAGTAATAGTAGTAACAGTACACAGTAAAGTTAATTTAACCCCATCATTGTTGATTTAACACTAGGGAATTTATTGTTTAGCAGTAGTAGTAGCAGTATTAGTAATAGTAAAAGTATTTATAAAAGTAGAACTTGTAATTGTAGCAGTATTAGTAATAATAGTAGCAATATTAGTAGTAGAAGTAGTAAATGTGGCCAAATTCAACCTAATAATCACTACAGTGCCAACATAACAGTAACACTAGTTAGGTTTCCAGATTATATTTCAGAATCTCTTACAATCATTAAAACTGTAAGAACCAATAGATGTTTAAACTGTTATAATTTCAGTACTATACAAAACCCCGTCTGCTCAGACCACTATTTAATTAAAAAAGAAATTAAGGATTGGTACAGATATCTTAGCCTGGTACGCATGTAATAATTCAGAACTAAGTGTAGACAGTAAGATGAAAGAAGAGTGTTGGGCAATGTGTTTAGTGTCTTCCTCTGACCTGTCTGTAAAGTGTATTTACTCATCAAACATGTCTAGACACTTTTAGATCTGTCTGTTTACTCCTATGGCTCTGTCCTGTCCTTTCAGGCCAATAAATGTCTCTGTTTACAATAGGTCACACCTATAAATATTAAATTTAATTTAATTTAATTTCAACATTGCCCATTTAATTTAATTAAAAATTGCATTGCAGTACAAGTGAACCCATTACACTTTTTATGGTCCGCTGTAGATACTTTGTAGATGATGAGTTTTCCTTCAGTGCAATATTTAATTATTTCATCTGAACTCTAAATAAAATGTAATCTATTTTATTAAACTCAATCTAAATCTAAAGCAAATCTCATTCGTAAATTTAATGCAAAACCTAATCCTTAACTTAAGGACAATTTACAAGCATAGGTGATTTTGCTTGGGTCTGAATCAGATTTGTGAACTTGGAGTGTTTTCTCTTTGGTTTGGTTTGTTTTCACACAGTAAAAAATGTAGTGCAGGGATGTTTATGAGTCAGTTTAGTCAGTTTATTCCTCTTTTATACCTCAAATCTTCAAAATATGCTAAAAAATTAACATAACTGATGATGGACTGTTAGTCAAGGGTCCACATGAAGCATCTAATTCAGAAGTAATGTCTGATGACTTCAAATCAAGAGTAAACACTTACCGTCTTTGCAGACGGGTTCTGGAGCTGGTGCTGGTGCTATGTGGCAGGTGAACGTTGCTGTCTTGCAGTAAACATCATTAACTTCTTCAACTTCTTCTGCCTTCTTCTTCACATCTTCCTCATCCTCATCCAGCTCCACCCTGTCACCCATTTCCTCCTCTTTAACAGAGGCATTAAACTCTGGTTTTATCATGGAGATGTCTGCCAGACTGCCATCGAGATGTACAAGCCTGAAAAAAGATAACAGACATCAGTGTGCTTCTTACCATTCTGTAGATTTCCTGTATTCATGCTTTAATAATTATAAATGAGCCTGTGATTGGATGAGCAGGTAGATGGAGAGCTAGCTCACCTGGAGATGGTACTTTTCTGCTTGTCTGCCACTGATTTGATGTCAGTGAGCTGCAGGAAACGATCGTGGAAGTAGTGCAGGTGTAGAATACACACCAGCAGGAAGGAGGTGGGTATAAAGATCCGTGTGAACAGAGCAGCGACAGAGAATTGCTCCAGCCCTAGATCTTCCAACCTACACACAAATGCATGTATTAAGTTGATATACAGAAAATTAAAAGCTGCTTTAATTTGCACCTATTGCTGACATAAATTTGCAAAGGTTATAGAATAATAAAACTGCTAATAGAATAGAACTCAAACATAATCTAATTGACAACATGTCTAATGACAGACATGGGCTACAAAAGGGGTATAATTTCCCCCTTAAAGCTCCACTAGGTAGGATTGAGATTTTGCGCTCATGGGCTCCCCCTACAGTTGTAGAGTGTAATAAATGTTTCAGGTGGATTAGTTTCTCTTTCTCGTTTTCTGGCTTTCACAGACATATTTGGTCTCTTTCCAGCTTCTGCCAGAGTGTCTGTATGTTAGTTTGTAAAGAATGAACCAATAGTCCTTGTAGAACTGTTAGAACTAAAGGTCGGAAAGCAGGTCGCAATTCTCGCGAGCGTTGGTCGCGGCCGCCTCAAAAAACTTGCAGTCTGGTTTAAGCTCAGAGGAGCTCCGGCACAGACACGAGAGCACCGCTATTCCTCCTATTACACCTCAATGCAGTGCTGCAGTCAGTTTCGAGCTGTAATTTTACTTCTTTAAAATGATCAAAAATCAAGGAAATCCTACCTAGTGCTGCTTTAAATAAAATTGTCTTAAATAATATTGTCCATCCAGTACTTTGGGGAAAAAGAAAAGAAATGGAAATGAGGCTGGGTGGTGATTTTGTAAACTGGTAATATAATATATATATATATAAAATACAATCCTTATTACATTATTATTACTATTATAATATGATTCATAATATGAACTCTATTAATCAGACATTTTCACTTTTGGAGGAAATTGATGCACAACAATGTTTATTTTATTATATTTAGACGCATAATACTTCATTTATGAAGACACTTAAAAAACTCACAACAGTAAAGTGGTACATATGTGGCTGATGTATTATATGTCTGAAATAATTATTGTAACACTTAAATACTGTTACACATTTACACAAACACACACACACACACACACACACACAGATACACACACCCACACAATATGTGTATACTCACTTTTCTTTGCTCAGGCCCGTCATATTGGACCAGACATGGATGGATGATTCAAACTGGAAGGTGTAGATGAGTATGAGCACCAGCATGGTGTAAACCACAATGGACATCCAGAAGTATTTCAGCATCCATCTCCACCTCTCATAGTGCACCTGCAGAACACCAGGTATATTAGTGATTAGATCAGATATGTATATTTCTTAGAAGAATATGTTTCATAATAAGCTACCTACTGTCCAGAGAAAGATTTCTTTTAGAATTTAGAGCATTGAAGATCTGACTATTCAACAACAAAAATACAGTTCCACTGCTTCGGAGCTTAATGCTCCGGCCTTTATACTTCAAGAGCTCACACCTGGCATTCAGCATGGTGCCAATAGGTTTTCTACAGGGACAAGACAAGCTGTGTAGTAGACAAATAGGTGCAACTTAAAGTAGCTAAGGTCACAAGTAGGGGTGTCCAAAAACATTTGGACATACTGTCTTACGGTGGTATGAAAATTCCATTGTAAATCATTGGTTGTTGAATCAGCAATTTCAGATGCAATTTTAAATGTATGATATAGCAGATGAACACAGTGATATTTGAGAAGTGAAATGAAGTTTATAGGATTTACAGAACGTGTGAAATAATTATTTAAACAAAATTAGACAGGTGCATAAATGTAGGCACCCCAACAGAAAAAATACATCAATATTTAGTAGATCCTCTTTTTGCAGAAATAACAGCCTCTAATTGCTTCCTATAGCTTCCAAAAAGAGTCTGGCTTCTGGTTGAAGGTATTTTGGATCATTCTTCTTTATAAAACATCTCCAGTTCAGTCAGGTTTGATGGTTTCTGATCATGAACAGCCAGCTTTAAATCAAACCACAGGTTTTCAATAATATTCAGGTCTGAAGTCTGTGACGATTATTCCAGAATGTTGTACTTGTTCCTCTGCATGAATGCTTTAGTAGAATGTGAGCAGTGTTTAGTGTTTAGGGTCGTTGTCTTGTTGAAGGATCCAGCCCCGGTGCAACTTTAACTTTATCACTGATTCTTCAACGTTGTTCTTAAGAATCTGCTGATATTGACTAAAATCCATGCGACCCTTGTTCCTTTATTGGAACAAGAAGTGAATTCTTTCACAAGTAAATAAAACATTAGTTGTGTAATTACACAGCATAAATCAAAACATAAAAATCGACGTGCTGTAACAATCACGCTCATTTGTATAAAAATCAGGTAACACTTCCTATGAATGTCATCTCTATTAGACTCTATAACCACATTCATAACATATTATAATGCATTCATAAGGCATTATAAACATGGCTATAAATATTTATAAAAATGCATAACCCATTATAGCCACATTTATTAAGTATTATGACTTGTGATCATAAGACATTATAAGCTATGCTTATAATATATATGTTAAAATAGTATATATCCATCATTAATGATTTAGTCCCACAATGAAAGTCTGGCACTTTACTTAGAGCGCACAAAGACCTGTTATAATGCATTATAAGACAAGAATAATTCATGAGTGGGTAAACATATACTTATAGTTTTTTTATTTATATTCATATTATTTAGGGTGTGTTTATAAGTTGGAAGCTTTTATAGTCATAATACAGTCTGCAAGCTGGGACTGAGTTTCTTGGTATTGAAGTATAACATGTTATAAACACAGCTATTAATGCATTATGATCACAATTCATGATGCATAATAAAGATGGCTTTAATGAATTATACATTTTTATAAATATTTATAGCCATGTTTATAATGCCTTATGAATGCATTATAATGTGTTATGAGTATGTTCATAGCGTCTTAGAGATGACATTCATAGAAAGTGTTACCAAAAGAGATTAATTTTTAGTATTGGGATTCATATTAGTTGGTTGGTTATCTGGATTGCTCCTCACACACCTGATAAAGAGCTACACAGAAGAGGAACATCATCATGTAGATGATCTTGTACATGACGATGCGTCCCTCGAAGCTGACGAAGAAGAACATTCCTCCACAGATGTAGATCCAGTACTTATTCAGCATGGCCATCACTGTACTGCCCAACACGTCCATCATCTCCCTCTGTTCTCCAGGCTCCTCCTCCATTTCCTTCTCTGCAACACATACACCAATCACATGGAAATGTAAACATAAGATATAGACCACAACATCTAAATCAGATCTAGAATTATCTGAGTAACAGTAAATTGAAGTCAGTGGGAGTAAATTGAACTGTGTTTGACTGTCACACAATTTTAACACAACATTGGACGTAAAGCAGGCTGAATAAAGAAATGTAAAACATGCGTTTGGCCCTCAGTAAACTGCCGTGACTCATAAGCGTGTTTTGAAAGAGTGGAAAAAGCCTCACCCGGAGAGCAGTCCTCCACCCTGATATCAGATAGCTGTGTTTCATCTCTCTGTCTCTCCCTCCTCTCAGTCAGAGCTTGTCTTAGCAAGAGCCAGAAACTCAGAAGACACAGTATCTACACACACACATAGACAGACATACAGACATTTACATATGAAACTTAATTTTCTTGTAAACTGGTATTTTTTTGCTAATAAAATCAGTAAGATTGAAAAATATTATTTACTAAGCCAGGTTATATACTGATGTATTTTTGTATGTATTTGTCTATTAAATGGCTGTGTATCTGGTTGTGAGCATGTTATATTGTGCTGTACCGTAAGAATGAGTATGTCATTAATAAATAAATAAATATATTTTACATTTATGCTAGTAAAATGCTAGTAAAAATAAACAAAGAATAAAATGTAAGATGTGATTAGGACTGTCACAATATGTATTTAGATGATATATTGCTTTGGAAATACTTGCAATAAACAATATTATTGTCATTTTAAGGCAATACGTTTTTGCCACTTAAAAAATATTAATAAAATAATTCAACATTTTAAACAGCATTGGATTTTTTTATAAGCACTGTTACTAAATAATTGGTCATGACACGACTGGCTAAAATATTGTTAATTCTTATGTAAACAAATATTTAAAAAACAAAAAAAGTGCAAAAAGAGGAACATTATTGAGTTTAAGTCCATATATTGCATGATAAACCAATAACGCAATTATCATGAAAGGTCTAGATGTGTAAAATGCTGCGTTTAATGTTTCACGTATTTGCCAACAATTAAAGAGTGCAATGCTAAATAATACACTGTACACAATAAATACAATGCACATTATGCATGTTAATCTATGAATTAATTCAATGTTTTCACACATTATCCTTGTATGTCAAAAAAAAACCTTTCAATCATATAATTTTGTAGCATTTCCATTGGTCAATATATAATGAGCTTCATTGTGAAAAAGGAAAAATGCATAAAATAAAGAGTCCACATACTGGAACCACAGTCCACTTATAGCTCCAATACTGTGCCATACCTTAGAGCCCAGCTCCCTGAAGGGCACCTCCTTCTTTAGAAACAGGCCTGGTACTGGAGTAAGAGTCTCGAAGCTCCAGATGTACTGCAGCACAATCAGCAAATTCCCATAAAACACCATGAAGGGAGAGGTGAGCATGGCGTACTTCCTCCTGTCCCGCACCATCCACAGTGTACACGACCAGATGAGGAAGACAAAGGTCAGCCAGCTTACATATGTGATGCTCCAGGCCTGGGAGGAAGAACAGCATGAAATGAGCTGAATTCAATCACATGTGTTGTGAAACATTTGTTAAGGTAATCTAGAGTACAGCTTAACCTCTTAAAGCTGAAGTATGTGTTTTGTAGGAATCATTAAAAAAAACCTTCAAACAATCCAATTTATTTTGTGTTAAAGCCTTTTGTACTATATAATTCTTTCTTTCTGTTGTTAGCAGTGCAAGCATGTGAAGCTAGCTCCCAACACGCAACAGTGCATGTTAGATACAAGCATTCATGCACAAATCTCCCAACAGGCTTTCAATGCTAGTGATAGGAGCATAGCACTGCCCATGCAAAGAAATCCCTATTTTTACATCATTAACAAGCTCCATTAAATAGCTTCTCACTTCTTTGGTAGAATTCTGAGGGCTCTGACACTTTGGCGCATTGGCATCTCAACTGCGATGCTTTTCTGCATCTCAGCAGAGGACACTGACCTACACATTTACACTGTAAAGATACGTCAGCAGCTCATTCAGAAAACAACAATATAATTTTACTCTTTATTCTGTTTATTGTTGAGGTAAAAGTTGGGTTTGCGCTCTAAAGCACTTTTATTTGTGTGTGTATAGACCAGGGGAGTATGGCTAAGATAGGATTGGGCAGCTGACTGTTGACTGTTATCAGGGTTTTAATCAGTCAGTAGCGCACCTTTACTTCCTGCTGCCAAGATAGAACCACTCCAGATATTTACCTGAACACACCTCATTTCCAGACCACCACACCCATCAGTGTGGATATATTACTAGACTCTGACACTATTTTGAGGTTGTGGTTGCAAGGCGTGAAAATAGACTGTTGATGGGGTTTAATGCCCGGATCAGACTACACGATTTTAGCCCGATTGTGACCCGATTTTGTCAGCGGCGACATCGGATACGAATTTCAGTGTCGCGAGCGACAAAGGTCTGTGTAGTTCTCTCTGGAGTACACAAAGCATGTAATGTCCATTTGGGTCACCCAGGAAGAGCCCACAGTTGCTTTTCCATTTTCAAGTTTTTTTCTGAGCACAAAAGCACTACCATCACGCAAAGCGCTTCTGTAGCTGTTATCGTCGGATTCTATGCTTCTCTCCCGCGATGACCTACGAACTCACGCAAGGACGCGGACGATGATTGGTCGGTGACTAAAGTGTGGTGTTGCCATTCCCCCAAGAACGACACGAAACGAAGATAGCGGCTTATTCTGGCATAGTGAACATCGTGAGGGACAAAAATGTTTGTAGCAACAAAGCATTGCGACTTGCATTGCGCAGGGTGTACGATAGGGCCCATACAATGTTAATTGAATGTTAGATAAGCATCTTTGAGGCATCTATAATAAACTATACAAATAAAGTGATACCTTGATTCATTGATTGCCATCAAAATGTAAAGAGTTTTTAAGATGTATAACAAAAATATGTGTTTGTTTACCAGATTTGCCATTTAAAAAATGGGGCAGAAATTAATTTGTCATGCAATTATCTCAAATACTTGTGTTCACTGTATGAGAGATAAAAATGGACAAAAGTTCTAAATATAAAAAGAAGCCATAAAAAGATGTAGAAGCCATAAAAAGACATTTAAAGCTTATTTTTCATAATCTGTAATTACTTGGTTGATCAACCTAGCTCATCCACATAGCTGCAGTGCAAAAATAAAGAAATAATGCTTGATTCCATTTTAACTTGGATGTCAGAATCTCAGAGAAAGTTCCAAGTACTGAAAATACTGTAAGTACAGTAAAAACCTAAGCATTTAACTGGGACACCAGGTAACTCAGGTGTGACACCATCTGACTTTCAAGGTAAATGGAAAGCAGCACAAGCTTCAGACACAAGCATGTCTTGGTTGATTAAGTGCGTTTGGGGTTTGGGTAAGTGTGTAAATGTGATGTTTGACTGAAGCATTTCTTCATCTGATCCAAACGAGCTTTAATTCAAACTGACTCCTTCTCCAGGCCCACATCAGGCAGTGAAGGATCACGAGTCAACAGTGGATGACCTTCAGTCTGCATCAACATATCAGAGGCCCCCAGCACGTGATATACATTACCCAGAAGCACACACACACACACATCTGTCAGGGCTAATAACTAAATTGGTTAGTGTGGGAAAGCCTGGGTAGCTGGGCCTCTTCTCTGAAAGACTGGACTGTTCACCTAAACTCACCATCATGGCGATGAGGGCACAGATGTAGCTTTGCTTCATGATGAATCGGAAGGTCTTGACCACCGCGTTCACTCGCTCGGCCTTCTCTGGTGAACTTAGTGCTCCGGGAAGCTCATCCTGCACTGGGTCGATCTCATACATACTGCTGTCCATTCTCTCTGCAAATGGAAACGGTGTCTATTAATGTGTGTATCAGTGTACAGTATATATTACAGGAGGTCTGGTTGGATTGTGTGAATCACCCAGTAGTAGTCTAGTCTATGAATGTTCAGAAAGAGGGTCAGAGAGGCTTGTGTTATTCTATAAATCCCAAATAACCACTGGATTTCCCAGAACTGTGCAGATTTCAGGGAATGGCTGTGGTGATATTCAGGGAAAGGGGCAGGTGATGTGTATAGGAATCCTTAGTGTGTTAGCATCACATATTTTCCACAGATATTTATCCACATAAATGCAAACAAAATGTTAAGTGAAACTTTTAGGGATCACCTGCTATTCTTTAAAAAAAAACATTTTTTTTTTTTGCTGTAACATTTCACGTAAATGAGAAAAAAAAACACATTAAATACACATACCTTTCATTAACCAAAGCTATGTAAACATCACTAGGCTGAAGTGACTCAAATCTGATTTTTTGCTCAATGTGGCTCAGATTTGATTTTTTCATGGCTGTGTGAACATGCCAAATCAGATTTTTTCACATCACATTTGAGTCACTTTCATATGTGGTCCTAAACCAAATACGTATCCGATCCAAGGACATGCAACATAATTGTGAATGGTCAATTCGGAATTCATGGGTCTTTTTTTTGACGCATGCGCCACGTCCTTTTCTCTCGTATCCACACATCTCTTGGTGCAGCTGTGCAGCTATAGCTGCAAAAAAAACAGCAAAAGCAAACCACCTGTCCTTTTTTCACCTCCTCAACCTGAGCATGAACTTCAGACCAGCTGTTTACTCTCCACTCCAGCAAAAGATGCTCCACATATGAGCTGCTAACTCATCAATTTCACCTTTATAAAGCTACGAGTCGTTTCTCAAATATGACGTTTCTTGTTGTTGGTGAAGAAGGCGACGTTTATACACGGCCAAGCAAATCATCATTTCAATGTGTACAAGCATAAATAGTAGGGCATTAAAAATGGGACATATTTTGTTTAGATTAGCAAACAAACACTGATTAACAGTCTTAAAATAGTGTAAAATGATCTGTATATTTCACTTTAATGTCATCAACTCGGGTCTGACACCTTTCCCAGTTCTGTAAGGTACTGTAAATGAAATAATACACATTATACTACACTAAAAAAATAATATGAGTAAAATGTAAAAAAGTTTCGCAACTTTCTGCATTTGCTTTTTTTTAAGTAAATTTATTTCAGATAAATTTAAGTAACTTCAACTTGGTTTCAAGACTTAAATGTTACATAGAGTAAATAAGTGAACTGAACTTCAGTCAATCCTTTCTTTTAGTGAACTTTACTTCATTTATTTTTGCTGAATCAATCCTTTCTTTTAGTAAACTTTACTTAATTTATTTTTTGCTGAATCAATCCTTTCTCTTAGTAAACTTTACTTAATTTCTGCATACAATATTACCTAACAATACATGTGTCTCAACAAAACATGTGTGTTTTACACAGATGGCATGTAAAACACACATATTACATTGTCTCAACATATGGACGGCATGTAATCCATTATCAATGAGTTGTAACAGTGTAATATGTGTGTTTTAACTAAAATATTTAAATTTCAGGAATTATAATATATTATGTATCATACATTATGAGTAATATTGTATAAATGAAGTCATTGTAATTATGTAATATTGTATGCTGAAATTAAGTAAAGTTTACTAAAAAAAAAAGGATTGACTGAGGTTCAGTTCACTTATTTACTCTATGTAACATTTAAATCTTGAAACCGAGTTGAAGTTACTTAAACTTATCTGAAATTAAATTTACTTAAAAAAAGCGATTGCAGAAATTGCGAAACCTTCTATTTAATAAGCATAAAAAAATTCTATTTAATAAGCATACGTTTCATAACAAAAGCTAATTAACCTTAAAGCAGCAACATTTACACCACTACACAGCGCTGCAGTGCTCAATACAAAATCACACATGGGAAAGTCACTAATGTCATCACTTATTTTCCAGGGAATCTGTGCAGAAACACTTAAGAGCTGAATATCTCTAATGTATCCACTGTTATGAGAGGAGGGTGTGCTGACTCTAACCTGATCCAGACTCAGCCAGGCCTGCTTTGTAGTGAGGAGTGGAGTAGAGTTCTGGAGTTACTGGGCCGTTCTCATGCGATAAAGACATCAGATCCACTGGGCCTCCGTTGGACGTCACAATCAATACCTGAGAGAGAATTTTAACACCAGTAACAGCATTAACATACTGCACAAACTGCACATAACTGCACTGTAACACACACTGCATACAGGCTGATATAGAACATAGGTCTATAACAGCAGACTAGCCTTTCTATATAACTAAAATGAATATGACAAATAGGAATGTTTTACAAATACATGCCATAATTTTATAAAATAAAACACACTTGAACAAATATACAGACTTTTCAGCTGCTTACATATAAGATATAAAAAGAAAAGGAAATCCAGCTCACATTTTTTTCATCTGTGCGATAATGTGCCATCCTCCATATTTCTCTCTTTTTCTCTGCTGTCTGGTGGATTTTCATGTTTTCAGAAAGCTCCTGCTCCACCTCTCCTTCACCTTCATCATCATCATCATCATCTTTCTCCTTCATCTGCTGGATGAATAACACAATAAAGCTGTTACAAGTTACACTGTCAATTAAGAATACATGAATAATTATAAGAAGAATTGTGTAGTCTAGTTCTAAGAAAATTATTATAATTTGAAATATGCACACAGAATAGGACAAGGTGATACAAAGTGCATTTTTGAGTAACATAGAAGGTCCCTTTTTGTAAAGAGATATACACCAATTAGCCAATACATTAGTACCATCTGATTAATACTGAGTAGGTCCACATTGTGTCCACATGAACCCCTTAACAGGCCACATTTTTTGTCAAAATCTTGAGGATTTATATTGAAGCATTACATAAAAAGCTTTAATGTTTGATAAGGAACGTTACTGAAAATCATAATTGCAATTGTTTTAGAAGGTCATGTCAAAATGTGATGAATAAAATCATAAAATTGGCTCTTTCATGAACTTTATTTTGAAATCAATATTTTCCTGAATACAAATCACACAGTTAATCTCCTCCAAACCTTTCGTTTAATCATGTTTGTTTAGTTTTTACGTCTTTTTTCCAACAGGAAGCTTTTCTAAGTGTCTTGTAGGAGATTTCAAAGCCCTTAGATTTTCAGAATAAAAATTAGTTATTTTACTGCAGAAAAAAAGGGGTTTTGCATCACCTACACCTGTAGCATGTAAATGGGACAGGTGTAGCATTTTAAAGGGTTAAATCCTGTTAGATATGAGGGGCCTCCATTGACAAAAATGAGTGTTTTGAGCACTTATGACACTGTCACCAGCTGTCACAGACCATTTTCTACTAGGGAAAGAAATAAAAATGTTTCAGAATGTTTTAATGACTCAGCTATTTAAACAATTACAATTTAGCTGTAGTCAAAGTGGCTCAGACACGTATGCTTTAAAGAGCCACTGTAGATGAATATGAAAAATCTATTGATATTGTTAATGTTATGGCTGATTGGTGAATGTGTGAGTGGGAAGAATACACTCTAAAGGTCTGAATTAATTCTCTTAATTAATCATAACATGAAATAAAGCAATCAGTGTGTCACTTGCCATTCCCTTTAAGAGCCAGGTACGCTCTGACTTTGGCACATTCATATCCTCACAGTGCAGCGCTTTTGTGCATCTAACCAGAGAATTTTGACCTGCTCGTTCACACTGTGAAGGTACGCCAGAAGCTCATTTAGTTGAACGACAATGTTATTTTAATCTTTATTCTGTTTACTGGTAAGTTAAAAGTCGGGTTTGTGCTCTATAAAAATAGACTCTGATAATCGATTGTTGTCTAGGTTTATTTCAGTCAGTGGAGCAATTTACTATATTTGTATATCACCTTTCAATCATAAAATCAGCTCAAAGTGCTAGAAACCGGGGTAAACAGTGTACCCACAAATGAAATTAATTAGTACATATTGTAAGAAAAATATTAGAAGAAAGTAAGAATTGCTAATGAACCATGTTTCAAATAACATTTTATACTCAGAAAAGCAAGTATGTAAAATAAAAGTGCATTTTTAACCTTTTATAAGAAAAATTGCAATGTATGAGGGCCCAAGAATAAAAAGAAAAAAAATGTGCATGTGAAACTTTGGAAAGCTTTACATGACATATAAGAAAAATAATAGCTTAATATTTTGTGTAAGGAAAAACACAACATCTTTAATATTAAACAGAAATCATAGATACAGATCCTTTTCTATGAAATCACTCTAAAAAACATTATAGCACTGCTATTTAGCATAAATGATTAACATATTTCCCTGAAAAGAAATGTGGTTAATTTAACCCAAAGACAAATCAGCATTACTCTGAGAACAGAGCTCATGACTGAAGTAGAAGACTGACCGTATCCTCTGACTCCTGCAGCCACAAGCGCACAAGTGTGGCCAGTGTGTAGTACAGCACCAGGAGCATGATGGGGTTAACAAAGTGATGCCACTCCAGCTTAGGGTTCACCTCAAACATCCAAGTGTGAGAGCAGTTACTCATCACCACTGGAGAGATGCCAAACAACCTGAGAAAGACAATAGAGAAAAGAAAGGTTCATTTAGTTATTCACTGCAGTGAATCTTAACGCTGATGTCCGTAAGTTTTGGAATTTGGGGGATTTAAGGCAATTACAGATTTATTTGTGAGAAAAGTCCAAACAAAGAGCTTATGTCATGTTTATTATCACTGTTTAAAGCTCTGCTCTTGTTCTAATATACAGCTCTGGAAAATAAAAACAAGTAACCACTTAAGAATTATGAGTTTCTTTAATTTTCCCAAATTGAAAACCTCAGGAATATAATCAAGATGAAGATGGATGATCACAAGCCATCAAACCAAACTGAACTGCTTGAATTTTTGCACCAGGAGTAAAGGCATAAAGTTATCTAAAAGCAGTGTGTATGACTGGTGGAGGAAAACAAGCCAAGATGCATGAAAACTGTGATTAAAACCAGGGTTATTCAACCAAATATTGATTTCTGAACTCCTAAAACTTTATGAATATTAACTTGTTTTCTTTGCATTATTTGAGGTCTGGAAGCTCTGCATCTTTTTTTTATATCAGACATTTCTCATTTTCTGTAAATAAATGCTCTAAATGACGATATTTTTATTTGGAATTTGGGAGACATGGTGTCTGTAGTTTATAGAATAAAACAGCAATGTTCATTTTACTTAAACATATACCTATAAATAGCAAAATTAGATAAACTGATTCAGGAACTGAATTCAGAGCTGTATTTTTGCTCAAGATAATATATCATATGGTTAAAAATCATAAATAACCTGAAAAACAAAATAGGTTTTAGGATACTTTTGAAAATGTAAATGGGCAAATTGATTTCTTGATTTTGCTCAAAGCTTTTTAATTATCTCCACATCCTGTCAAACCCACAGTGTTAAGTTGTTTTCTCACAGTGGAAGAAATGGAAAGAAAAACATGTATTTTTTTATGAAGCAAGAAAAGCCTAATTTTCTATGTCGGGGCAGTGTTTGATGGTCCTTCAGATCTTACATGGCTTACATGTCAGAAGTCCTTGAACTTGTAATATAACTGGCTCAATTAACTTAATACTGCTTTTATTTAAAAAAAAATAAAGAAGTAAGCAAGAAATGTGCTCTATGACTGGAAGTACAAAATCCATGTTAAAGTAAACTAGAAACATTCTAGATGGACCTTGTACTACAAAATCTTCCCAGTTAAACTCTCCTCAGTTTAGTTTAGTTTCTAAACGACAGAAAGTCTCCAGTCCTGTATTATCATCATCTCTGCTCTGGCGTTGAAGTGTCTGTGGAGGAAAACAAAAACAGCGGCTTCCTGTTTAAGAGTGCATAAAACTGAGAAGAAGCGGGTGGAGGGCTGAAAAAGAAGCCAGCAGCCAAAAAGAACAATACCACGTCTGAGCTTTCCAAACGTTCTTCAGTTTCATTTGATAGCAAACATCTTAAAATGAGCAGAATTATTTTCACTGTCTAGCAATCGCCTGTGCGTATAAATAAAGAGAGACCGCAGTGAAGACTAAAACTGCACGGGTGAAGCTGCAGGGGGAGGAGAGAGCATGGCCGACATATGCTGCTCATATGCCAGGGTGTAGCTTTTGTAGTGGAGTTCCTGTGGTTTAGCTATAGGTTCAGAATCAAGCAAAGCTCATTGTAACAGAGCTCTGTTGTTTGTACCATTCAAAATATATAAACGTATATAATAACATAATGTTATACATGTAAAAACTCTGAGAGTTATTCATTATTTTAGGCTTGGTAAGAGATATATACGTATAAATATTTATCCAGAATGAATGTACATGGTCTCTAAAGAAATAAGAAAAAAGCTCCAGACTGAACCATTATGGCATTCTTGGGATCGCTGCCGTTTTAAAGCCGTTTTTTGAAGTCAGATAGAGAACTTCAATCAAAACCATAAGAATTATTACACCAGTTCTTTTCTGCAATCCTCCACCAGTTGGTTGTAATATAATGGTTATCTAAATAAGCTTTGTTCTACCCAGGCGAGATTCATTCCTGCACCACTTGGACTAAAGTAAAATGCATCTGGTTTTAGGCTGAAGTGAGAAAACACAGATAACATACAAAGATCATGTGGAATCGTTCTTTTCTTGATACTGGGAGGAGGTGGAGATGCATTTAATAAATAATAAAGTAATACTAAATTATTAAAAATGGATGAAATGTACAATGTTAGTAACAGTTTTAGAGATAAAGAGACAAAATCCTCACCAACATCATTTGCCTCAAACAATATTTAATAACAATTTGGGATATAAAATTATTGTTATTTTTAAACAAAATATATGATACATAAATCAAATTGTAAATTATGATATTGAAAGTACAATTCATTCATTCAAATTCAATTCAAAGGACGTTAGTAATAGTTTTAGAGATGAAAAGAAAAAAATCATCATCACCATTATTTACCTCCAACAATATTTAATAATAATTTAGAATATAAAAATTATTTTTATTTTTAACAAAATATGTGACATATAAATCAAATTATGTGTATGTAAATTATGATAATGAAAGTACAATTCCTTATTAATGAAAATAAATTATGAATTATACCCTAGGGTGTCTTAAAATTGTATACTTATACTAAATAGTTTTGTATTAGACTATACATTTTGAGAAAAGTGTAAAATTTTAGTGTAACATAATTAGCAATAATTGGCACTTGTAGTGACATATGTTGGCATAACAGCAGTGCTTCATCTATTGCTATTACAACACAACAGGTTAATATATATATATATATATATATATATATATATATATATATATATATTGTGCTAACAATAACAATAAACAATAAAAATGAGTACATAGCAGCCTATATTTCTTATAACGTTAGCATGTAGGACGTAATTGGGACACAGCCCTAGTGTTGCCGTTGTCTTAGACTACACTAACACTAAAGCTGGCATTAAGTGTAATGTTTTTCCTTTAATTGGCCAAAAGAAGCTCTTTGTCTTCCTCTAAAAACTTCCCACAATCAGTGGTTTTAATATATGTGGTAAATTTGGGTAGATGCCTGGTTTATAACAAGACAGAAACCATAATAATAAAAAAATCCCAGTTCCAGCCAGTTGATCTTCTAATGGGCTTTTATTATTAAACATATTCTTTCTTTACTCACTGCCACATTTTCGCTTCCATTGCAAATTCAGCGTCTTTCCGCAGCTCGCTGTATTTCTTTTCTATACGATAACAGAGTCCCTTTGTATGACTGTGGCCTGTTTCGCATTCCCTGCCCAAATTTTCTGAACTTGTTTAAAACCCCATCCTGGAGCTCAGACAAAAGATCTGTCTTTTATGAAGGCTTTGAAAGCGTATGAAGTTTCAGGCCTTGCCTTTCAGAGCGAAGTGATAATGTTTAACACATTAAAATCTCCCTTTTCACAGGGGTCAGAACGACTGTGTTTATTTGCGCTGTTAGGTCAAGGCACAATTCGTCATTTTGTAATCTTGGCTAACGGCTCCTAAATTAAAGTGATAAAAAGACTTGAAACAAAGGGCGGATTTGGGAGGAATTCTTTTCTAGGGATTTTGTTGGGCAGCTGGTGTATAGTGTTTGTCAGTTGTAGGTTTAGGGGGGACGTTCGCAGAGCGTTTAACGGGACGAAACAGTTACACAATTAATCCTGTGCCCACCACTAATGGGCCTCACAAAAAAGCCTGCCAGGGATATTATACTGTACAGATCCCACCCACTGTCGGCTCCACTGCACTCAGCCACTGAGCACCTCTACTGTAAGAGACTTTGATTAAGGCCTAATTTAGAACAATTCTACCTACTTCACTCACAGACCTTTGAGTCTTTTGTGCTCTCTCTCTCTTTCTCTCTCTTTCTTTCTCTCTCTCTCTCTCTCTTTCTCTCTCTCTTCACTGATTCGTGTAGAATTCCCTGAAACCAGCTGTGTAATTTCAGCAGAGGCCAAGAAGCATCCTGCAGTAATGAGAACCACCTGGACCTCTGCAGGCTGTCGCTCTTTCTCATGCTCACAGGCTCTGAGAGGGCAGTGTGGTGGGGGGAGTTTGGATGAAGGGGGGAGGTGGGGGGGGTGTTGATGATGTTAGCATTTGCTTTAGAGAACTGCTGTCCACAGCTGTCACCAATCAGATCTGAGCAATACGTCCCAACTTTCAATATTTATTAAGTAAAAAAAACTTCACCAGCAACGTGACACAAAACCACAGTGTCTCAAAGCAAGAGCAAAGATTTCTAGAGTGACTCAACATAATACAAGGCTTTAACAATACTGTTGCTAAACCTAAAGTGCCTAATTTACTGTATATAGACTTTCTTTAGTCTTTTTTTTAGCTGCAGTCACATAAGACATTGTAAATTTGCACCGCCTTGCAGAATAGACATGGCCAAGGTTGGCCAGATGATTGGCAACGAGATGAATGCACCATTCTGGTGCAGTTAGCATGCTAGTTAACCATAAACAGTAAAACCACAAGTGTACACATAATTACACCAGACAATTATATACTTGCGTGAGCAATGTGCTACACTGTGAGTTACAGAAAAACAAAAAAAGTTGTTTACTGGCATAGTTTAAAGCACTGCCATGATTGATGTAAAAGGTTAGCAAGCTGGCTAATCTGCCTGCTAGAAACAGGACCAAAACTCAAAAGATAAAAAAAAGTAAAAAGAGGTATAGTATGTATTGTGCTTATTCATAGTTACAGCTGGTATTTGATGATCAAGGTAATTGAACTGTTGGTCACCTGGATAAAATGGTTACATATGTTGGTAAGCTAGCTGGATAACCATGTGTTAGCTAGTTTATAGATAGTTAGATAGTTTATATTATATTTAAATTTTTTCTTGCTGGTCATGCTAGTTGACCAACTTGGTGATTCTAGTCAACCAGCTTTGCCACAGATCTTACTGGTCTACTAGTTTCATCATGCTGGCTCTGATGATTGACCAACTTAGGTAGTTTAATCATTTTGGTTGATCAGCTAAATAATTAAGTTACAGGTTAAAGGTCAACAGCTTAACTGATCAATCAGCTTCACCAGCGTAAACTGGCCATGCAGTTTTAGCAAGATAGATACTGTAATTTACATTTTTAACAATTTTTGCTTCATTTTGCTCCATTAGTCCTGCTAAATGAGGCCCCACCTCCCCTTCCAAATGCAATGTAAAATGTAGCAGAGTAATTATTGGTCCAAATTCTCAAAACTTAACTTCTTTAAGCAATGTTTAAGCAATGTTTTCAATGCATATTTTGATTTAATAAGAACTAGCATCAGTTTCCAAACTGAAAGCTTAACACAAATTAATGTACTGCATGCACTTACAGACAAAAACTGTAGCATAACTTGGCCATAAGGTAAATGTTGCTTTAAAATGAAATAAAACAAGGATGCATGTGTCACTTATATGAGGCATTATTCTTCCATTTCATGCACATTTCATTACACCTTGTAACTTAAAAAAAGGGAACATTCTTTTAACTTTCAATGGATGACAATCTAAAATATTTATTCTTATAGTGATTTTTGCCAGATACAAATTATGCTAAAATAGACATAACATTTTTTTGTGTGGCAGTGACGATATCATCCCTCACGTTTATGCCTGTGGTCACCCAATCTGGTACCCTTAACTCTGATTAAGCGAACTTTTAGTCCATCAGTAAATAGTTGGTTTTGGACTGCAGCAGCTGCAGTGTGGAACACACAGTGTTTGTATATTTATGCCGGCTGATTTAATGTGGTTTCAGAACCTACTTCAGACTCATACAATTAGGAACTGCAAACATACATACGCTGGTGAGATCCTCCTGGTGTGGTTTCATGGCAGTTTCATCCCTTTCATCACCTCCAACGATGCACACCAATGCTACTTGAGTGCTAACAGTCGCCTTTAACAGTTCCTTGAGTGCTAAAAGCTGAGTTACATGGAGTCTTCACAGAGTTTCACATAGAGTATAGAGGGTTCCAGAGGTCCATGCTTACCATGGCACTGAACGACTTGCCACCCACAGAGTGGAGTGTGGAGTGTGGGGTGTGGAACTGGAGTAATTCCACTGAGGATATGAGATGGATTACAGGACTATAGGAGTGGAGGAGCTCAATACGATTTAGACAGAATGAAACACTGAAGGGTTTTGAAAGCATAATGCAGAATTTTGAACTTATTCTACAAATATATTATTAAATATCTTGTAGCTACAAGATATATATTGCACCACTCCAGTGTACCCCAGAGGTACTGGAAGGAGCTTCATCACCCATGTGAACACAGATCCACTGCTCCACAACTTATTTCTTTTTTTTTATTTTCTAATTTATCCACATTTTCTCCCCAATTTACACGGCCAATTACCCAACACACTCATTAGGTCTACCCCTTTCACTAGTGATGCCCCAACAACAGGAGGGTGAAGGCGAGCACATGCCTCCTCCAGTACATGTGAAGTCAGCTAACGTCTCTTTTTGTAGCATCACAGTGCACACTGAGGAAAGTGTAGCAACTCAGTTTCCGATACATCAGCTCACAGAGGCCTTGTGATGATCGACATCACCCTTTAAAGTAAAAAGTGGAAAGAGTGCCATCTACTGTACCCACCCAGAAAGAGCAAGGCTAATTGTTGTGCTCCCTCAGGGCTCCGGTAGCCGATGGCAAGCTACATGAACAGGATTCGAACAGGCAATCTCTTGATCAGAGTGGCAGCGCTTAGCCCGCTGGACCACTCAGAGCCCCTCTGCAACTCAATTCTTAAGGGAATTTATAACCATTTAGTATGTGCTTACCATTGGACATTGTTTCATCAGGCAGTAGGAGAGGGCCCTGTACATTTTAGTGGATTCCCTGCTTTAACTCAACCCCCACAACTTAGTAGGATTAGATGTGTTGGGACCAGGGTTGAGAGACAACTCCCACTACTCCAAGTTTCCCATTCTAGTAATAATGCTGCCCAATTAGGATTTTACAAGCTGTGTGTCTAATAGAAATGTTGAGTCTAAAAGGAGGTGCCTAAATAATTGCACTTCACTTTAGTGTTTCTGTACATGTAAATAGGTTGTTTGGAATATTCTATATAATATTCTATAGATTTTATATATGTGAGTGTATATGGGCAAACTTATCCAGACAAACATAATTCCACTGAACCAGATGTGGCCTGCAAGAATTAAACATCTGGCCTGTGAGGTTGTTTGAACTATAATGAATGATAATGAAAAAAATAAAAATAAAATGCTTCTCTGGGGAGCTATTTTTTATATTCCACCCCTGTCTCTTTGTTGCATTCGGCTTGACTTTAGTTTTCACCCGTTCTCGTTTTTCCACCCGTTCTTGGACTCCCTATATCCCCAAAAGGGCGTTATTCTCCGTCCGTTTCCCAATTCACTAGCTGGGGCAGTGGTAGTGTACTGTACCACAACCCTACGACATTCGATCGCACGTGAGGGGTGGTGTGTCTATTTATTTCTTTATTCCTTTCTTCTTGAATTAACATGCTTTGAATTTAACTGTTCTGCAATCGGGTTCAACAACCCTCTGGGCTGGAGAGCTACTAGTCTGTGGCACTCCATCCCATTACACTTCATTTTCCAAAACAGATTTTTTTTTTTTTTTTGTGGCCAGCCACCTTGGAAAACTTTATTGCCGATCACTGATGTGAGGCTTTTTCTCTTCTATTCTTCTAGGTTCATAAGTATCTACTTTAGAGAGCTCTATCTACTAAAAATGCTAATCTAGAGTCACTAAACAAGCTGTGTGTGTGGGCATTAGCACATCTTTGTCATCAATGGTGTGCACTGTATGCATTAGAACGGGTGTCCACAAACATTTAGACATCTGGAAGTTACAGATTAAATAATGCGCACGTATATGCAGATTATATACAGGTTAGATACTGTTATGAATATGTAAGGTATTGTATGTATAGCCATTTTTGGGACAAACTAAGGGCAATACTGCTCAGTTTTTATTGTTAAAATCTGAACACACAAAAAAGGTCAGAATTCAGTGGCTTTTCAAGCAATGCTTCTATGACTCATGGATCCAGACAAGCAATGCTAAACTCTACTCTGATTTCATAAACACAGCTCATGCTCTGCTTTCAAAACCTCTGATTTCACAGGACAACACCCAAACAGAAGACAACAAACTAACTACAGCGAGGCCAAAATCTTTAAATAGAACTTTAACCACGGACCATGAACCATAAATTCAGATTTTTAGGGACTTTTGGGATCTACAAACTCACCAGTGCATCAAATTAAACATCTTCAGCCTCTTGTTATCTCTAACTGGTGGATTTGTGTGTCTGTCGTCTGTCATCTGTTATTTCATTGTATAATTTTGGAATGACTTTAAATACAGCCTTTTAATTGCACTAGTTTTTTTGGCAAGGTAAAGAATCAGGTGCTGGGGTGTGATGGAATTCTCAATGCTTATTGACAGCCTCATAACTCTGTATGTAAGTCATGTACAATTTCGTAATAAGATGTATTCAAAAGTTTAAAGATACAGGACATTTCAAATCACCATTCTGCATTGTATTAATTAAAGTATATATTAAGAGACCACTTTAGTTTCTGAATCAGTTTCTCTGATTTTGCTATTTATAGGTAACTGTTTAAGTAAAATTAACATTTCTCCCAAATTCCAAATAAAAGTATTGTCAAATATTGTCATGATGCAAGTCTTTCAGACCTCAAATAATAAAAGGAAAATAATACAAAGTTCATATTCATAATGTTTTAAGAGTTCAAAAATCAATATTTGGTGGAATAACCCTGGTTTTTAAATACAGTGTTCATGGATCTAGGCATGTTCTCCTCCACCAGTCTTACACACTGCTTTTGGTAACTTTATGTCACTCCTGGTGCAAAAATTCAAGCAGTTCAGCTTGTTTTTTTTCCAGAGCTTTAAATGTGATATTACATATTAATAGAAACAATAAGATTTTAGAGAGTTTGTGGACCCATGAGAGTTAAAGAAACTCTCCTGTCTGCACTTTTTCAGTACTACAGCCATCTCTCTGCACATTCAGGTCTCAGTTACTTCAGCCAGGCCAAAAGCAGATGAAATACGGCAGGCTGGCCGGCCTCGCACAGATGCACACATTGTTGCATTGTTGTCTGCCTAGTTCAGATGCTTTATGCTGCCTTTAATCAAGAAGCATACTAAAACAACACTGACAGCTGATCAGTACTGGATGCTTCACTGAAGAACGAGGCAGGGACCGTTTGAGCTCGGCTGCAACACGTGCACTCTAACATAGCATGACTGACTGTGTGGTCGCAGTGCCAGCCCTCCCCCAGCCAAGTATGATTCCATCACCATCTTTCAGAAGCCATCCTTGATTTCTTGTTTCACGTTCCAGTTTCATATAGCGCCATAATCTGATTGGTCACAGTGTGGGGATACAGGCCACACGAGAGTGACTCCTGTCAGAAATGTTAGTATGTGGCTGAAAAGCCTTTTCTGTGCAGAGAATCATGGGATAAATCTTCCCACAAACCTGACTCAAAGCTTGCCAGCCTCGAAACGTTTTATGCTCTTTATTACGCTGCTTCTGCACAGCTCTGCTTTCTACAATGAAATGAAAGGTGACGTCTGGTAACTCAAAACCTAAACCATCTGAAAGGGCTTGGCCAACTGTGAGGCTGCTAACGTGCAGCAGAAGACTTAAAACATTATAACTATTCTTAGGCAAGAAGCAGGGCTGCATGCAATGGAAAAATACCAGCAATTTTTGCTTTTTGCTTTTTGAAATTATATTGGTACATATTGCTATTGCACCCATTGCAACACTTTGGTATACCCTAACAATGCATTGTTCAACTAGTACTATGATATGATAATAAATAAGTGTTTAGAGGGATTATTAACATACTACAGGTAATAATATTATCACTACTGAATGGTCATAATTAAAATCAATTACTTAAAGTGATGTAATGATTCTTTTAAAATCTGGGTAATAAACAGGGAATCCATAGGCCACTATAATGCCATGTTCAATAGTATGAACCATGTACTGTATAAAACACAAAATATAAGACTTCAATTCCATAACAATTAAGCCAAAATTGTCTACCCTGTTGTCAAATTTGCAACCAGAGCATGCACTATATATACAGTACAAGAGGTGCAACAAAATGTTCATATTCATTTGGTGGACCCACCCCTTCTCCCAGCCTGTTTAAGAAAGGCTTAGGCTTGCCTTTTCTTTTTTTAGTAAAGTATATTTGTCAGAGTTTTGGAAAGGCTATGCTTACAGTGCCAGAAAAAAAGTACTCTACCGTGCTGTTCCCTAAGGTAAGCTAAGCTAATCTAACTTCAGTAGCTGTTCTTTTACACTAAAATAATCAAATCAATACAATTTATTTGTATAGCACTTTTTACAACTGATGTTGTCACAAAGCAGTTACAGAAATGTGCATGTGGCTGTGGACTGGTTATAAAAATAGACTGTATCTTTCATTTTAAACATCTATTTAGCAGATAACAAAATCTAACCCATCTCAATATAGCCATAGCTGATTCGCTGGGCAAAACACACATGACATATTAGCATTGAGACATCAGTTGTCCCTTCATATCCTCTGTTATACTGTATCATAACATTTAGACAGTACTAGTCTAGCACACTGGCTTTAATATCAACCAATGGCAGCATAGTGTCTTTCACTTCAGTTTAAACACTGGACAGTGGCTGCAGTATGTACTATTAACAGCAGTATTAAAGTGTCAGACAATAAGAGCATACAGTGTTGTTTGATTGTGCACTGCAGAGCAGAAAGTGAATTGCATCATTTGTGTGGTGAGAGGAGACTTTTTTAAGTCTTAAAACACCTAAAATAGCTTTAAAGCAGAGGTACAGTATGTTTTGCTGTTATTAACTCTGATTACAGAAAGTTTAATTTCAGTTTTAAATAAACGTTACCTAAAACAGATGCATTGGACTTGGCTGGTCTCAACAACAATTTCTGAGTCCGCCTCTCTCCATGAGCAAGACAATACCAATTCTAAATGAGCTTAGGTCTAAGCCGAGAGCTGCTTTTTTATCATCCAAGACAGGACTCAAGTACTACAACACTAGGTAACATCACAGTAAAAAGCAAGGTTCCATCCTAGTCAGTGTTGTATCTTACATTGCTTACTTAAACATATTTTATTTTATTTTATTTTATGGTATTTTAGAAATTTCTGTTTTACATATATATATATATATATATATATATATATATATATATATATATATATATATATATATATATATATATATATATTAAATGTTGATTTAAAATGAGTCCTTTTACTTATTTATTAATTTTTATTATTATTATTTTTTATTATTTCTAATTTATTATTACATGTTTTTAATCCCTTTGATGTTGTAAATACTCGGAAACGTTGTAAATGAGGGTCACCCTCAATGTTTTTCCTGAGTGAAAATAAAGGTCGATTGATTTCCATTCTTGGACCTTGATTACTCAAATAATCAGAATAATCAACCTGTTATTCACCTGCTCATTGATCAATAGTGACACTTTTATAAATTAAATAATATGCAGCCATATCCAGAACACTAGTCATACTCTCTAATACTGCAGTATATGCTGTGCATACAGTGATGTCTTACTTGGCATAGTTATCTTCCCGTGGAACAGCTTCCTGGAAGAACTGGAACTGGTAGAGGTAGAGCACAATGAGGTGTCCTGCACTGAAGATGGCCATCAGCACGCACAGGCAGCTGAAGAGCAGGGGGTCGAATGAGCGGCAGAAAGACCACCAGGTGCACAGGCCCAGGAAGGTGAAGAAGTAAACTGTGGAGGTGAGGGAGGGCAGCATGATGCCTGAAGCAGGACACAGAACACAAGTAACAATTAATAAACTTGTAATAATTAAATAACAAATCATTAAATACTCAAATTACAGTCTGACTGTATAACTACTACACACTGTATACCTGTGAGGCCCAGTAATATAGTTACGACCACTTTCCCTGCAGTCGTAATCAGATCTCCGATGATTTCTTTGACTTTAGAAGCCACAGCCGCTATCTGCCGCAGGATCTTCATCTTGGTGCTCTCTTCCTCTTCCTCCTCCTGCAGGGCCTCTAGCTCTTCCTGCTCCAAATCCTCTTCTTCACCTGGAAGTTCACAGTCTATATCGACCGGCTCTGAGTCTTCCTCAAAGAGCAGGTCGTCCTCCAGCTCCAGCTTCTCCTCTTTAATCTCCTCCTCTTCCTCCTCATCCTCCTGCTCCTACAATGAGTAAAAAAAGAAAACATGTCCAAGATGTTTAATCATAATTTTAATTATTTCAAAAGCTATTGTTGAGGAGAAAAGATTATTTCTTTGAGTCTTTTTTATTTGCCATCATTGAAACAGAAAAAAATGCAGACCCAAACTTTTATGTGCAGCTAGTTCATGTCAACAATATTAGGAGATGGAGGTAATACAGCTTAACACATGAACTTGAGAAAATGTCCATTATGAATAGTTGTAAAATAAAATTTTCTTGTCAAGATATGTATTACTACCTAGGGTGTGCCATATCGTATCGTACGTAATAATATAACCAACATTTTTGAATATCGTGAACGATATTATACCCTGAAATATTGTGCCAAATCACCCACCCCTAATTAGCACATCAGGGTACTACTTTTTTGATGTTTTTTAGCAAAAGGAAAATTCACTGTTCTCATTTCCTATTATATATCTACTAGAGACAGATTATTATATCTGTCCAGTATCATTATTTTACTTTAATCCTGGATATATGGAGATATTTGAAGTGCATTATTAGTATCATGAAATTCTGGATCATTGACTTCTGTTTCAAATCTGATAAAATTATTGAAATCAGTATTTGGTGGAATAACCCTGTTTTTTAATCACAGTTTTCATTCATCTTGGCATGTTCTCCTCCACCAGTCTTACACACTGCTTTTAGATAACTTTATGCCACTCCTGGTGCAATAATTCAAGCAGTTCAGTTTGGTTTGATGGCTTGTGATCATCCATCTTCCTCTTGATTATATTCCAGAGGTAAAATAAAAGAAACTCATCATTTTTAAGCACTGTATATATAATCAGGTATTAAGGAAATATGGCAGCTCTTTCAGCAGACCTTCGGCCAGTATGTTCCTATTTGAACTGTGAGGTACATCAGGCTAATCTGTGTGGCTTGTGGTCTCCAAATCTGCCCACCACCATTCCCCTAGTCCCATTTCCACACTCAGGGTTGCCAGGCAAAGACAACAGTACGCAAACAGTGTGCTGCAGCCATATAAACAGGCAAGCTGGCTATTTTTTCTGATGAACAGGTAATCACTGATCTTCAGTAAGGTTGCTAACCATAGCTGGGTAATTTATGACCACCATGATGTGAGCTTCTTGCCTGAAGAGGAGTGCATTTTCGCTAGAATTTATTAATTGTATCTTTAAAATGTAAGTTGATATATATAAAAAAGGGAAATGTTTTCTCGTGGTGTTCTATTTTGCTTCTAATTGCAATCCTTTATTTAAAAGTATAAAAACTATAATCAAAATATACTTGCACTTATTCAGTATAGCAGTAAAGCACACATACACAAAACAACATACATACTCAACATAAATCAGTAAAAAAAATCAATATGAAGGTTTTATTCAATAACCTAATTGAATTATTACGAGACTCTCACTCTGCTCTTCTGAAGTTACTCCCCCAAAGGACACAAAGCACTTAAACACTTAAAATCCACTGCTTTATGAAGAGTACAGGCAATAACAACATCATTACAGTCATGGAGAGGATTTGGATGTGGATGTAAACACAGTAATAATATGAAATCAAATACATATGATATCAAAATAAACCACATCTCATCATTTACAGAAGTGCTAGACATTATTTTTTTAGTGATTTGATTAAAAAAGTGCAATAGAAACTGATGTTTGTTACACCAAAGTCTCCTTTTAAAAAGTTAGGACAAGCTAAAATTCATCCTATGGAACAGAAACAGGACGAACATCCATGTGCCTGATTAACTCCTGCCTGTCTATTAAGATGTCACATTTTTATTCACTATTTATTATCTCTTAAATGTTCCTGAGAGAAGACATAGCATGAGTAGCATAAGTATACAGCTCTGAAAAAATAAGAGAACACTTATTAAAATTAAAATTATGAGTTTCTTTGATTTTATCAAAATGAAAAAAAAAAACTGCTTGAATTTTTGCACCAGGTGTGCAATAGAGTTATTCAAAAACAGTGTGTTAGACTGGTGGAGGAGAACATGCCAAGATGCATGAAAATTGTGATTTAATCCACCAAATATTGATATCTGAACTTTTAAAACTTTATGAATATGATATATATATTTTTTTTTGCATTATTTGAGGTCTGAAAGCTCTGCATCTTTTTTGTTATGTAAGACATTTCTCATTTTCTGCAAATAAATGCTCTAAATTACAATATTTTTCTTAGGAATTTGGGAGAAATATTGTCTGTAGTTTATAAAAATAAAACAACAATGTTCATTTTACTCAAACATATACCTATAAATAGCAAAATCAGACAAACTGATCCAGAAACACTATTCAGTATCTCACTATTTAACACACAAATACAACAACTCTCTCATCTGGAATACTGTAGAGACATTAAGCAATATAATAAGTGCTGTACTTTATGGGCAAACTGATATGATCTAAATCTTCATTCCTTCAAATGAAGGAAAACTAATGTTCTGGCGGAGCTGAAAAATTCCTCTCTCTGCATAACAATGTCAGTGGTAACACTACACAGAGGACAAGCCTGGAAATGGAGAACTGCCCTGTACCTGCCCAATCTAATCTAAGGTAAATCTAATCTCCCTGATTGGCTCTAGCAGTGCCAAAGTGACTGTGCTCCAGTCTCATAAAGCACACATGATTTAATCAGGACAGACAGCATAACTCAGCAAACTCAATTCAGACAGTCAGAGTCCAGTTACAGAAGTAACAGTAATGGTAGCAGGAAAAAAAATTGAGAATAAAAAATGTAGAGCTTTTCTTCTTTGGGACAGGGATGTGAGCATGTGGGTTGGGGACTAATTCAACCCAAGTTTGTTCTGAAGTATTTAAGCTATAGCAACATATACAGGAATACAGACAAGCTGGTTAAAGAGAGTGGCAAGTGACACGTTAATGGTTTATTACACATTATACTACAGTTCGTTCAGACCCTACAATCTGATTGGCTGAGAGGCTTTCTGTGAGCAATGTGAGTAATGCACTGCAACCGAAGCTCTCCATGTATTACTCCGCCACATACAGGTAACCTGGCAACAATATAGTGCTTACAAGCCAAACAGCACAGCTACAAACAGAGCAGCAATGGAACTATTTGAACATGCAGAGTTTTTATAACCAAACAGATCATGTTTTCTCGTCCTCTTTAACTCAAAATCTTTCAATAAACAGAGATAATGAAACTGTGGTATAATCGTAATAATACACTCAAGATTCGTGCTATAACGGCACTGCTGTGCTGATCTGCGCAGTGACAATATTACACACTATAGCACTCCCTCTTAATTAGGCCCAAAACACACTGTAAGACTGATTAATTGAGATAATTAGTACATGCCTTTTACGAATTTAGAGCTGTGCACTTTTCTCGTCGTTATGATAGCAAAGACACACTGACGCCCTAAATCAAGCAGTTCAGTACACGGTTAATGGCTCCACTATTGATCGCTAAAATAGGGCCATTGGAGTGACTGCAGACTTAGAATAAAATCTTTAGAACTTTTTGTAGATTTAACAAGTTTTTTTGTGTGTGACAGTAAGGATGTGCAGTGTTTTATTGGCTGGTTTGCTAGTTAACCAGCACCAACCAACACCAGATAAGACCCGCAGGAAGTCCATACTAGCGTATGATAATATATATATATATATATATATATTTTTTCTGATGTGTGAAAACTACACAATACCCAAAAAATCAGATTTAGAGAAGAAAACAGTTTGGTAACACATCCTATGAACCCTGTGTTCATAATGCCTTATATGACATGCATAATACCTTAAAGACAATGTACTACATTGTACAATGTAGTGTTGTACTGCACTATACCACAGACTTGGTATATGTTGGTATAATGCATTATAATATGCAGCTATGATTTCTTAAAATATGCTTTCATAAAAGTGTGTAACACATTATTAAGCCTTATACACAGTCATTACTGACTTTACGTGAAGTGTGTTTTCAAATGCCTACAGTACGGTGTGATAACATTTACTTCACGTTTAAAACACACTTCACTTAAAGCCAGTAAAGAACACTCATAATGCCTCACTTCAGGCTTGGTTCATCAAGGTCTTCATTCTGGCCCAGACAACTACAACACTAGTGCTACGCAATGTCTAAAAAAAAAAAAAAAAAGCTAAACCCAACCGGGAACCTTTCTAGCCATAAAAAAGCAAACAATACTTCAAACCTAATTATTAAAAAGCGATGAACACTGCTTCTGACACATGATCACACGTTTTAAGACCTCAGTCTGAAAGTTGTTCCAGTTGTTGAATATTTCCTAAAGATGTAATTCTCAGGACGTTTACACAGACATGTGTAACAGATCTGCTGAGAGATCAAAGCAGAGGCTGTTTATCCGAAAATCCGGAAAGTTTCTCTCAGGTGACCTGACTGGAAGTCTCTCCATTCTAAAGACAGGCAGATTTTGTGCTACACTGTAGATGTTAATTACTAGTTTATATGAAGAAGCTGAAGATTCAGAGCAGGAATCTCAGAGTGTTTGCCTCCTCAGTATTTATCATCCTGCCGTAGTGAATGAGAGCTCTGTGAGGATCCTTTAAGGAGTTATCTGGATGGGCAAAGTTACAAAAACAAACCTCTCTCACGTGCCTCAGCGACAGGAAGAAAAATCCCACGTGATCTGTTTCATCTCAGACCACCGAGCATCGTAATTGATTGAATGAGTTACATTCGGTGATTCTGAGGGTTTGTTTGTGTTTGTGGAGCCACATCTGGCACATGTAGCAGGATCAGCTGTGGCATTCATCAGAGCAGAGAGAAAGAGACCACCAACTCCAGCTCTCTGGAACTGGATTCTGCTGCCTTTTCAGATTTTCTCCTTTATGGTGTTTCCCATGTGTTTCACAGAAACCCACACTTTAAACAGGACATATCTGCAGTACAGTACTGACAATCTAGAACTAAACTAGATTTCAACAGAATCCTGATTAAATGTCACTGAAAAATAGATTACACAACTAAAACTACACAATTAAATAATTTAGATTTAGCGCTATACTGTTTTATAGTTCAACATCCTAAAACTAGAGTTTCACTCTAGAATTAAACATTCTAGGAATAAAACTACACAGTATGATGATTCAACATTCTTGGACATACACTGTTTCATAATTTTACATTATACTGCATTGTAGTGCAAAATTCTATAATTAGAATTACACTGCATCAACATTCTAGAACTACAACTTTACTGCACCATAGTTTAACATTCTAGAACTGCAACTTTACAACACCATATGTTAAACAATGTAGAGCTACAATTTTACTACACTGTGGTTTAAAATTCTAGAACTACAACTTTACTGTATCATAGTAGTTTAACATTCTAAAACTACAACTTTACTGTATCATCGTTCAGCATTCTAGAAATACAAGTGTTCTGAATTGTAGTTTAACATTCTAGAACTACAAGTTTTCTGCATTGTAGTTTAACATTCTAGAACTACAAGTGTTCTGCATTGTAGTTTAACATTCTATGATGCTGTGGATTGGAAACATTGTAGAATTAGAATAAGAATGAAACTCAGTTTAGTGTAGAGTAGCAGTGCACCACAGTCTGGCCTAAATAAGACTTTCCAAAACTGTTCTTGGTCAGTTCCACTGCCTAATTAAAAAGGTACTGCTAATTAAATCTGAATTATGAATGCTGTCCAGGGTGCTGAATTTGGCTTGACGTCTTAATAAACAAAATGCAGGGGATACAGGGGGCCTGGTAACTTTAGCACCATTGCTGCCACTGAAAACACAACATCAGCTAATCTGTTCCAGATGTGGTCCCGTCTCTCTCTCTCTCTCTCTCTCTCTCTCTCTCTCTCTCTATCTCACACACACACACACACACACACATGTGCACACACACACACACACACACACACACACCTTCGTGAGCACACATGGTCCTCCTTCCCCAGTCTTTAAAGTGCTGGAATGCAAACTCATTGTTAATGGCAGAGAAACACAGGGAGGTTAGTGAGTGTGGCTGAGCTGCACACATAGCTTTGTGTGGTAATATAAATATTGCACTAAGCTTAATGTTGCATGCAGCAAAAATCCCTCAAGTTTATAAAGGGTTTAGCTCAGTGGCAGGATGGCTGGATTAAGAACTGAGCCAGTTACTGAGTATTTTATTCAAATCCTTCATCTTCACTTCACTACATGTGATCTGAAGCCAAGGGAATATGAAGAGAATAAAAAACATATTCAACAATTATCATCAGACCGAGACAGAGTAGTAGATACATATTGTTTCAACATGGTCTTCACAATGTGGGCATGTGCAACGGCCACATGGCAGGAAATGCAAGGTCGTGTAAAGCAAATATAAGTAAATGTAGTTTTAAATGTACTTTTTTGTAGAATGATGAAAATAAAATCACACTGTTCTCATATTCAGTGACATCTACTTTCCAATATGATTTTGTCAGGAATGGCGCAGCAAAGGCAAGGAGAGGACGTGGAAAGCGGACGCAAATGCAAGTCATTTATCACAAAAAAAACAGAAAAAAACTGAAATAAAACGAGATAACCAAACCATAGAAACCATGAAAACACAGAGACTAGGAATTCAAGAAAAATCACCAACCAAACATACGTAAAAACGTACAGACAAAGGAAACAGGAAACGCTGGGTATTAATACACTTGGAGGGAACAGGAAACAAGTAACACCTGGGCACAGGTAATGAGGGGGAGGAGCTACAAATTAACACAGGTGGGAGCACAGAAGACATGGGCCATGTGCTAAGGAAGGTATAAACAAACAGGAGGGCAAGAAAAACACTGAGACACACAGGAGAGAGACAGAACAGGATGAGAACGTGACAGATTTACTTAATTTCAATTTTTTTAACAATTAAATATCTTGAATCATTGGCTTTAGGTGACTTCTGGTAAAAAAAAAAATCATATATTTTTAATATTTCATTAAATATCGTAGACACAAATCGAATGCAATATCAGTGTTTGTTTCTAAAATCATGCAGCTCCAATTAAATATAATAATGATAACATCCAGAATATCACTTCTGCATATTAAACTTTCATTTTGTATTTAGAGTATATTAACAAAAAGACAAAGAAACATGAACATTTATAGTTCAGAAAATCAGTTAATCAACAGACTGTAAAATCTAAATAAAATATCAGACTAATATTAACAATCCATGTTGTTTGTTTGTGGGTCATGTTGCCAAGTTAGACATCTGCAGGAAATCAGGTTGAATGAGCATTTAGACTACACATATTATACCAGAAAGCAACAGGTCTTACTGTAATAAACTAATATAATAATATATTATATGTAGTACTGTAAATTCATATACACAAATACACATACACATGCACATACACTATATGGGCAAAAGTATTGTTTCTTTCAAAATAAATGTTTTAATTTGCTTAGGCTGTTTTTGATGGAGTAACTGTCTCTACTGTCCAGTTTTTCACTAGATTTTGAAGCATTGCTGTGAGGATTTGATCGCAAAAGTTAGCCTCTTTCTCAGACCTAGCATTAGACATTATTTATAGGATACATACAAGCTGTGTGTGCATTTGCACATCTGTGTCAGTAATGCGTGCACACTTATTAGAAGTTTTTTTTAATAGTCCAGTAGTTGTGCTGTATGACCCAGACATGCTGCTTTTTTATTTAATCATCTAAGCAATTAGATTTGTACTGCTCTTTACCTGTCAGAACTCTAATGCTTCTCTTCACTGCTGAAAATGAGACTTGTGTTAAGCTGAACCATGTGGGTCAGCCAGACGTGATTCTTCCTGTACCAGTTTTCTCCAGTTTCCAAGAGTCTTTTGAAGGTGTAGGAAACCTAGTACTAACCGCTCTCTGGCTTCATCTGTAATTTCTCTAAAAAAAACTTAAACTTTTAATAGTTACAGAGTTCTCTGTGTTGCTGTGTCTTTTTCTAGTTACTATAATGAAAGTGTGAATGTACTGTGTGTAAATGCCACAGTGGAGAGTGTAGTAACTGTATCTGTTACAGCACTGCTTTACTGCAGACAAGGGCTTTGTAAATTGATATTTTTTAATCAATTCTAAAGTTCAGTTTATTGCCATTGCAACTTACTAACCTTAAGCTGTTAAACGATGAACAATGTGCTAAAAATCATGTTTTTCATATAATACTACAATTATTTTTTTATATTTTAGTTATTTATTTTCCTTATAGGCCCTGGCAGTTTACTGTGAAATTAAGTATAATGGATTTTGAACTTCTGGTTATTGACTGGACCTGAAGAGCTTAAGTGGCAAAAATAAAGGCAAAAATATGGGGATGTTCTGAAACTTTTGACTGGAAGTGTATATTGATATGTTATTGATATGGCGCTCAGAGGGAGCACAATTGGCCCTGCTCCGTCCGGGTGGGTAGATGGCGCTCTCTCCCCACATCACTAAAGGGTGATGTCCGCAGCACAGGGCATCTGTGATCTGATGTATCAGAACCGATTTCCTCCAAGCGCGCTGGCTGCTCGGCAATCCTGCATCAGCAGCAGCTCGAAAAGAAGCAGTGGCTGACTTCACATGTATCGGAGGAAGCATGTGTTAGTCTTCACCTTCCTGGTGTGTTGGGGCATTACTAGTGATAGGAGGAGACCTGGTGATTGAGTTGGGTAATTGGCCGTGTAAATTGGGGAGAAAATGGGAAAAAATTGAAATAAAATAGTAAAAAAAAAAAAAAAATGCTAAAAATGGCTTTGATATTTTTGGTTTTAGGAGAAAGTGATGGAATAATAAAACATAAAGTATTGCTGCTGTATTATTTTGTTATATTGCTTTTATTTTTATTACTATTATCATTATTAGTAGTGATAAAATAAAGCCATGTTAGCTCTGACCTGAGTCTGAAGCTCAGAAACAGAAGTGCAGTGAGGAACAGCTCCAGCAAGCGGCATGTCGTGACAGATATTAGAGCAAAGAAAGATGGCGAGCGTGTTTATAGATATTAGGTCAGGCTTACTGGACATGAACTTCCTCTCTCTCACAAACAGTCCATCAATCTACAGGCTCCACCTGTCACTTTCCCCGTGAGTGTGTGCTGCAGTCTGACTCCACATACATCAGCGCTCACGTCAAACAAGCCATTTACCTGCATAAATACTGGCCCTGATTGCAAAAGAAGGCGTGGTGGAGAGGAACCATCAAAAATAAACACATTTTATGCCAAGCGGAGGGGAAATTAGACCGGGGCCTTGCCGCCAGGGCAAACAGGAGCAGAGCTGGCAGAACTCGAGAAACCAAGACTGGGCAAAACTGAGGCGTCGTACAGCGGAGGTGTTCTTATTTCTAGCACAAGTTCAAAAACAGAACATTTTGAAACAATCTAGTGAACGCTTCCCGTTAGCGAGGGTCTGTATAAGCTGAGATGGTGGGGGTTTTAAAGTTTTAAACAGAGTGGTAAGATGAGTGTTGGTATTGTTTTAGCCCTCTCTAACTCTAACATTTTTATAATACACACAATGTATCACAATACAAATTTGACATGCAGAGAAAATACACTAATAAAGCCATATTAAAGAAAAGGCTACTAACATCTATATCACTAATTTCATGTTTAGTACATTTTTATTACTTATTGCCAAACAAATACAAATATATATAAGAGTAACACATGCATGATATTACTTTAATATTCTAGGCTAGTTATATATCATATTTAAGAAGTAAAATTTATGTATTTTGTGAAGAATTTGACCAGGTTTGCTCTAATAAATGCTGAATATCTGCTATCAAAAAGTGTAAAGAGAGTCCAAAAACTATACAAATATAGTAAATATATATATATGTATTTTTTTTTTAAATATTCAAACTATGGTGTTATTAACTGAAATGTATGATTTTAATGATGAGTCATTTGCTTTATTAACGACAGACCTACAGCTCTGGAATATAATCAAGAGGAAGATGGATGATCAAAAGCCATCAAACCAAGCTGAACTGTTTTAATTTTTGCAGCAGGAATAATATAAAGTTATCCAAAAGCAGTGTGTAAGACTGGTGGAGGAGAACATGCCAAGATGCATGAAAACTGTGACTAAAAACCAGGGTTGTTCCACCAAATATTGATTTCTGAACTTTTAAATCTTTATGAATATAAACTTTATTTGGAATTTGGGAGAAATGTTGTCTGTAGTTTATAGAATAAAACAACAATGTTCATGTTACTCAAACATAAACCTATAAATAGCAAAATCAGAGAAACTGATTCAGAAACTAAAGAGGTCTCTTGATTTTTTCCAGAGCTGTATATTTCACTTATTTTCTAAACATGGTAATTTTAAAAGACATAAGACAGACCTTGTACTACTGTCCAGAGACCCAGAACACCTAATTTTGGAATTATGTGTATCATAGAGTTCAAAATGTCAAAAAACGTATTGACTGTTTTTCAAAAATCTGCACTCTAGCCAAATAAAATTGGAATGAATATATTCTTCAGAATGAAATTTACAGTCGGCAGCTTTTTAACTATGGTCATTTCCATGAAATGCTCTTAAAAAGCTTTTATTGTGCTAAAATTTACCTCAAAATAATTGCTCACTTGTGGGGTATCTCTTGTGAAAAGGAAGTATAGTTAAGAGCATTAAAAGTATGTGCAAATTAGGTAAAGAATACTAAAAGTACATTTTCAATTGAATATACTTTGTAAAAATACACATTAAATATACTTTCTCTGTATGCCCATAAAATGTATTTTTAAGGAATATGCTTTGAACTATATATTGTGTTGAGAGATAATATAATATAGATAATATATGTAGTGGCATTAATTATATACTGTATCTGTATTTTATATGTGCATCAATTTGCAAATTAGTACATTTACAATATACTTCCAATGTATAAAAATGAAAAAAACAAAAAAAAAACAAACAAACATATACTTAAGGTTTACACTTAAATCTACTTAAGGTTGGAGAAGTTATATGAATAAAGCACTCAAAAGCACAATGAAATGCTTTCATGTTGCATTTGAATATAGCCTAATTACACAATTATACAATTAAAACATACTTAAATTGCCATGAGTTGTTTCAAAATGGTACATGTAGTATGTATTTAAGTTTTAATTTAATTTGATTTAATGCTAAATGTATGTACTTTTCCATGTTACGTGTACTTCAAAAAATACATACTTAAATGCACTTTTCTTTTACAAGGAATAACAATCAACTTAAACCTGGAGCTGCTGTGTTGGGATCTATGAGTCAACAAAACAGATCTATATTACAGAATAAAGCATCATTTGCTTCAGTTATTCTAGAGAAACTGAATATTCCTGTTTCCACAGAAAGAGAGGAAAAAGGTCATGCTGGAGTCTGTAGACGTGGGTGCAGCAGAGCATTTGTTGTGTCTGGTAAAGTCTTTATAGCATGTTTTCCCCAGGCTGCGTAATGTTTAGCTGCTTGAGGCATTATGCTGTGTGTTGTGTGACAGAAGAGGCAGAGGAAAGGGGCTGCAGTTATTATGATAGGAACTAAAGGATCTTAAATTGAATGAGAGGATCGAGTTCAGAGCCTGCACTTAACGGAAATCAATGCTGTTGAAATATTTTCGCTCTTACAGGATCAATTAACTGTTCACACACATCATATTGGAAGTGAATTTAACTTGTGGGGCTACTGCCAATAAGAACACAATAAAAAGATTCTGCTGAAAGGTTTTAATATCTAAAGGAAAGTTCACTTGGTGATTTAAACTCATGTTGCTGTGACCTGTTTGTTTAATATACTGACAAATCTGCTATATCCTTTATAGTCATGAGCCACAGACATCTAAATTTTTATCTGTCCATTTTATAAACCAGAGAAAATACTCTGTAGCACTTTAAAATAAGGCTCCCTTATAAAAGGTGTATACATAGTTTAGAAAAGTAGTTTATTAATAGTAATTTATTAGGTTAGAAACTATTAATAAGCAGTTACAACACATAAATAGGAAAGGGCAAAACTGGCCTGTTGTGTATCAAAGAGTGATTTCACATTTGTTTTTACTGTTAAACCTCATTTATGTGGTTATGTGGTAAACTTTATTTATCTAAATATAATAAAATATTAAACATCTAAAATGACTTTATATATATATTTTATTACATATGTTAAATAAAAGTCATTTTCAGTGCTATTCTTTCTATTTATGTGTTGCAAGTGCCTAATAATGTTTTAGAAGTATTTATATTAATAAATACCCTTAATAAATTATTTATTTTAACTATTTTTTTTAATATTTTATATTTTAAATATTATATAAAAAAATACATGTAAAACTCATATTTTACATATTTGACCATTTAACATTTAAATGTAATTTGCCTTCTACTGTTGGAGATCCAGTGTTTGTTTTAATGGACAGTGATGATATACAGTTACAAGAATAAGTATGTGAACCCTTTGGGATTACTTGCATTTCTGCATAAAATTGTCATTAAATGTGTTCTGATCTTCATCTAAGTCACAACAATAGACAAACACAGTCTGCTTAAACTAATACCTCACAAAAATATATATGTTTGCATGGTTTTATTGAACACAACATCAGCACACATTCAATGACCGAAAGAGTTCACATACCAATAAATTTGAATGAACTACAAAAAGAATGCTGGAGTCATGCAGGTGCAGGAGTCATCATTCTAACATTCATATAGTGAACTGTGTAGGGGGTAGGGAGACATTTGAGATTCTGCACCAGTGTGTTCAACAAATTGTCAACAAATTGAGAAAATTCCAAACTATTGCTGCTTTCCCTATGATCATCCCATTCCTAAAATCACTCCCAGAAGTATGCTGCTGCTGTTGATAGAGGAAAAAAAGAAAAACATTGAGGCCCATCTCAAGTTTGCCCAAGACCACCTGGATGTTCTACAGCTCTTCTGGGCAAATGTTCTACAGACAGATGAAACAAATACAAAAGTGGAATCTTTCAGTATTTGAGATTATGCACTAGTGTGAGAAAAGGGAGTATCATCAATATACTGATGTTAGCAAAACTCTTGAAATCACAGAACAATACTTTGATACAACTTAAATGGCAAAGATTTCTCCAACTACAATTACAGTGGGCCCACATATGTACCCTTTGGAATTGCCCGGATTTATGTACTCCTAATCATTATTTAAGCCCACATTCCTGACAAACTCTTTCTTAATAAACTAATAACACATTTGTACTGTTTACGTCTACCAGATTAACAGTAAAACGCTAACGCCGGGTCATTTTCACCCACACAATTGTTTTCATGTGATTTTCATTGTGTTAATTATGACTTTAGGTAGCTTTAGGGCGTTCATTGATGTCATTAAACTTATAGTTGATTCCCTGACTTTCTAATAATGTATCTGTTTCTTTTCTAGGGTCATCCATGGTACCTTCTTTTTATTTTATGTGATGTTGTATGTTGTAAAATCAAAGAAGGGTTCTAAAACTTGTCATACAGTGTATACCCAACGTTAGTGATGGTGTTACTAATTTTAACATTAGTGTTCTAGGGTGAAGGAAAGTCCACATTGCAGCCAATAAAAAGTAAGTGAACCTCTGTGTTAATGTCTTCTCCAATAACCCACTTACTAAGGGTGTTTCAATTAAGGATATAAGATTAAAAGTGTGTGTTTTCAGGTGTTTTACTCTTAAAATAAAGGCACATAGGCTTGATTACCGGCAAATTTGCTTCTTAAGAAAGACTCATGCCTTATTGCAAAACCCTAGAAAATATAGCGATGCATGAAGCTAGGAAAGCTATTAAATCATTACTAAAGGATTGGATGTTTATCAGTCCACTATTAGACAAATTGTCTAATTGTAAAGAACATGTCAGACTGGTTCTACTCTCTCTAGGATCACTCTTCCATTCTTAAGATCACTACAAGAGCACCACAAAGGAAGCTGCTGCAGTCCAAAAGATACAAAAAAAAAATATTGGGGCCCATCTAATGTTTGCCCAATACCACCTGCATGTTCTATTATTTGTCTGTAAAAATACACTCTTAACATATAAGAAAAAAAAAATAGAATTTTCTACCCAATTTATCTGAGCCAATTAACCCACCAACCATGCATTAGGACTTCCCCTTTCCCCTTTCTTGCAATGCTCTCAAGACGAGGAGGGTATAGACAAGTACATGCCTTCTCCGTACATGTAAAGCTTTTTTCAAACTGCTACAATTGCAGCATCACTATGCAGCCAATGTGTTCAGAGGAAAGTACTGGATCCCTAGGTCTTATACATCAGCCAATAGTTGCCTGTGCCAAATTAGCACCATAATAGGATTGATAAGGAAAGGGAGAGCATCATATACACACCCAGAGAGAGCATTGTTAATTTTGCTTTCTCTGGCTCCGGCTGCTGATGCCAAAGCAGCAAGAACTTGCAATCCTTGGGTCATAGTGTCAGGGGCATTAATCTGCTGAGCCACTCAGAGCCCAGTTTATGGGTTACTAATTGTAAGGGATAATCCCTAAAGGCTTTACTTACTGTGACTGCACACAGGCCTTAACTCAGACACTATGTTTAGATGAAAAAACAGCCAAATATTAAGGCTCCAGTGATTTATTCTCATTGGAAAAAAGTCTGTCACCAAGGCACCAATATGTCTGTGGGTCTGTGGGGTTTGGTATGATGTATAATGTGAATGGTAATCATTGACAGTACCCAACTTTAAACCAAATTTTTTTTAGCACTCTGAACTTTCATCTCTCGCTGAATGAGCTTCACCAGATAACTGATGAATGGCCTTCAGAGGCACAGGAAGCTCTCCCTGAGAGAACACGAGTGAGCCAATCAAATGCAACGGCAGACTCTCTTCACTGAGGATGATTTCCAGGCCGTAACACACAGAGCAGCTCGGCTCAAGCTTTGAGGGAGAGCAACAGGAGTCTTGGGAGAAACGGCGCACTGTGAAAACGTCTCTGGTTGGTATTCATCCAGACAGTAATGGGTGTGCCTTATTATCCTCTTCAGAGCCACGGATCATAATTTATCGTCAAAGCGGCCGTTCTGTCTGTTTGGAAAGGAGCAGCCTCCCGCAGTAAAAGAGGAAGATGGATTGTGGGTCCTGGCTGCATGGTCCAGGAGAGGATTAATCTACAGAGCTCATGTAGAGCAGAGAGAGCAGCTCTGACACGAGAGCAAAGGGGGTGACATGCTCTAACTCTACTGTTAGCAAAATCGAGAGTTCTCCATTTATCAATCAGTAATGGCTCTCCAACGGAAATGATGAAAAAGGATAGGGAGATAAAAATATACCTTTTATGAAAATGCAAAAGTCCTAAAAACATATTCTTCCAAAATTCAGCTTAATTGCATAAGATCTGCAGTTGTTGCTGGCACTTATAAAAGAACGGTAATAGTTTATATTAATTATTTATCACTCCCAACTAATTTAAAGAAGCTAAAAATGTGATTTCTCTCTTTGAACTTAACAGCAAATAAATGTATATTAATGCTAGGCTAAAAGCTAGCTAACAGGACATCATGCTTAAATGAGAGTAATGCTATCTACATAAACTGGGGTAAACAATTATAAATTGAATTACACTGTAAAATTAAAATCGGCCAAAAACAATTTCCCAGTACTATAGGGTATTTTTGAAATATTCTTTCTTACAATTACAATTCTTACAATATTCTTGACGATATGACAAAATATAAATATTTTTACAAATTGATTTCAAAATGTATTTTATATTAGTATTATTTAGCATAAATACAACAACTGCACATCAACTGGTGTTCACTGTCTATTGTGTTCAACTGCACTACCTCCATTTTACATTACACACACACATATTAAAGACTGTACTTTTATACTTTTCATTTTATTTTTTATTTTGTTGTATTTATATGTATCATTATATTTTATCTTTTTGTAAATTTGTGTACTATACATACCTGCTGCTGGATGTCTAGAATTTCCCCTAGGGGATCAATACAGTGTCTGTCTGTCTGTCTGTCTGTCTGTCTGTCTGTCTATCTATCTATCTATCTATCTATCTATCTATCTATCTATCTATCTATCTATCTATCTATCTATCTATCTATCTATCTATCTATCTATCTATCTATCTATCTATCTATCTATCTATCTATCTATCTATCTATCTATCTATCTAACAATGTCATACATTCAATAGAAGAAACAAGAAACAGCTGTCTATTTACTTATATAACCTACCAAGAATCTGATTTTGTATAAAGCAATGTAAGAACAAAAATTTACCACAAAATAAAACAAAGCAAAATAAAGCATATTTAGTGCAAACAAATAATTAAAATATATACAGTAAATATCAAAATCAATAAAAAAAAAAACTATTTTTTTTTTCAGCACATCCCTTATATATAATATAATACTATATTATTAATGTGGGTTTGGCAAGTATGTATTCTTGATATTTGAGAATATTTAAGTAAAATTGGAATGTAACCAATATTCTTGTTAGCTGGCAAAAAAACAAGCTATGTTAAGCTATGCGATGCTGCAGCTGTGAGCTGTACAGTACCTCACCAACAATTCTGAGGCAAAACAGTACAAATTTTAATTGCCATCCAAAAAAGCCTCTCAGAGTTTGGGATTTATCACCCAAACCAGAAGTCACAAATTTACTAATTATACAATGTTCAATAAATGCTTTGTTGTTCAATAAAAGCAGTGTTTGCTTACCTGGTTGTCAGTTTCGAAGTCAGTGTTGAGCTGTGAGATGTCCTTTACTGGAGGCTTCTCCAGACTGCGGCACAGGAGCCACGTAACCAGACCAGCGATGAACATGCCAATGTCTGGAATAAACACCCGGATGCCATTCCCTGCATCTGCCCCACGAACACTGTGAAGAAACACACAAATACACAAATAATTTAATATGAACTTGATTCCTTCTTTGTAACTTTAACAGATGATGTGAAGTGTGACAGTATGTGAGATATTGGCACTGGAGTACTGTGGTTATAGGCCTGAGCCCACATGATGAGGCATATTATAGTACTCTCATACATTATCTCTAAAGTGTTAGCAATATTTTTCTGATATATTTAAAAAAAGGAAAAAAATAAAATGTCCATAAATTATTAATTCATAGGCAATTTCAATGTATTAGAATATATACAATTAGGGATGCTGTGAACCAACATGGTCTGTGTACTATATTACATTTCTTTTTATGCATTTCTTCATCTCTGCCCAAAAATTGTGCGGTATTTAAAAAGTTCTGTAGTAAGAAAGGTGCATTCAAATCGTATATAACCCCCCCTTGAGAAAAATGATGTCAGATTTTATAGTATTTAATGCAACAATGAGCTGCAGTACTCCTTTAACGCACACACCAATCTACACAAACACCCGATCCCACAATAAAGGCCTATGATTCCCAGTGTCCTTGGTTAAAGCACTGGCTCGTCTGGTTCTCATTTCCGCACTCCAGTAAGCTGCAGCGTTTTTCGCAGTTTGCCCAGATCGAGTCCCCTGGCTCACGAACCGTTTTAATGAAACCAATACATTCAATCCCCAGACCGGTCTCTCTTTAAAGAGCTGCACGTTCTCCTCCTGAACACTGAATCTCCACTTGTTTCATACTCGCCGCTCCGTTCAGACGCCCTCAGCTGCACAGAGCCTCGTTTTCAGATCTATAAATGCTGTACATAGTGAAGCTTGGGTTACACGGCTCTGAGTTAAGAGTAGAGGGTCTTTTGTAAAACTGGAGTGCATTAAAAAGCAGGCGCGAGCTCAGAGTCCCATAAACCCCAGCACTGGGATGAGTTATACTGGGGGACGAGCGGAGCGCAGCAACAAACAGGGTTCATCTCAGAACACTGCGGGAGAAGCCACAGCAAGGTCAGCCACAAAAACAAGCTTTATATTAGCACTGTGGTGCTATGCTAACTTTGTGCTGGCAAAAACCTGAGAACACAAGCAGCTCCTTGCATATCATTAGTGCTGCAGTCAACACCAATAAAGGTGAGACCAGGCAGGGGCCGAGAACTGGACACACAGAGTCCAAGACTAGATCAAGACCAGTAGCAGTAGTAGAGAAGTAGAGAAGAGAATAGGGAAGATCTTTCTACACTCATTATATACTATATGGACACAAGTATTGGGGCAAGTATTCCTTTTATTGTCCAGTAGCACTGCTGCATTTGTTATTTTTATTTTCTCATCTTACCAGTGACTTTATTATTGCCCTTCACCTGCCAGACCTTCAATTCCTCTCTTTGCTGCTGAAACCGAGACTTAGTCCTGTTAAGAGACTGAATTGTACAGCTGAACTTAAGGTGCTGGGGGATCAATAATCTGTCTGTCTGTCTGTCTGTCTATCTAACTACAGACAAAGGCTTTGTAATTTATTTCCATTACCGCTAAAAATCTCGCCCTTCTTTTTTTTTTAAACAATATGTGTTATTTTACAATATACTTTTACAATATACTAATATATACATATACAGGGGTTGGACAATGAAACTGAAACACCTGGTTTGAGACCACAATAATTTATTGTCCCGACGGAAGTTCTGGTGGAAACAGGAGAGTTGAGGTGCACATTGAATTCTGCTGTGATTTGGGCAGCCGTGGTTTTATGTTTTTTTGGATACAATCCGGTTTAGCACACGAACATCCCTTTTAGACAGCTTCCTCTCACAGTGTCCACAGTTAATCCTGTTGGATGTGGTTCATTCTTCTTGGTGGTATGCTGACATTACCCTGGATACAGAGGCTCTTGATGCATCACAAAGACTTGCTGTCTTGGTCACAGATGCGCCAGCAAGACGTGCACCAACAATTTGTCATCTTTTGAACTCTTTTGAACTCTTTTGAACAATTTGTCCTCTTTTGAACTCTTTTGGTTTGTCATCCATAGTGTTGTGTGCATTGCAATGCTTTAAGCAAAACTTTGCTCTTACCCTGCTAATTGAACCTTCACACTCTGCTCTTACTGGTACAATGTGCAATTAATGAAGATTGGCCACCAGGCTCCAATTTAGCCATGAAACCTATATACGCACTAGTTTTTCAATACTGAAATTACTTTTCTTCAGTTATTAGTTTTAGTTAATCTCATATTATTGGATTGGGCATCACTTGAGTACTACAGGGACTAAACAAGCTGTATCCAGATTCCTGTTTCCATAAAGCATGTTTTCAAAAGTGATGTGTGTGTGAAAATAACCTTTATAAAGAATATTTAAAGAACCTTCAATTTATTTGCTTCAGGTTCTTCACACTCAAGCCTAAATTATATTTTTGCGACTATAACACCATTGTTTATTAGTTTATTCTTGTGCATTTGTGCGTCTGCATTGCTCTCCAGTTTAAGCACTAGGATGGGAACGTGTAGGCGGGAACATGAAGATTAGCTGACCAATCACAGTGTGTGTTGATGTGATGCATAGTTACATTTCTAGGGAGGTGCACAGCGTAACTTATAGCATTGTGTACACAGCTACAACACAAAAGCATAAATTCACACATCTTAACACATCTCTATTATAAATATGGTTCTTTATGGCACCAAAAGTGGTTCTTCTATGGAGAAATTCAAAGAACAATTTATAGCACTATCATATAAAATGTTGTGTCCTGAGACAAGGCCAGTATAAAGGCTGTTTATGTGCATTCTAAGACCAAAGAAAGACTCTATAACTATTACAACACTGCAAGTCAGTGCAGTTAAGTAGACAAATGTTTCTAAAATCATTTATTATTGTTCATACTCCTCTTTAATTAATTCATCCACACTATGCTAACAAAAACAACCGAGCTCCTATCCCTAAACTACAGCAATAAATCTACTTCTTCTCCTTGTTGCTGTTGGGTTGCATACAACTCTAAACAAATGTTTGGATACACACGGGTTCACTCCACATGAATTCCTGCTTTCAAACAGAAACACTGCCAGCTAGCATGGATGCAGCCACTTTGAAGTGCACTATGTTTGCTACATAAAATTTAACAAGCGGCAGACGCCTCTAGTTGACACGCTTAAAAAAAGCTGCGAGCGTTGTGATTGGTTCATCGAGCGCTGGCTGTTTCGAAAGACGCCTCCCTGTATCTAAACAGTTTACACTATTGGTTAAGGTCGCCTTTCATCTCAGCATGCTAATAAAGAGAAAAAAAAGTGTGAGCTGGCAGCGGGAAGGCTCTACAGATGGCACTGATTTGGGGAGAAGATAGTGTTGCGATTAACTGGGCATCTCTGGCCTGTAAAGAGAGTTAAAACGAACCCACTGACAAATTTCACACTGAAAGCAGCAGACCAAAAATGAGACTCAGAATAAAGACCCAGAATAATGTCGGCTGGACAAGAGCTGCTTGCTTGAGTTCGCTTTTAGAAGGTGCTGAGCGCTTAAAATTCCTGCATTTATTCAAAGGCTGGCCGTGTGTTTGTGCAGGGGTTGGATTTCTTTTTGATGAGTGTGAGTGAATACTGGTGGGGATTGAAATAGACTTAGGTTGGCACAGTCTGCAGGACATCAGCAGGGGATAATGAAGAGCCTGGTAGATCCACACTGCATCATTTGGCCCAGAGAGCCTCAGACAATACCTCCACCTCTAAAGCCTGCACGGAACAACTCCAGTGCTCAAATAGCACGAATAGCAGAGAAATAGAGCAAAGATCAGCTCTATCCAGCACTGCCAAGATCTAACTGTCCAAACAAACAGAAGCATGAGATCTTTTAATAAACTAAATAGACCTAAAACAGTTTCCAGCACATTCCTATGCAAATTCAGTCTACAGCTAAAGGAATATTAGGACAAGAATTCATAGAACAAAATAAAAAAATGGTTAATGATTCTCTATATTATAGCAAATAATAAGGCTATTTAATAATCAAAATGTGTGTTTTAAATATAGCTTAGAAGACACATATTATGTATGTTTAATTCTTTCCAACATATTTTTTAAATAATATATTACATATATATTATAATATATATATATATATATATATATACATATATATATATAACATTTATAAGGTGGTTTATTAAATGTAACACTTGTTTATGCAATGAGCATGGAAACAAAGACTGATATGGGAGAGAATAGTGATTTTTTGTGGTACCTGATAGGAAGTTCTTCACTACTTAATATTCCAAAGCCTACTGTCACTGATATTATAAAAAAAGTGACTAAGGAGCATAGTGTGCAGAGGTTGCCAACTATAATTCCATGACTACAGATGGCTATAGTTGGCCATAAGGTTGCCAACTATATTCCATAACTACAGATGGCTTCAGACTTCACATGGCTTTAGATTATATCTAGAACAGTAGAGCATATAGAGAAAATATTTTACAAAAGAAATCATAAAAAAGTGAAAATTGTCAACCAGCCCAAAACGTGCAGTGATATTAATAACCCTGATAATGATTATAACAGCGTTTTTTTAGCTTCACCATCAGTATATTTTTAACTGTGTAGAAATCAAAGTTAAATGTAAACTATACTTTCTAAAACACATTTTTCTTTTTTTTTGTTAAAATGGCCACAGAATAAGTATAAAACATTTCAATTCTATAGAATTATAAAATATTGCCATCATTAAATATTTACTATACAGCATGTAAACAATGTCTTGACATAATTAAAACAAACTCATTTTTTAAAAATATATATATTAATTTAAATTTGATAAAAAAATTGACCCACATATTTAATTCAGATCTGTTCTATTCAACTGAAACAACAAAACAATTCCAATATCAGAAAAGACCTGAGTTCATTAGGTGTGATTGATTTTGCTATTCCTCAGAATATGATCAGCTAGCTGTGTGTGTACATTTCCACCACTGAAGATATTTCTTGCCCATTACTGTGGAATTAAACACTCTGTGAAGCCATGTCTGCACAAATTAAGAGGCATGCCAAAATCGCTTCAGCATCTGCTAAAAATCACCACTTTTCTCCTCTATAGGCCAGAGGAGGCTGGGAAAAAGCCGGAAACTCTGAGAGAAAATGTGGGCATCGTAACAGGTCGTCCTGATGAGGGAGCTGTAATTGTGTGGTGCTGAAATCACAACTAAATGCATTTTAAGAGTCCAGCTGCCCTTCTGGCCTTCATATAATCCAATCTTTACTCTCACAAGAGATCCGCAATGAGAGTGTCCTGTTATCTTCCTCACAGCACTTCTGAGAAGATTCACCAGCTCGTCTGAGTGTTATTGGAAGATATCAGAGAGATTCAAAGATTTTATCTATATATTTTTGATATATTACTAAAACTCTTCCACAGATTTCTGCCAATACAATACACACCACAATACTGTGGCTATTATAGTATATATATATATATATATATATATATATATATATATATATATATAATAGAATAGATATTGATATATTGTCAGCAAAACTATATGTTGTGACTCATTAAATCAAATTCTAGGAATAAAAGATCACTCGGGTTTAAACACAATATATTGTTTCAGCATTGTCATCGCAATGTGTGCACAAGCAATAATTTCATTTCAGGACATGCAATATCATATGCTTTTCTTAACACAAAAATATTTTTTTTCTTGTATTGTAATAAACTGTTAATAACATTTTTAGTGGTATATGTCAATAATTGATATCAAATAATGTTTTTTTTAGAATAAAAATATTATTTATATTTATATAGAATTGTAATGTAGTATTGAAAAAAGTGGTAGAATTAAAATGAATGTAAAGCAAAAATTAGGTTTCAGACAAAAAAAAATCGATATGGGCATTTCTACCCTATATAATTTTTTTTTTTTTTTTACAATCTTGCATAAACATGTGATAAAAATATTACATTCTACAGCTCAGGAAAAAATGAAGAAACCACTTCAGTTTCTGAATCAGTTTCTCTGATTTTGCTATTTCTAGGTTTATATCGAAGTAAAATTAATATTATTGTTTTATTCTATAAGCTACGGACAACATTTCACCCAAATTCCAAATAAAAACATTGCCATTTAGAGCATTTATTTGCAGAAAATGAGAAATGGCTGAAATAACAAAAAAGATGCAGAGCTTTCAGACCTCAAATAATGCAAAGAAAACAAGTTCATATTCATAAAGTTTTAAGAATTCAGAAATCAATATTTGGTGGATTAACCCTGTTTTTTAATCACAGCTTTCATGCATCTTGGCATGTTCTCCTCCACCAGTCTTACACACTGCTTTTAGATAACTTTATACCACTCCTGGTGCAAAAAAATCAAGCATTTCAGCCTGGTTGGATTGCTTGTAATCATCCATCTTCTTCTTGATTATATTCCAGAGGTTTTCTATTTGGTAAAATTAAAGAAACGTATCATATTTAGGTGGTCTCTGTTTTTTGTCCAATATTGTGCAACCCTAGTCTCAATCTTTACATGAATGCCATGTATTAGCTACAGTATCATAAAACATAATGAGATACTTCTACATTTATCAATATTTTTAACCCCAACAAACTCTTTAACTTTCTGAAATTGAACATAAATTAAACATTCAGAATTTCTCCATCTTTTTGTGCTGAGAGAATCAGCACATTTTATAAAAGTAATAAAGTATTCTGAATATGTTTTTCAGAAGGATCGTGTGGACCACACACAGACAGAATAGCGTGGTTGGCTTAATGAGGCCTGAGTGTAAGTAGATAGTATTTCTGTGAAATCCACTACATTTTATTTATGAGATGCCAAGAGGCTGGGTGTTCCCCCTCAAAGCGTTCATTTGTGGAGCCCACCACGTCAGCATACTGAACATACTGAAGCTGCTGCCAGCCTCCCAGCTGCCTGGTGATACCGCCCTCCCCACCTTCAGCTTCCAGTGGCCTCTCCCACTCTCCTCCACTCCCGTTCTCAGGACCTTTAGCTACACTCAGGGCTCCAGGGCTGGAAACTTAAGAGTGACCCGTGTCGTCTTTTGAGGTTAAGGGCCAAAGAACCCCTTAGGGGTGAATCAGAAGTCAAGGAAGGAGCAGATAAAGTACATGAAGATTCATGAGTGGAAGACATACATGGATAGAGCAACACTATTATATCACTACAGATACAGAGTAACCTGCATGATGTCTACAGTGTATATAGAATGTGGTTAATATATAATAATTAAGGAAGAAAAGCTAAAAAAAATATTGCCAAAGCAACACATTTAAAACCTTTTGAATCAGATGACAAAAACAGCATAAACTTGACCCAACTTTCTAAAGTATTTGCTTACTCAAGTTCCACAAACAGTGTTAGTAAGGATCTTTGGAACCTGCTACCACTATATATGAGCATAGTTAGTACATTAATAAATGATTATGTTAATACATTTTAATTTCTTTATTAGCACTTAAGCAGCTCATTTGTTTCTGTCTATTCTGAAGCTTGTTTCCATATTCTAGAAGTTAGTAATGCAGTTTATTAACATCATTTTGGTAAGAAGTAAAACACAGCCTCTGTAGCTAATTTAAATTTTATTTATATGCAAAATATATTAATTAAGGAAGAAAAGCTAGAAAAAAAAAACCTTTTAAACCATTTTGGATCAGATCCACAAAGAGGACTAGTTAGGATCTTTGGAACATACTACCACTATATACAGTTGTGGTCAAAAGTTTACATACACTTGTAAAAAAACATAATGTTATGGCTGTCTTGAGTTTTCAATAAGTTCTACAACTCTTATTTTTCTGTGATAGAGTGATCGGAACACATACATGTTTGTCACAAAAAACAGTCATAAAATTTGGTTCTTTCATAAATTTATTATGGGTCTGCTGAAAATGTCACCAAATCTGCTGGGTCAAAAATATACATACAGCAACATTAGTATTTGGTTACATGTCCCTTGGCCATTTTCACGGCAACTAGGCGCTTTTGGTAGCCATCCACAAGCTCCTGGCAAGCTTCAGGTCGAATGTTTGACCACTCTTCTTGACAGAATTGGTGCAGTTCAGCTAAATGTGATGGTTTTCTTGCATGAACCCGTTTCTTTAACACTGTCCACATGTTCTCAATGGGGTTTAAGTCAGGACTTTGGGAAGGCCATTCTAAAACCTTAATTCTAGCCTGGTTTAGCCATTCCTTTACCACTTTTGATGTGTGTTTTGGGTCATTGTCTTGTTGGAACACCCAACTGCGCCCAAGACCCAACCTTCGGGCTGATGGTTTTAAGTTTTCCTGCAGAATTTGGAGGTAATCCTCCTTCTTCATTATCCCATTTACTTTCTGCAAAGAACCAGTTCCACTGGCAGCAAAACATCCCCAGAGCATAATACTACCACCACCATGCTTGACAGTAGGCATGGTGTTCCTGGGATTAAAGGCCTCACCTTTTCTCCTCCAAACATATTGCTGGGTGTTGTGGCCAAACAGCTCAATTTTTGTTTCGTCTGACCAGAGAACTTTCCTCCAGAAGGTTTTATCTTTGTCCATGTGATCAGCAGCAAACTTCAGCCGAGTCTTAAGGTGCCTTTTCTGGAGCAAGGGCTTCTTTCTTGCACGGCAGCCTCTCAGTCCATGGCGATGTAAAACACGCTTGACTGTGGAGACTGACACCTGTGTTCCATCAGCTTCCAAATCCTTGCAGACCTGCTTCTTGGTGATTCTTGGTTGACTCTTGACCATCCTGACCAATCTCCTCTCGGCAGCATGTGATAGCTTGCGTTTTCTTCCTGATCGTGGCAGTGACACAACTGTTCCATGCACTTTATACTTGCGTATAATTGTCTGCACAGTTGCTCTTGGGACCTGTAGCTGCTTTGAAATGGCTCCAAGTGACTTCCCTGACTTGTTCAAGTCAATAATTCGCTTTTTCAGATCCACACTGAGTTCCTTTGACTTTCCCATTGTAGCTTTTGTAGCTGAGTCTAATCACTGGGTCAAATGAGCCCTATTTAAATGGGCTCATGAGAAGTCAACAGCTGTAGTCAATCAGAATCACTTACAAGAAGTGAAGAGGCCATGACATGAAGCTAATTTGATTGACACAACTCGCTACATCACCAAAATTGACAAATTTTGTTGCTGTATGTATATTTTTGACCCAGCAGATTTGGTGACATTTTCAGCAGACCCATAATAAATTTATGAAAGAACCAAATTTTATGACTGTTTTTTGTGACAAACATGTATGTGTTCTGATCACTCTATCACAGAAAAATAAGAGTTGTAGAACTTATTGAAAACTCAAGACAGCCATAACATTATGTTTTTTTTACAAGTGTATGTAAACTTTTGACCACAACTGTATATGAGCATTTTTGGTGCATAAATAAATGATTGTCTTGGAATTTTAGTTTCTTTATTAGCACATGAGCAGATTATTGGTTTCTGCTTGTTTTAAAGCTCATTTCCATACTCTAGAAGTTAATAACGCAGTTTATTTACATCATTTTGGTGAGAAGTCAAACACAGCCTCTGTAGCTAATTTTAATTTTATTTAACTCTCTATTTCCCACAAAAGTCTAATTCAAAATGCAAATCTAAAACATTAATTGTCAATACTCTAAGCTTTATGAAGTCACATTAGTATTTCATGTCATGTCACTCCCTATACGTTACTTTTACTGTATGTAAAAATTATAATTTTTCTTATTTGTTAAACCCTGTACCAACGCATGTCTAAAGGTTTTCACAGGTCTAGGCGAAATAAAAAAAGGCAGATTAACTGTGCTTTAAAATTTTCTGAAAATAAAAAAGTTTTATATTTAATTAGATACAGATGCTCACAACTCTATGTGGTTTCTTTGCACCTTTAATACGTCATTTAGAATGAGTTATTTAGAAAATTGCTTAAAACAATTATTACATTTTAGTTCCTTTTAGGATTACTGTTATAATATCAGATCAAAATAGATTATAAATAAACATGGTTCTTGTATGACATCATTTCAAGTAAATTTTACTCTTCATATCATTTTTCTTCTCGGACACTAAAACAGTACAATACTTACTTTTTGTATTCGCTAAATTAAACTTTTATACTCTAGTAACTTTATTACTGAATTATAAATGAGTTACGGAATAACTAATACTAAAATTTATATCTATTAAACCAATTACTGTTATTCAGTAACTAGTGAGAGAAATTCTGAATAAATTACAAATAAAGTCATAATGAATAAATCAATGAAGGTCTGTATTGTCATTGTATAAAACAGCAAAACTGAAGTTTATTTCCTTTAAAGTGCAAAAACTTCGAAGTGCAAGTACATTTAACACAAACCCTAAAACACAACAATTAAAGACACAGACATGTATAAAACATTAATCACCACAGTATTCGACACACACAGTTACATTGCATTGTTAAATGCAAAAATGGCTCTGGTGTAGAAGCTATTTCTGTTTATTTTGGCTCTTAAGAATGTTCTGTGCCTGAAGATGCAGTATCCTGATTATACATTTCTAAGACTAGTTACTAACTAGCTGAGGAACTGAACCTACAGGCTCCTGTAGAGTAAGGAGTTAAAACTCTGTTTGGTTCTAGACTTTAAACATCCTCCTAATTTGACTTCTGTTGTTAAGCCGGATCTTATTACTGTGAATAACTGCTCCCGGTGTAATATGAATCAATGTAATGATTTCTGGATAAAGCATGTCATCACTGAGAGTGAATTGGTTCAGACTGACCTTCCTCTTCTTCCTATCAGTCCGTCTGAAACCTGATCACTTTCTTACGTAGATGTGGAAACACGGATAATAGAATTCAGGAACTAATTGACATTCAGCAATTTGGCGTATGGATATAAGGCCACCGGTTGTTCCACTGTCGAGAGTCTGACATGCTTACCCATAACAATGGCTGTTCCCTGACCGTATTCCAAACAGGGTACATCCCCAGGGGGAAATGATCTGCCCATAATAGCCCTTCCAGCTCTTCAGCTTGTTTCCAGTCAGTCTGGGAAATGTGGTGAGAATAGGCGAGGGTCTTTGAGGGTAAACGGTAGCCCTGGCTACTATTTCTGCCTGTAATTACTCATATAGACTAAGTTCCATAAATGTGTTCGACTCGAACTTGAGATTTTTCAATATCATGAATGATATTATACCCTGAAATATTGTGCCATATCATCTACCACTAATTATCACATCAGGGTGTTACTTTTTTTACTGTTTTAAGCAAAAGAAAAAATCACACTGTTCTCATTTCCCATTATATATCTACTAGAGACAGATTATATAATTTATTTTACTTTAATCTTGGATATATATAGAGAGATAATTGGAGAGCATTATTAGTATCATGACATTCTGGATCATTGTCTTTTGTTACAAATCTGATAAAAATTCTTGTATTTTTTTATATCTCAGTTAGAGGTGTGCAGGGAGAGTGCTGTGTGAGCTAGAGAGAGAGAGAGTGCTGTAGGAAAACTAGCAAATTAAATCTGAAGAAATAAAAGGAGAAAAAGCTCTACCTACTGGCCATCTACCGGGACACCACTGGTGAAAGACTTTGAACTTTACATTTTAAATGTTGATGCTAGCATTTGTGAGTTTAAAAACTATTAAAAATATGTTTTTGATGAAGTGCTGTGCAGGCTAGCTAGCTCACAAGCAAGTTTCAGTTAGCATGAGGCATAGCCATGTTATTTTAAGTTTAATATAAAACACTTGTATGTTATAGTTAATTTAATTGCTAAGAGTAGCTTTATTTCCTGTTAATTTAAGGAAAAATGCATACTAATTTAAGTAATGTTTCTATTTTTGTGTTTTTGTGTTATTAAGGTTTTCAACCTATATGTAAACTAAATGAAGAGAAATCCTTCAATAAATCACCAAAGAAGGAGATCAAAACTGGTTTACTAAGTTGTGCCGTAAAATCCCAGTAGTTGGCTAAGGCTCTTTTCAAGTTAAAGCAGAGGTTGGAGCAGATTTCGGAGTAACTTGACACATATGCAATAATAAAATGTAATTTTCATTTTGTTGCAGTAGTGTATTTTTGAAATTATTATTTTTGTCATTCAGTGTTTTGTCATATCGCCAAGAGTATCGTTATCGTGAAAATGCCATGAAATATTGTGATATTATTTTAGGACCATATCGCCCACCCCTAATACTGGACTTCACTACATCTTCAACACTGTAACTGTTAAATTAACACTGTAACAGTAATACAAAAAATACATTAATTAATTAATTAATTACAAAGGTGTGGGTGGAATGACTATGCAGTGGGGAAAATACGTCTAGTATGTGAATGGATGAAGCAGGATGAGTTTTACTCATCAAATATAAAGCACACCCTAAAGGCCAGCAGATACTTTACTGAAACAACTTAGAGGACTGCAGTACACAAACTAACTTTTGCTTTATCTCAGCTATTTTATTTTATTTTTGTGTTGTTTGGCATAATTGATTCAAGTGAAACCCAAATGTCTGTAATATAAAAGTTATGGAAACTTATTTAACCCACATATTACAGTGAAGCAATCCTGCAGTACTTCAATATGTAAAGTAATAGTAGAAGTAGTAGTAATAAAAGTGGTATCCCTCAGGAAAAAAAAAAAAAACTATTTGGCGCTTTTATTTTTAAGAATATAACAAGAGTATCACTGCTGCTGAATTCCTTTCATCATGAACTAATGGATCCTCTAGATTTATGGGCACCCTTGGCAAAAATGACCAAATTAAAACACTCAAGTATTGACATAATGGTCTAATTGAGCATTTGAGACAAATCCAACCAGACAGTGTTCCAATAAATCAGTTCGGCAAATGAAGTTTCTGAAATATTCTGGACTGCATTCATGTACTGGAACACCTGATACCAATTATCATCTTTTTAAAAAGTCGTTATATTCGAGGTTCACATATTTTCCATCAATGACCGTGATTGTTTCAACCATTTGTAATGAAGACGTTGCAAAATTGTGTGTTTTTTGTTAGCTAAGACTTTAAATGCGACTATTTATTATTACAAAGATGAAGATTTGATCCTATTTTCAGCTCCATTCATCTAAAAAAAAAAAAGAAAACATCCAGTCAATTCCAAATGCTCACATCTGGAGCTCAAATTTATCCTGCTAACTCATTAACCAAGATTCCTGCACTATATAAAAAAATGTCCATGTGACAACAAGCAATTTAACTGGCTTTATTTAGCTCAAATAAATAGTTTGAATTAAAAAGAATGCAACATGATTTTTATTTTTTTTTGTTTAGACGAATAAAAGCAATATTTTACATCAGCTCTGACCTCAAAAACACTTCGAATCAACTCAAACAGTATGTTTATCTCAATCCTAGCAAAATGGAGGACTGGCAGGCTTTGAGTGTTAATCATTTAGCCCTGTTGTTTGCAGAGTGAGTCAGTGAGGCAGGCAGAGCCACGGTTCTGCACAGCAGCTCGCTTCAGGGCACGGACAGCTCAAAAACACACTTCGTTTTTTTTTCTTGTTTTCAGTTTTGAGCTTCTCAGGCACCTTCTTTGAGTTTATGGAAGCACGGAACATCCTATACATAGACATTTAACAAGGTTCAAACCACCCAAAGGAAGGAAGGTGCTAATGGCTTGACGTGACTCATATCTACATAACGCACTTCTTGACGTGAGTCAAGTTTTTTTTATCATTTTAAGCAATCAGAAGCACCTATATCCAGGCACGTGTTTGGTGAACCGCTGCCTTGCCCTGGGCGATATATTAATGTGTTTGGCGCGTAAGGATTTGAGCATTAACACCATGTTCACTTCCTCTCTAATCCCTAATAAAGACCTGTGAACCTCGCAGACAGCAATTACTGCTGAATTATTTGTACAGCAAATAAGAGAAGGTCCACACGCACAGAGCAGCAATGGCCTCTGAGGCCTTAGGCTGCTCGCTTTCTGTCCAAGTACAACACGCAGCACAGTGCCACGATTCAGGACTCATGTAGCCTGTTGCATTCTCCCTTGTGTTTTAATGACCTTTATCACTGGTTCAGGAATAAAACTCGTTTATCCTGCAGAAGACACATTTAAAGAGACAAAACGGCAGCTACATTTTGACAGAGCACTTAAATTTCTTAATATTATATTTCCATTGACCTTGCAAATAAGTTACAAAGCTAAATTTTATACACTTACAGAGCCAGCACTAATTATCATTGTTATTATTAGCATCGATTGCAATGCATAAAATCCCGCAGATATGGACCATATCTGTTTGTGTATTTACCAACCCTTCAGAATGGGGGAACATCATAATCTCAGGTGATTCTAAGAGTGTTCTTGCCGAATTCAGCACCCCTGCCATGAAAAGCACCCTCTCTCTGGAGCGTGTACTTCTTGTCTTCTTGATAAAAGTGGAGATAATCTGCTTTAACTTACTTAGAAATACGTGCCAAATGTCAAAATGGTTATCTCATTCATGGATCCATACATGGCAATATAGTGTCGCGCTTCAGAGAGAGGGTGCTTTTTCTGGCGGGGGTGCTGAATTCGGCACAACACTGCCCTGTTTGTTTACAGGAACATCACATCACCTTGTTCTTACACTGCATGTGTACTGTTGTAGAGTCGGAGCGATCACACTAGTCAAAAGAGCCATGCTTGCGATGGAACGACACGGATTACCTAGTGTTGAGTACATCCTAAGTGTGTCATAATTGTTGGTGCCACAAGGACTGGTTTGAGCATTGCTTGAACTTTTAGACTAATGGGATTCATTTAACAGGAAAAAATGTCATAAATGAAAATAAATAACATCCAGTAAATGGCAGGCTGAAGAATATTTGATGCTTCAAGTTCAACAGAGGCTACAGTAACTCAGATAAAATTATGCTGTTTCAAATACCTTAAGAAAATAAATGAAAAATTGCATATTGTGAAAAATGTCAATTTACAAAGCCTTTGTCATGCGCAACTCACAGTAGATTCAGACATTTATTATAATAACTAAAAAAAAAAAAACACAGAAACACTGGTATAGTAAGACGTCTGGCTGACCCACATGGCAACACCTTTAGCTCAGCTTAACCCTGGACTAAGCCTGAGTTTCAGTGCAATAAAGTCATGAAATATTTTTAATTTTTAAAACAGGGCTACCCCAAGTTTTCCCCTGCAGCCCACTGATGGGTCACATCACCTACAAGTTAAAAAAAAAACACACAGATCTATGCTATTACTCAAACTGCAAACTCCCACCAACAGACGTGAAGGCCCTAATTCACAAATACATTAATGAGAAGTGGCAAAACGAATGGAACACCCAAATAAACAGCAAACTGTACGAGCTCAATCCCAAAATTGATCGTGTCACCAACACGTATGTAGACAATAGATGGGATCAAGTCATTTACTCAAGATGCCGCATTGGCCACACCAGACTGACGCACTCCTTTTTACTGAAGGGCGAAAGACCCCCACATTGTGATGTGTGCCAACGAACTATTACTATAAAACATATATTTACCGAATGCCCAAGATACTTATCTACGAAACAAAAACTCTGCCTGTCAGATACACTAGTGGACATTTTCAACAAAGACAATGCAAACAAAGTACTGACCTTTTTAACTGTTACCAACCTACGAGTCCTCATCTAAGGACGAGATCATAGAACCTTGTGAATAAAAAATACCTATCCTGCCACGAAATAGCTGACGAGCTGATGTGGCGTTAAACTCAACCAACCAACCAACCAACCAACCAACCATTACTCAAATACCCTTATGTAGCATCTTTTTTTTCAAGAGTAAACTAGTAAATTCCCCAGTGAATATCTAAGAAATTAGTTATGGTATTGTCATTATTGATGTTGATTAAAAAATGTGAGAATAGAGAATCTTGAGACCAATTCTAAAAAAAATCTGGGCCAACTTTTGCAAACTGTAGCAGTAAATCACCTGTCAACGGTATTTCTTATTTTCTAGACAAAACAAAATGTTAAGCGCAAGAAAGGCTGTAGATATGCACAAACACTGTTCTCCAAAACTAAAGGAAATTGATAACATTCACATGCTGTTCTGCAGGCTTCAGAACAAGAAGGGAAATGCTGATATGATTAGAGACAAACACATCCAGCCACAGCACAGACAACCAAACAACAGATTCCACAAAATCCTGCAGGCTCAGCATGCTCTGGCATCAGATACCGTCTTATCAGAACCCCCAGAGGAAACACTGCCAGACTTTACCATTCTTCCTCAGTGTAACGGCCCACTTCAGTGCCCTGTAGGTAAGACTTATAAAACTGCTTACCATATACTTAAACTACAGTCCACAAATTCCCATGCACTTATTCAGAGTAACATTTCTAAAGCAATACACTTATTATATATAGAGCTCTGAAAAAAATAAGAGACCACTTAAAAAGTATGAGTTTCTTTGATTTTACCAATTTAAAAACCTCTGGAATATAATCAAGAGGAAGATGGATGATCACAAGCCATCAAACCAAGCTTTGAACTGCATGCATTTCTGCACCAGGAGTTGCATAAAGTTACCCAAAAGCAGTGTGTAAGACTGGTGGTGGAGAACATGCCAAGATGCACGAAAACTGTGATTAAAAAAACAGGGTTATTCCACCAAATACTGATTTCTTGGACTTTTAAAACTTTATGAATATGAACTTGTTTTCTTTGTATTATTTGAGGTCTGAAAGCTCTGCATTTTTTGATGTCAGCGATTTCTCTTTATTTATTTTTTTTTGCAAATAAATGCTCTAAATGACAAAATTTTATTTGGAATTTGGGAGAAATGTTGTCTGTAGTTTATAGAATAAAACAACAATGTTCATTTTACTCAACCATATACCTATAAATAGCATTTTTTCCAGACCTTCTTTTGTTCTTTTTTTATTATTATTTATTCGCTTGTATGTTACCTAATCCTGACTCATTGGGGCTGACAGACGACAGACGCTACAGCAGACATGTTCTTATGTAACCTGGTTATCGTAATTTCCTCATAGCTTCTACACATATGGTTCATACTATACTTTCTTTGACAGGCAGGTAAATTACAGGTGTCTGTCAGTACCCCACTGTAGAGCAGCGCCAGAGGCGTACATGTCTCAACCACATCCAGCTGCTGAATGCACTCACTCACTCACTCTGTACGCTCTGTACTATACGCTCCTTGAGATGGCTCTTACTCTTGGGGTTCTCAGTGTGTACTGATGTGGCACTCTTCCATGTACAGTTTTTTTATGCATCTTGGCATGTTCTCCTCCACCAGTCTTACACACTGCTTTTGTATAACTTTATGCCACTCCTGGTGCAAAAATTGAAGCATGATTTTATCTTAATTATATTCCAGAGGTTTTCAATTTGGTAAAATTAAAGAAATTCATCATTTTTAAGAGCTGTACATACAGAATATAGCATGGGTTTTTTAATTCAACACAAAATGCCACTTTTATTGACTATGACAGTTCAAGATTTATAACTCTATAACTTTTTTGTATTTAGTAGAGCACCCTTTTACTGCAACGAGATGTTATAACTGTGATGCACAAAGAGATACCAGCTTCTGGCAGCATTCCTGAAGAACCATAGCACATTTTTAAAGATCAACCTCCTCCAGTTCACTAATATTTAAAGGGGTTTGCATGATGTAATTGAGTATTTTAAATCCCACACAGGATTTTCTATGGTATTCAGTGTAGGCAACTGTGATGATTCCTCATAAATGCTTCAGGATTTCTTAAAAAACAACAACAATATTTAAGACGTTTATCCTGGGCTTTTTTTTTATATTTTAAAATAATGCAAAAAAAAAAGAAAATTTTTTGTAACAATTTTAGAATTTTCTTCTGGAGTCCCACAATGATTGATTTTAGTCTATTAATCTGATTATTAAAGTGCCACCAATGTAATTATGATAGTAAAAAACAGAAATGCATGGTTACAATCTGTACCAGTCAAAAGTCTAAACACACCTTCTTATTTAATGTTTTTTTACATTGCAAATGAATACAGAAGTCATCCAGACTATGAAGGAACACAAAAAACTTATGCAGTAAATTTAAAAGTGTTAAACAAATCAAAATACTCCAGTCGTACAGAATGTATCCTGTACAACAGAAGAAACTTTTGCTCTTCCTTTTCTGAGGTGGTCCTGATGAGAGCCAGTTTCATCATAGCGCTTTTGATGCTCTTTGTGACTGCATTACATTACATTATATTACATTACATTACATTTGGCAAACTGCACTTGAAGAGACTTACAAAGTTCTTGATTTTTTTTTTTTTGGATTGACTGACCTTACTGATATTACTTAAAGTATTTTTATCTTTACTAAGTTGAGTAGTTTTTGCCATAATATGTATTAGAACATTACTCAAATAGAGCTATTCACTGTATACCTGTAACTCTACTTCTTCACAACTTTACAACTGATGCTCTCATGCATGTAATGAACTCTTGACAAGTTCAGCACAGCTGTTAACTGAAAGCCATGGGACTGTCCATTACAGGTCTAAAGGATTAAAACTTGAATTCCTGGAACAAAATCTTGTCTTCTTTTTCAGAATGGTGACTAATATAATGGTTGTCTTTCAAATAATTTTTAAATACTCTGCAAAAAGTTACACAATAGTTTATGTGCAGTATATTGTGTATAACTGATATTTTTTAAAGCATTATATTTTCCTATTTTCAGCTCTGTTTTATTGTTTTTTTATTTTGTTTAGTATTAAAAATGATAATTAAAAATGTATTCTCTCATCTCTGTTTTTCTCAGCTCTTCAGTGAAGTGGATTATAGCACAGGCTTCTCTGCGTAAGTGGAGGCCATCTCTCAGCGAGCAGATCAGACACTGTTGGCTGACTTGCATTCATCAGCATCAGTCACCTGCCTCTCCTGCCTCCCACCACTCAACAGGAGGCGGCCAGGCAGCCGCCAGCACAGCTGAGCCACTGCAGACTCCAGCAGCAGCAGCAGCAGCAGCAGCAGCCCCGGCGGCCCACAGACACACGGCTAACACAGGGACAAATAACACACAGGCCAGGAAACATGATTACCAGCATGAGGAATAACAGGGAATCTTGTTTGAGTGATGCCACCCACTATGTCCTCCTAATGACTGATTCGATTGTCTGCCTGCTGCCAGTCCTGCTGTCTCAGGGTGCAGTTCAGAGGCTTGCTTTGATTTAAGGAAATGAACACGTCTGCTCCTTTACTGAGACAAACACTAGTGTATGGTATTTATTTTCATTACTGAATTTAACTCTGCTTCAACTCCAGCACTCCAGCACTGACCTCATCTAATTATCCCTCCTCAAGCTAATTGTTAGGCGTGAGAAAGAGCTAAAGCTCTATCAACAAGCCAATTAATCCATATGCCACCAGTACAGGAAGTCGGCAGCCCAGGCTCACGGTCTTTACGGTCAAAGTACTGTAGGATATGAAGCGTACACAGACCAGCATATTAGTAGCTGCTCTTTCGGATATAAATTAACCCTAAATACTAAGAAATAAATGGGTCAAAAAGGATTCGTGATTCAGTTAAAGAACCCATGAAGAACGTTTCAGTAGAAGCTTTTTAAAGATTAGTTTTGGTTAATTAGATGTCTGAGGAAATGGCACTTTTTTATATAATTTTATTTCTAATTTTTCCCTTTTACTCCCCAATTGACGTCGAAACGTCGATGTATCGTAGCAGCTCGGCTACGATACATCAGCTCACAGACGCCCTGTGCTGTAGACATCACCGCAGGAGTGATGTGGGGAGAGGGCGCCATCTACCCACCCAGAGGGGGCAAGGCAAATTGCCAGCTTGATGGCAAAGCTGCATGGGCTGGGGTTCAAACCTGCGAATTCCTGCTCATAGTGGCAGCACTTTAGACTCTGACCACTCGGCGCCCCGAAAAGGCACTTTTTAAAGGAGAACCCCATTGTGGAATGGACTTGGGGTGAAGTGAAACATGATAACCAGTATAAACTTTTGTTGAATATATTAACACCCCCTCCGCTTACACCCAGCATTCTGAAATGCAGCACTTTTAGCCAATGATCCCAACAGGCTTACAATTCTATGATAGGGGCATGCATAAAAATCACTATTTTATACCAATAACAAGCTCAAAGTGGCTCCACACTTCATTGGTAAAATGTATGATCCTCATCAACTGAACGGAGCATTTCAAAACAATTTGTACTCAATATCATCTTTCACTACGCCCCATTTGGCAATACAAAGGTATTCAAAATCAATGGTACTAAAATAGTTAATGCTTTTTTTTTTCAATGTATTGTTCTGGATTGGATTGTTGGATTGGATGTAAGATTTCCAAACTGAAAAAAATGTTGGATGTTATAAACACAGTTCTTTATGGGTTATACTAATACATGGGTGCCTGATGTTGTGCCCAAGTGAACTGGTTGTTATTAGCCTTTCTTTAATTAGAGGAAGTTATCACTCTGGAAATCACAAAGGACCCACAAAAAATAATAATTTATTTCAGTTAAAAATAATTTTCAGTTTGTTGTTTCACAACGGGACTGTTGGTTAACCAGCTCAGCACCTGATCATGAAGCTAATGATACAAATAATTCTTAGAACTTGATCGTATCTTTGCATTCTCACAATAAACATATGGGCATAAAGCTATCTGCCCACATTTACCACATTCTTTTTTTTCCAGCAATTAGTCTTAACATTAAATCCGCTACAAATGAATTGTAGATAGGACATTTCCACCGTAAGAGGAGATGAGAAAACAAATCTAGAGGAGATGAGCATGATCTTGACCTGCCCTTATAGTCAGGGCTTTTATCTTAAGGGAAAGGGAGGGTCTCTAAAAACTGTATTAAAAAAAAAAAAAAATCTGAAATTAAGTTGCTGCCATTATAATGTTTATGGGGTCTCAGGATGAATAGAATAAGCAGGAAAAAGGTGCTGCTACTATGATTTGAGGTTCACCAGTTAGAATCCTAGATTCTACCCTAGCCGCTTGTTTGCTTGTCTTCACCATACAAATGTTGGGAGCATTACTAATACTAATAGGGGAGTCATAATGAAAGGGTTTGGCGATTGCCCCTGCAAATTGAAAAGTAATTAAAATCAAATCAGAAACAAATATTTTTTTAGCTCTGAACCCTTTACTTTTATTTAAGTTATTGTTGGCTTGAATTTTAGAACATGCCTAGTGCTTCTAATTGAAGCTCCACTAGGAAGAATTGAGATTTATGCTCGCGGGCTCCCCCTACAGTTGCAGAGTGTAATAAATGTTTCGGGCGGATTAGTTTCTTTATCTCGTTTTCTGGCTTTCACAGACATATTCGGTCTCTTTCCAGCTTCTGCCAGAGTGTCTGTATGTTAGTTTGTAAAGAATGAACCAGTAGTCCTTGTAGAACTGTTAGAACTAAAGGTCGGAAAGCAGGTCGCAGTTTTCCTGAGCGTTGGTCGCGGCCTCCTCGGAAAACTTACAGAGTCTGGTTTGAGCTCAGAGGAGCTCCGGCACAGACAGGAGAGCACCGCTATTCCTCCTATTACACCTCAATGCAGTGCTGCAGTGAGTTTCAAGCTGTAATTTTACTTCTTAAAAAAATATAAAAATCAAGGAAATCCTACCTAGTGGGGCTTTAAGTAACGTCTATTCTAAATAATGCCTTGGTGGATAGCCACAATTTCTAAGTTGTGATTTGAGAACAAAATGTAAAATAATAAAAAAAAGAGCTGGGAACAGCAGCTTGGGAATAGCTGAAATAGTTGCATGTTTAGTAACACTGGGCGGGGGAGGGGCAACTTGTATGTGTGGAGCAATCGAAAAGGCTGCATCCCAATCCACACAATCCACACAATACTACACTAAATAGTGTGTAAAATAAACAGTGCCCCACCATTAGAAGTGCATGTGTTAGTAAAGTCTGTAAAGTATATGTGCTTTGGTAGACAGAGATGGCGGTGAGATGGACAGATGGTTACAGCTGTGTGTGGCCAACCAAAAATAAATATACTGTGGTTAAATTTCTGCTTTCTGCTTTGTGCTTACTGGGAATATAAAACAGCCCAGTGGAGGGAACGAGGGTCCAATTGTAGTTAGAAATAATCTGATACAAACGTTTTTTGTGTGTGTTTTGTTATGACGAGAACCTGGAATGCTACAGGGCTATTCTGACATTTTATTTTGACTATTAATTACTACACATAACTCTGCTTTCAAAGCAGTCTAGACAACAAGCAGAGAATATTATTTAGGCTTTCTGAGTCACACTTGGTAAATTCTGTCCAGGCCTCATGTCCAGGCCTTTGTTCACTAACTGGGTCAGTTATGTTTTGTATATGTTTTGATGTTTCACGCCCTTTTGATTCTGTTCTCAGAGCTTGATGAACTATTCCTCTGCATAGTCTCCTGGCTTGTTGGGAGAAACAAAATGTGTCTCCAGTACAATGCCATAAATTCTCTGCTGTCAGCATCAACATGTAAACTGTGTCCAGCGTGATTTGTAATCTGGAGGCAACGCACTCCTACCTTTCAAAGCCCAGCTGTCTTATTGACTTCTCCCACGATGAACCTGCAAAACAAGAGAGAAAAGGGAAGCTTTTTAATTTTTTGAAAGCAAATATTTAATGATCAAGAATAACCTCCATTGTTTTCAGCACCACTCATCATGTTGAAGCACTTCTAAAGTCTATATTCTATAACTAAAGACTGCACTCTATCCAACTGGTCATGCAGTCTTTATTCCAGTGCCCAACGTTGGTTTCATACTAGTAATTTAATTGACACCACTGCATTTTTACATGTACATTTTTAACAATTATTCCTCTATTTAAATTTAAATATCCACTATAAAAACGTCTTAAGTCTTAAGAAGAACAAGTGCGTCAGTTATCACAGTTAATCACAGAGTATTAGTGTGTTAAATTTTTTTATTGATTTAATCGATATGTATTGTGAGGTGGCAACACAATTAATGTATATAGTGAAAAGTCAAAAGTCAAGGGATAGCAGAATGTAAATGGCTCATGAAGATGTTTTACGATAGCAGACTGCTTAAAAAAAAAAACTCCTACCACAACTGTTTGAGTTTTGAGGTGTTTTCTTGTGAGGCTGAACAGCAGCCAGAGTGCTTATTGAAAGGGGATGTGATTTATCAGAGAGTTTATAGAGTCTATAGAGTGAGGCCTAATAGTAGATGTTGATAGATAGTAGATGGATAGAATCTTAGAAGCCATTACCACCCACAGTGGCCAGCCCAGAGAGTGGTATTTAATTATCTTGACCGGCAGTTTATTCTCATTTTCAACTCATTTTAAGTGTATATGCATGACCATCGAAAACATTCTATGACAGAGTTAGAGTTGACCTTTTAACTCTGTTCAGGAGTTAAATCTGAACTGTTGTGGGGATTAAAATATTGATCCTATCCAGAGTAAAATACAGCTCTCAGCTGGATTTATTTTGAACATAAACTCTGTCACAGTGTTAACAATTAATGCAAGAAACTGTGTTATTAAATTAATATTTTAAAACACTGCAGTTTTCAGTGCATTGGCAGCACTTTGTCACACTTCACAGTGCAGAAGATGGTAACTTGCTCTTACAGCCAACAACACATCAACTAGGCAAACAACCATGATATAAAATATCATGAAACACCCAATGGAAGGTAGAGCCCTGGTGGGCAAGACTTCACTCTGATGGTAAACTAGCATTGGAAGACACGCCCATCATTAAAGAGTTCAGTCACGCTCCCCAACACCTTGGAATAAACTCTGAAATACTACACCACCAAAGAGTTCCCCTTAACTCAACTTGTAGTTTAAGGTGGAGAATAAACTCACACAGTTTAATACTTATACGCATTTTTTTTTTAACTCCAGATTTTTCAACTCCAGAAATTTGCTATGTGGCAAGAACTGCCCATTAGGGGTGTGCTATATCGTATCGTACGTGATAATATCGGCAACATTTTTGAATATCGCAAACGATAGTATACCTTAAAATATCGTGCCACCCCTAATTATCACATCAGTGTACTACTTTTTGCTGTTTTTTAACAAAAGAAATATTCACACTCATTTCTCATTACATATCTACTTGAGACAGATTATATTTGTTCAGTATCATTTACTTTACTTTAATCATGGATATATGGAGATATTTGGAGTGCATTATTAGTATTATGACATTCTGGATCATTGATTTTTGTTGTAAATCTGATAAAATTCTTATATTTTTTAATATCTCAGTTAGGGGTGTGCCATATCATATCGTATGCAATAGTAAAATGTAATTTTCATTTCGTTGCAGTAGTGTATTCTTAATTTTTTTATCACCAAGAGTACCGTTATCGCGAGAATACCATGAAATATCATGATATTATTTTAGGTCCATTTCGCCCACCCCTACTGCCCATGCTAACAGACAAGCAACTCACAACCACATTTTAAAGCAGCAACCCCCACACACATATCCCACAAGTCAGTGCAGCGTTCTTTAGCTTCCAGAAGACATGGCAAATGTCATATATAAACACATCTAGCTTAATCCAATTTGCAGGGCACTGGCAGACCCGGAGAACGATGCGTACTAACTTTCATCTACTTCATCAGATGCTGGAAATTACTACCAGAAAACCCAACAGGACGAACACACTGTACCTAGTGTGTTCACAGCCTCCAAACACCTCATTTACAACATTCCACTGATAGAAAGCATGTGTTAAAAAGTGCACCACACAACCAGCGGGGGGACCGGCGCTGCCCTGTGGGTCACAGGAGAGCCGTCATCACGCTGGATGCCGCGCATAAAGCCAGTGTGTTTGAAAAGAGCCAGGTTTTCATCCTCCTGTTCCTCAAGACTGCTTCCTCACGCTGTGGATCAAATGCGATCGAGAGAGCATAAAAGCACTGAAACGAGCTGTCCACACACAACATGCATTCCTATAGCATGATGGAGGGTCTCTAAAGTCCACTAAAGCTCAGTAGAGTGAGGAGTGTGTACCTGGAAATGTGGGTTAACTATGTTTACACAGACACTTCTAGGTGTTCTGAGTTTCTCGGGGGGTCCTGCACATATTCTGTCTATGCCACCATATGCAGTAGTGTACTTTGGATGATATTTAAAGCAGCATTTTGCGTGAATTGGTATTTTTTTGCTCTTGGGCTCCTCCTATAATCTGGAAGATTATTATAATATCCCTAATTTGAGCCATTGCTGAAGGACACATTTTACACATGCATTTCTGGACAAGCTGGGAGATGCAGCACCATTGTTGAAAGTGAAAGAATCATATGGACTGAGGTGGTAGAGTAATATTACAGAAGGTTAAACAAATATGACTCATGCTGTACAACATTACACAGTTCTCAGAAGTGTGGGTTTGTCCAAGTCACTGAAGTTACAAGATGTCAAAGACGAAGATGTTTACTTTCCTTTATTAGAGTCAGTAGAGAATCAACATGATTCTGAAGCTGTTTGTCTTAAGTATAAATGTAAGGATAGCATATTTCAGTAGGATAGTTGGATATTGTCTATTTTAATCCCAATGCTATTCTCAGTCTTTGTTTTAAACTCCATCTGGTGTCATTAAGGCACTAATAAAATACATTTTACTGTCTAGCTGGCAGCACTGAGGAGAGTTCTCAGATGGTACATACATAAGTATTTAATTACATTCTGCAGTGTTGAACTATTTAACTATTTATTGTGTATCATGACAAAAAGACATAATATCTGGAACTATATTAAACTATTAAGGAAAGAAGCTTTCTTTGCGTTTAAACCTGCATTAAAATGCATGCTCAGAACTGAGTGTATGCTAACGCTAATGCTAATGCAGATATGCTACAGAAACTCAAATTATAGCATGTTCACCCCATATAAAACATATATTTCGAGTGACTAGTTGACAAAGAACATCATACAGAACCAGTTAAAATTAAAATGTATTCTTTTTCTGCATTGTGGATTCATACTAAATTAATCCAAACTATGAAGAAAAACGTAAGGAATTATGAAGTAAACAAAATAATGTCAAACAAAACAAAATTTGATTTATATTTTAGATTCTTCAAAGTAGACACCTTTTGCTTATGACAGTTTTGCACATCTTGGCTGTATTTTCTCAGTCAGCTTTATGCGGTAGAGTCACATGGAAAGACCATCAAACGTCATGATGAAACTGGCAGTCATCAGGACCTCTCCAGGAAAGAAAGACCAAGAGATAGCTCTGTTGCACAGGATAAGTTCATCAGAGTTACCAGCTTCAGAAATACCTAAATGTTGTGGCTTATTGTGATTATGTGTCCCCTCATAGTCTGGATGACTTCAGTATTAATTTACAATTTAGGAAAAAAAAAATAAGATAGAGTGTGTATTGCTACACACACAAACACACACACACACACACACTGACACAAAATGAGTTGACTGCATTATCTAAAAGGAACTGAGTGCTGAATGGTTAAACTGGATTAAAATACACCTCAGAAAAAAAGGGCAACTTAAAAATGAGGAGTTTCTTTGATTTTACTAAATTGAAAACATCTGGGATATAATCAAGAGGAAGATGGATGATCACAAGCCATCAAACCAGGCTGAAGTTATCCAAAAGCAGTGTGTAAGACTGGTGGAGGAGTACATACCAAGATGCATGAAAAATGTGATTAAAAACCAGGGTTATTCCTCCAAATACTGATTTCTGAACTCTTGAAAATTCATGAATACAATTTTTTCTTTGCATTATTTGAGGTCTGAAAGCTCAGCATCGTTTTAAATCAAACAAATACCTATAAATAGCAAAATCAGAGAAACTGATTCAAAAACTGTTTTTTTTTTCCAGAGCTGTATATTAAACACACAGCTAAAACAATAAATTAAACAGTCACTACTAAACTAAATACAGTAAATCAGCCCAGAATATATCATTATATAAACTGTTACTAAAAATAAAGTGACTTCACTTCAGTATTAATCAGCAGCACATCTAATGTAAACTGTATAACTGCATTATTTATACACAAAGATTGAATAAAACTTGATTTGAATCAGGGCATGAAATAATAATAAAGGCAAAATATTACAGAAATGTTATCATGCTCTATATTAGTAAGTAAAATCAGCTTTATCAATGCACTGACTTCACACTGAGCCAATGACTTATATCACCCACTACAATACACACCTGTGACCCAGCCAAGAAAGCTAGCAGGATTTGTTGACTCTGGCCAAATGACAGGAGAGCTTTTAAGGCATCCTTAAAGATCTGATTCTATATTTTCTTAACTACGATAATAAATATGAAGAGCATGTGTGTTCTCTGAGGATCACTGATGCCTTTGTTTACCCTCGCTAAGGTCAGTGAGGCACACCCAGCATGTACAGATGCAGAGCATATGATGTTTCTGTCTGAGTGTCTCTCCTGCTTCTCTCTACAGTTATACAGTTATACAGTTAAAACTACAGGGCACCTCGCTTTTGGACTCCTTCCCACCTCATTAATGCAAAGGTTTGAGTCAAGATTTACTCAGGAACATGGGAAAATATCACTGCAATGTCCAGCCTATGTTTTTCTATAGGTTCTGCGTGCGCTTTCAGTCAGGCCGACTCGCGTGTCAAAGTTTTGGTTTCAGCAGCGACTCTGCAGAGCTGCTGCTCCAATCCAAACCTGGTGCTTATGGTTAATGTCTCTTTTAGTACTAAAGCTGACACCACCGGTGGTCCCTCCCATCTTTACACAGTTTAAGACTGTATTCTGCATGTTGATCAATAGTTACAGAGCTTTTTCTTTAGAGAGAAGCACATACAAGTTAAATACAATCAGCGAACAGGTTCTGTGTCATAGTGAAAAGGGTTTTCTTTGATGTGTAACAATAGCTGAACTCTATTTGGCAGGATGTAGTATCCACATTTTCTATAAAGAACCATCTCAAATAAGAAGTTAAAATGTTTGAGTTGAACCACTGCTTGCTCTAAAGAACCTTAGGAATATTTAAAAAGCATGTAAATAGGGCATCATTTCAATTGTATTAAAATACTGAGTATCTGCAAAAACTGACCCAAAAGTCAATGCTTTAAAAACCTCTAAGCTTTAAATCAAGTTGTTTTAAACAGTTTCTAAAACTTTATTTACCCCTTAAGTGACAAAAAAACATACTATTTTTCTATCATATTCCTAACTTCGCAGTTGTGTTTAAGGAGGGAAATGTTTAATGTATTTTGAGGACGGTTAAGAATATATTAAACAATTAAACAATATGTTTTTGTTGTAAATCTTATCGGGTGAGCATATATGATAATGAATAACTCTGCAAACATCTGGTTGAAATAAATAATAAAAAAAATAATAATATGACTTTTAGCAAGTAGCATGACTCATAAGGCCTGTCCTGAATCTAGGTCAGTCCACTCAATTATACATGACAGTAATATTTTAATTAGGGAATAGTCATTTATTTCTGTTGTTTTGTACTTCAATCATTTTATAGGTATTACGATAATTATACAATATGCCTCTGCAGTCTCAAGGTTTCCATCATTTTTCTCATAACCAGTTTCCATGCAGATCTGTACCTGCAAACATCTCCAAAATACAGCTTTGTAAAAAGGAAGAGAATCACTTAAAATGATGAGTTTCCTTGATTTTACCAAATTGACTGAACACCTCTGGAATATAATCAAGAGGAAGATGGATGATCACAAGCCATCAAACCAAGCTGAACTGCTTGATTTTTTGCACCAGGAGTGGCATACAGTGATCCAAAAGCAGTGTGTAAGACTGGTGGAGGAGAACATGCCAAGATGCATGAAAACTGTGATTAAAAGGGTTAAAACAGGGTTATTCCACCACATATTAATTTCTGAACTTTTAAAATTTATTGGATATGAATATGAACTTGTTTTCTTTGCATTATTTGAGGTCTGAAAGCTCTGCATCTTTTTTGTTATTTCAGACATTTCTCATTTTCTGCAAATAAATGCTCTAAATTACAATATTTTTTTTGGAATTTGGAAGAAATGTTGTCCATAGTTTATAGAATAAAAAAACTATGTTCATTTTACTCAAACATATACCTATAAAATAGCAAAATCAGAGAAACTGATTCAGAAACTGAAGTGGTCTCTTGTTTTTTTCCAGAGCTGAAAGCAATAAGCAACGTTCAAGCACCTATAACTATAACTGTTACACTGCCTGTTTCTCCCATTCTTCCTGTCAGCTGCTGTCTGAGGAGTGCTGTTGTCTCAGGTGTGTGTATGTGTGTGTGTGTATGGGTAAATGTGTGTGTGTGTGTGTGTGTGCAGGGCAGGAGGCCACGCTAGGCTGGAAGTGGGAGGCAGCAGTGGAGAGCAGCTGCAGGATCAGCTCAAGGCCTCGGCACTGAATGTAAAGACAATAAAGCGCAGGAAAGCGTAACACACAGGATGAGGTGCAGGGAGGAGCTCTAAATACAGAGCGCTGAATTCAGAGTGTGATGATTTAAGAATAGGGTTCTGCGAGAACAATGCTATTAAATTTAGGGGCGTGTGAGATTCTGAGGAAATAAAGATTAAACCAAAAAAAGTTCCCTCAGTTTAATCCAATTAAATACAGAAACTAGGGATGTACAGTACAGGCCAAAAGTTTGGACACACCTTCTCTTTTTCAATGCATTTTCTTTATTTTCATGACTATTTACATTGTAGGTTCTCACTGAAGGCATCAAAACTATGAATAAACACACGTGGAGTTTTATGTACCTAACAAAAAATGAGCTGTCCTCCACAGTCACCGGACCTGAACCCAATCCAGATGGTTTGGGGTGAGCTGGACCACAGAGTGAAGAAGGCAAAGGGGCCAACAAGTGCTAATAAACACCTCTGGGAACTCCTTCAAGACTGTATACTGTATATAAAGTGCAGGGCAGTCTACTAAGCCCCACTGTACACAAATAGACAATATACTGGGTAGTTTTTGCCTCCTCAAGAGCAGCAGAGATGTTTTTGATATCCAAACACAAAGCAGTTCAGGAATTTCTTACTCAAGTGCCTGCGGTGAAGAGGTTCTAAATCCAACCCCTCTCATTATATTCTGTTGAAATCTCACCACTGCTAAAGCTGTGTGCATGCCAGAGCTCCAAGTGTTACTCAGACAAGAACTTTTCCCCTCAGAACCACAGAATTTGTCAAAACACTGACTTTGCATCTTAAAAGTGTGATTTTTTATTATGTATTTTCATTAGAATTTCAGAATTTTGTTCCATTGATTTTAAATGAAACCTTCTAACAAATAACCATATATCAACAAGTTTCCCTTTTGGGAGAAATATGTTAAATGTAATATATATATATATATATATATATATATATATATATATATATATATATATATATATATATATATATATATATATATATATATATATATATATATATACATATGTTTCATGAACATGTTGATTTAGTATCACAAAATAAAAAACTGTCAATATTTGAGCTAATAACATAACATGACATAAATTTTATATTTTCTATTTTAAAATATGTAAATTAATTCATAATCAATGCATCCCCTCACAGACACATCTCAACTCTTCTGATCCCATCTCCAGCTTATTACAGCCCTGAAGTAAATGGTAATTCTAAAACTTTACTCATTATTTAAGGAAAGGTTTTTAGATTAGATTAGATTAGATATTTGAAATACAATAAGGCACTATGTATACACACTAATCCAAAAAGTCTGACATACAGCTCTGAATCAGTTTCTCTGATTTTGCTATTTATAGGCATACGTTGTTTTATTCTGTAAACTACAGACAACATTTCTCCCAAATTCCTAATAAGATTTACTGTCATTTAGAGCATTTATTTGCAGAAAATGAGAAATGTCTGAAATAACAATTAAGATGCAGAGCTTTCAGACCTCAAACAATGCAAAGAAAACAAGTTCATATTCATAAAGTTTTAAGAGATTAGAAATCAATATTTGGTGGAATAACCCTGGTTTTTAATGGCATCATGTTCTCCTCCACCAGTCTTACACACTGCTTTTGGATATCTTTATGCCTTTACTCCTGGTGCAAAAATTCAAGCAGTTCAGCTTGATTTGATGGCTTGTGATCATCCATCTTCCTCTTGATTATATTCCAGAGGTTTTCAATTTGGTAAAATCATGGAAACTCTTCATTTTTATGTGGTCTCTTATTTTTTTCCAGAGCTGTACATGTTTGGAAAACAGAGAACACCACAATAATAAATATACATGATCATATCGGACTATGGATACATCAATCTAACTTCACAAAGGTAAAACATGTTTTATAGTGCTTGAGCTTGTGCTCTTCTTCTGCTGTACGAAATCCCAAATATACAGAATAACCACTACACTTACTGTCAGACTGGCTACTGTAAACCACCAGCACTGGCTACCGGAGCCTCGGTCAATGAAATTCTATCCAGCAGCACTCCACCCTTTCAAGATGCAGAAATTCTGCACTGCATCATTACTGGAGCTCGCGTGGGTAACGCTTTAAATGGGGCCTTTGTTAAAAGACCTTGTGTAAAATCTACAGTATCTGGGCTAGAGTGCAGGGGTATTTTTAGAGCCTGTGGGTTGCGCATCCTGGGGAAGACAATCCTTATCGTGAGCGTTCGTAAGTTATTGACGACACGAACGCGCTGGAGCTGGGGCATTTGTTATTACTGGCAGCTCGACAGCACGGCGACAGATGAAATGTCTGCCTCCTGGCATCAGGACAAGGCTGCTGTAGCTCATACGACTGCCGGAGAGGCGAACAATGGCTTATTAATTC